>NW_020175050.1:456762-706737 GCF_003031525.2 Neophocaena asiaeorientalis asiaeorientalis
TATATTTTTTTTTTTTTTATAAATTTATTTTTTTTTGGCTGCACTGGGTCTTTGTTGCTGCACACGGGTTTTCTCTGGTTGCGGTGAGTGGGGGCTGCTCTTTGTTGCGGTGAGCAGGCTTCTCATTGCGGTGGCTTCTCCTGTTGCAGAGCACGGGCTCTAGGCCGCAGGCTTCAGTAGCTGTAGCTCGTGGGCTCAGTAGTTGTGGCTCACGGGCTTAGTTGCTCCGCGGCATGTGGGATCTTCCCGGACCGGGGCTCGAGCCCGTGTCCCCTGCTTTGGCAGGCGGATTCTTAACCACTGCACCACCAGGGAAGCCCCCCGAACGATATTTAATTAAGGAAAGTATACGATGAGAGAAGCCAATGGTCATGGAGATGACGTAAAGATCCAGCTCAGCTCCTCCACTTAGCAGTCCTGTGTTTTGTGGATGCTGCTTAATACATGCACCTCACTCTCCTTGTCTGGTTAAAAAAAAAAGTAGCAAAGCCTGTCTTCGAGAGTCGGTGCAAAGATGAAAAGCAATGCCCGCAATGCCCTGTGTACTTAGGAAGCCTTGAGCACATTTTGCTAGGCTATCATGTTCCGTCCATCGAGAAGAATGTGATGGGCAGTTCGGTACAGGGTGGCTGCTTTGAAAATCCAAGTCTTCACCTCTGTGAATGTATCACTGCCATTGGCTCTAAAGTTAGAAAGCACAGAGTTCGGTATATGGAATGTCACCTATCAGATTGTATGGCTGCAACGTACATGCAGACTACGTATATATCTATGTATCAGAGAACTTATAGAAAAGATTTTCCCAAATGAAGAAAAATGTGTATTTCTTTTCATCCTGTAATAGAACATTAATGGAACACTAACATAAACACAAGGCGTTTGGGAAAAGATGGGTGGGATCTCCTAGAAATAACAACACCCAGTAGTTACAATGTGGTAAGAGCGCTCCATCAAAAGGGAAAATGAAGCCATTTGCCATGAATGCTTCTTTTTCCTCCTGGAAACCTGGTTTTCTTCCATGGAGCAATGCATGTTCCAAGCCTGTGCAGCCTACTGTAACAGATTGCTTTGCATTAATGTATGTTACCAGTTGTCAAGAGACCTGTGTTTGGTTTGAGATAAAGTTTCTTTCATTATTTTAAAAATTTTATTGTAAGACATATATACAGAACAATGCACAGAATAATAGAATACTACCTTCAGAAATTAAATATTATCAGTATGACCAAAATCCCCTTCCCCAAGTATATACCTTTCCAATGATACTCTCCAATCTCTTGTTCCTGAGAAAAATAACTTTGAATTTGGTGTTTATCATACCTACACTTTTATAGTTTTATTTAAAAATGCATGTATCATTAAACAGTGTAAGATACACTCATATATTTTATGTATTACATAATTGATATTATTAGGTCAGATAAATCCACGTTGATGTACGAGGCTGTCGTTCTTATATTTTCACTGTGGTGTAGTATTCCATTTTGTGAAAATATTATGAAATGTGTACTCATTCTTTTGGTAGTGGATATTTTTGTCATTTCCATGGGAAAAATATAGACAATGAGCATTCATTGTCTATGTCCATTTGTGAATATGTATTTCTCTGGAGTATTAAGATTAAGGAATAGATTTGCTGAGCTATACGGTATTTGTTTCTTCAGCTTAATATTGCCAATTAATTTCCAACGTAATTGTATAAAATTGTATGTTGCTTTCCATTCTTGATAACATTTAACATTTTAATTTGTGAGAAATGAATTATTGTATTTAAAAATACTTTTGATATTGACATTTTTTTGTAGGTTTACTTTATATTTGGGTTGGTTTCCTTTCCTATGGTCTGCCTGTTTATCTCTTCTACCCAGTTTTTACTGTGTTGTTTATCTTTTCTTATTGACCTGTTATGCTGCTGTTTGCAATGTAGAATCCAGTGTGTTTTTCCAGTTATATGCATTGTAAATGTCTTCTCCAAAAATGAATGCCATCTTTTCACTTTCTTATGGTATATTTTGATACAAAACTTTATAGTATTCATGAAGCTGAATTTATCAGTCTCTGTTGTGTCATATTTAACAAATAATTCCCAAAATTATAAAGACGTCTTCTATAGTTCCTTCCAATGTTTTAAAGTTTTTTTTTTTTAAGTATTTAATCTTTTGTGTAGGGTGTTATATACAAATCCATTTTACTCTTTCCCACTGTATAATAGACAATTATCTTAGCATCGTAATTGATACGTTTGCATACCGATCTGTAATTCTATTTCTGTGTGAATTTTTCACGTTCATAACTTTATAGAATCTTGATATCTGGTAGGGCAAAATCTCTCACATTTTTCTTCTTGAGAATATTTTTGACTATTCTGAACTATTTTTTGTTCTGTGTACATTTCAGACTCTGCTTGATAAGATCCATGATATGTTTGTAGATACTTTTCATTTTCTATGTAAAAATTATAAAATCAGGGAATGTGACAGTCCCTATAACTCTTGTTTCTTTTTCTTGCTTTTGTGTGCCAAATAAGACTTCAGTAAAATGTTGAATAAAATTGGTGCTAGCATATACTATTGTCCTCTCCCTGGTCTTAGAGGAATTGTTTCAGACTTTTCACAGCCATGCATCTTCTTTGCTGGAGGCTGTTTGTATTTTTGTAGTTAGTTTTCTTAATGTTAAAGGATATGGATTAACTTCTAGCTTGCTAAGGTAATTATTACGAGTGAATTTTATCCAATGCTATTCATTTATGAATTACATTAATTGACTTTCTAATTAGAAACAAACATTGAATTTCTGAATTTTCTAATTTGAGCATAATACGTTTTTTCATATATTCCTAAATTAGATTATATAACATTATATTAGGAGTTTTGCATTTATTATAATGATTCTGGTTATGATTTAATTTCCCACATCTTTCTCTCCATACTAGATTTAGTATTATAGTTTTTCTAACCTCACAAATTGGAAATTATTTTCTCATTTTTTGTTCCCTAGAAGGGCTTGTATACATTGGAATCAATTTTGTCTTGAATGTTTAGTAAATTCTGTTAAACAGTATGGGTTTGGCGTTTCATTTGTGAGAAGAATTTAAATTATTTAATTGAATTTGCTTAGGGTTATAAGACTATTTGGTTTTCTATATCTTCTTGAGTAATTTTAGAAAGTTGTAGTACTACAGAAATTTGCTCCTTTCACCTAAGCTTTCAAATTCATTGATATAAGCTTGTGAATGATATGCTTTATTAGCATTTTATTGTCTACAACACCTATTGGATTGACCTCTTTTTATTCCTTAATGTTATTTCTCTCTCTCTCTCTCTCTCTCTCTCTCTCTCTCTCTGTCCTTCATATCTTAGAGACATATTGGTTCAAATGCCACTTTATAACTTTGTTGATCATTTCTACTCAATACTTATTTTTCTCTTATTAATAATCTCCTTTTATCCTTATTATTTTCTTCCTTTAATTTTTAAAAATTTATTTCATTGGTTACTTCCCATTCTGACTTCTTAAGCAGATTAACTTTCAGTCATGACTGCAGCTAAAACAGTAATCTGAGGTAAATCTCTAGCCTTAAATATGTATGTGTATATATTTATTTTAACCTAATGTACATCTTTAATCTATGAGTTATACAAATTGTTTATCAGTTGCCAGAGGTTTGTTTCTTTCTCTAGTTAGCTTTTCAGATTTTGATCTACCTTAATTGCACTCAGGTTGAAGACTGAATTTTTAGTATGTTATTCCTTTGAAATCAGTTGTCACTTGGCTCAAAGATTTTTGTATGGTTAATTTTCTAAAATTCTCAGTGTGGCTTTTAAAAAATATGGTTCTTGCTGTTCTTAGTTCAAGCTTGTTCATTGCTTAATCTTATTTTTTCACCTTACCTATTTTAGAGTAAGATGCTAAATTATCTCGTGTTATGGAAGACTTACCAATTTCTCCTTGAAGCCCTATTCATTTCTGCATTATTAATTTTGAGGTATGTTAAGGAGTGAATTCATGCTTAGAAATTTTTGTTTTTCCTGGTGAATTAACTATTTATATCATTATATAATTATCCTGTCTTGTAGAGTTGAATGTCATTCCTTAACATTTCTATTAACTTTAGAACTTTACAAGGTAAAGTTCTTGACTGATGCATACTGTTTCATACTTTTACTTTAATATTGTCTATTTCCTTATGTTTTAGATCTGTCTCTTACAAACAGCATAGAATTTTAGAACTGTAAAATTTGATTACGTAACTTCTATCTCCTAACTGGAGTACTCAGTCCCTTTTTCGTTGTGTTTAGTCAGTTATTTGGATTTACTCTACTGTTTTGTGTTTTCTATTCACCCTCTTCACCTTCCCTGTGATACTTTCCCTCGTACATAGGCAGTTTGTGGAAGCGAGATGCAGCTCAACAATGTTGTGCTTAGCATCTGGCGGTGGTGTGGGACCCAGGTCACTGGCATGGTAGCCCTTTGAGTTTTACTAATGTGTGTGGTTTCTCTGTGGCCACATTTCTTCATCTGCTAAATGTGAGTGTGACTATCTCGTAGGGTGGTTATGAGTGCTAAACAAAATACATTGTGGAAACTGGCTCATACAGTTCCAGTCAGACAGCAGATGTCCTTTGATGAAATTCACCTCTTCCACTCCATCCGTGGTGACTTGGAAGGCATGTCGGCAGAGTGAACAATAAAACTATGTTGTGGCTGAACAAACGATCCTGTTCTGCATAGACCCTACTCTTCCTAATGATAACAATACTAATAATAATATGAAGAAGTTAAGTGAGCACTTAGTATGTGACACACGTGCACTTAATTCTTGCAACAAGACCTTTTTATTTTCACCTATATTTTCTTTTTCCAAAAATCTCTTCTGCTGAAACCTTAGAATCACGTGTTTTGTTTTGTCTGGACATCCAGGCCCTTAGGAAGATTTAGCACCTTCATGCAATCTGATTACCCACATCCAAAGTCACAGCCCACTGGTGAGCTGGAGAGCAGGATTCAGTGTCCTTGTGCAGCAGCTGGAAGTCACTGGTGTAATTCACATGCGCTTGCCTTGGGATTAGGTGATTATCCGCCAAGGATGTTTTTCCCTGGACCTGCCATGGCGTCATAATGCTCCCCTGGGAAGTGCGGAGTCAATCATAGTGCATTAGGACCGCTGTTTCTCCTCCCCCGGCTACGGTTAACGCCTTTCTTCAGCCAGGGAACTGCTAAGTGGAGAAAGTACAGCATTTCTGTTTTCAGACTTCAGACCAACTAGAGCCCCTGATGTGTGTGGAAATGAAAGAGGCTATCATTTGACACCTCCAGGATGCACTGATCACCTGTGCTGTGAACAGAGCCAGCATGTCTTTCCGCTCTTGGCTAAAGACATGAAATAGCATGTGAAGATTTGTACAAGTAATAGAATTCACTTGTAGTCGCTCTTCTGAGCAGTAATTTCCTCAATCAGATCTCCTTTGTGGGATTAAAAAATGAAATAAATACGGACTGATTTGTCTGATGTCAGTGAAGAAAGTCTAAAACCGGTAACTAGTCTGCAGATACGAGAGAGAAATCTCAACAGCCCAATAAATTCTGTGCTTCATTATTTGTTATTCATCACATGAAAAAACACAAATGAAAAGACCTGACCTTTTCCAGGCAGTAGCACTGCTCTGACAATAGTCAATAATAACAGCTAATAGATGTGCAACTTAAGATCTGCCGTATGATGGTACATTTGTAAACACATTTTTTTTTCCTACAGTGATGTGAGGAACAATCTACTGTCAGCAGATATAAAAATAAAATATCTCCTTCCTGCTGTTGTTATCCCTCTCCTATAATCAGAATTCGTGGGAGATTCATCCAGGGAGAGTGGAGGCCCAGGATTGGTGAAGAGGGAGCAGGGAGAGGGGATGGAATACAGGCTCTTTGCGCTCTCGGTGCCCAAGCCTTTTGGCAATGGAAAGTCTGTGCTTCCAAAAACGTTATATTGACTTCTCCTTGGAAAGCGGTATCTATGTTTGCCAGGAAGGGGGTGTAAAAAAATACACACAAATTGGGAGAAAGGGCATAAGTGATGGTGATGTAGTTAGAAATCTAGTCCGTAGCCAGAGTCGCTTTCAAGTCAAAGACATTATATCTCAGTTTATAATAATTACTCGTTATGTGTCCTACTTTTAAGTAATTCTTCACTGTCCCTTCGTAGATAGACACATGCATTGAAAATCCTCGATAAGAAATAAAGTACCAATTTTTGTCGTTCGAAAGATGTGAATTTTTTCACCTCACTAATTTCTCCCTGGATATAAACTGGCAGTCCCTGTTCTGGTACCTGCACATCTGGCACTTCATCAGGAAACTTGCCAAAACCATCAGAAATGCTTAACACAGGGTTTAGGCCAAATGCATGTTATCAATTCAGATAGCAACATGGAAAAATAAAATGGAAAGAATGGTGCTAAACTGAATCAGACATTTAATTATCCTCCTTCTGTACATCTACACACACACACACACACACACACACACACACACACACACACACCCCTCACTAAAAATCTAGTCCGTAGCCAGAGTCGCTTTCAAGTCAAAGACATTATATCTCAGTTTATAATAATTACTCGTTATGTGTCCTACTTTTAAGTAATTCTTCACTGTCCCTTCGTAGATAGACACATGCATTGAAAATCCTCGATAAGAAATAAAGTACCAATTTTTGTCGTTCGAAAGATGTGAATTTTTTCACCTCACTAATTTCTCCCTGGATATAAACTGGCAGTCCCTGTTCTGGTACCTGCACATCTGGCACTTCATCAGGAAACTTGCCAAAACCATCAGAAATGCTTAACACAGGGTTTAGGCCAAATGCATGTTATCAATTCAGATAGCAACATGGAAAAATAAAATGGAAAGAATGGTGCTAAACTGAATCAGACATTTAATTATCCTCCTTCTGTACATCTACACACACACACACACACACACACACACACACACACACACACACACCCCTCACTAGAAGCTTTAAAATCAAATAAAATCAAATGGTGCTCATCTCCACTCTTGAGCTCCACACCATGACCCACTCCTATGCCCCCAAACACACAGGTGTGATGCAGACACTGGCAGGGCCCGGGCTGTAGATCAAGATGAATCCACCCTGGCCCTTCACTGAAAGAATCACTGCCTAGTGGGAGAGACAGACAAACAAATAGAAAAGTATCCTAGCTCGTCAAGTAGACATCTCTAGGATCTGTGGATGAGGAAAGTATTACAAACAAGGCATCTATTGAGCTGAGCCTTGTCTGCATTCTGCCAGAGCAGATGCTATAGTCTGAAAAGACACACGGGCTTGGAGAAGCAGCCAGGGTAGGTGAGGAAACCAGGAATCATCCACTACATCTGATCTCACACAAGGCACTGGATGTAGCAGCAGAGGGATGCAGCAGGTAAATCCAGGAGCTCCACATACCCACGTGAGGCACTTGGTCTTTATTCCACAGTGAAAGGCTTTTGACTTGCTTGGTTTTTCTGTGTTTTTCTTTTTGGAGTAGCCTCCAGTTACTGACAATGGCGATATACTGGAGAATGTACGATTTATCGGTTCCCTTTCCTTGCTGCCTCCTTCTTCCTCTCCCCTCCTGGCTTGATTGGGATGATCTCCAAAATAAAGCGTCTACTCTGAAATGCTTCTCTTAGTGTCTCCCTCGGGGGAACTGAATCTATAACAGTAAAGAAGGCAGTGAGGGAACTTCTAAGATAAATTTTAAAGAGAAAGAATCCTGGGAACACAGCTGACGCTTGGCTTCATAGATTAAAGTCAAATGGGGGGATTACGATGAAATCTAGGCTTCTGGTTTGGGTCACTGGGGAAATGGCATTGCCAGACATCAAGAATTGACCATCAGAGGAACAGCAAGGTTGAAAAGGAAAGCTAGCCATTTAATTTTGGGATTTGTGGAATCTGAGGAGCCCTGGAGATATCTACAGTTGACATCCATAGCTAGCTGTATAAAACCAAGGCTTAAAGGGAATTCTGAACTAAAATTTGATATTTCTGAGCCATTAGTATGAAGTTGAAGCCATGGAGGAGAGGCTTCCGGGGTCATGGAAGAGAACCAGGGGCACTGGTGTTAAAGGGAGAAAAATAATGTTCCCCACAGCAAGAAAGAGGAGCAAGGCCACTGTGGCTGAGTAACTTGGACATAACCACATCACAGAAGCCTAATGCAAAGGGACTGCAAAAGGAAGGAGGGAGACTATGCTCAAAATGTCCTTGGTAGTCAATGAAAATGAGGAGGAAAGGACTGTGGCCCTGAGGTAGACCTGGGAGGATGCTGACAGCAGCTTTATTGGAGTGAGGAGGTAGAAGTGAAGATTTATCCAGTGGTGTAGCTGCGGTAGTGCTCAGGTGTGGGCACTTGCAAATATTTTACACCAGGAGGGCACAGGTTCAGACAAATCCCAATAGGTGTTGGCGGTGACTCTGGAGCAGGATTCTAGAGAAAAGACACTGGACCAAGAGCTCCCTTTCCTATTGCTGGATTGTGGAGCAATCTGGGTTCAGGAAGAGGAAGGCCAGGGTGGCAGGAAAGGTGAGGGCTCAGGGCAACAATGATTTATCATTGGAACCATACCAAATCATACCTGTTGACTCTCAGTCCTGTATGTCCTTGCACTTACATGTGAACCTTACATGTACATAATTTAAAAAATAATCTGGACCACACAGCAGCAGAACTGCCTGGGTGCAGGCGGCTGTTCCGTCCTGGGACTGTGGTTGCTTGTACAGCCTTGAGAAGAGTTGCTGATGGCAGGTTCATAGAGTCAGGGCAGGGCTGTTGATGGGGTCTCCAGAGAAAGAAAACTTGCAGAAAAGGGAAAGGAAGGCTAGGATGCAAAGGTACACTCGGCAGAGACACAAATGAGCCAATGCTGATACAAATGAGGCAAGTCCAAGTATGAAATCAGACCACTCTTGGGAATCAGGATATCTATGTATTGTGTACCATGTACCTGACACGAAGGACTTGGTGAAACTTAGATTCTTCTAGGCTCTTTTCTGGGGACGGAGGAGATATTTGACACCTCCTCCACCCCCGGCCTATACCTTAAATTCTAGAAAAAGGTATGAATGCAAACCTTTGGTCAGTTGTCCATTGTTCTGGCCTTGATGAAGTGAGCAAACTCAGTCTCCCTGAGTCACGGTGGTTGGCTAGGCCATCGTGGTCCCTGTAGAGACGCTGGGTTCCCAGGTGGGCTGTGGTTTGTCTCTTCTAGTCAGGGAGAGTCTTGGCTGGCAATTCAGCTCTCAGGAAGGTTAGTGGGTACAGGACGGATTGCCTGCTCCAAGGTGCACAGACAAATATTGGGAATACTTGAGATCCACAGGAAAATTCTAGGTGCTCAAATTTTCTGGGGGCATTTACGAAATTCACTTGTCCTTCTGGGAAATGGATTGAGCAGCTGCCCTGTTCTTCTCCAGGAAAGGGCATTTGTACCCTGGAACGGAAGCACTGACATTTTTCCAGCTCACAGCCACATTTGGCAGCAATATTAATTTCTGTTCTTACAGTTGCAGCTGTGAACAACTAAAAAAGGTCATTTTTCTATACTTGAAATATAGAACACATCTTAATTTTCCAGTAGATTAACTTAATGATCAAAACTGGAAAAGAAAAGAAAACACTTTTTTGGGAGACGAGTAGGAAGACAGCCATTTCCTTACCCTGAATCTTCTTATTTGACAGTTTTCACCCTGCAGACATTCCATGGTCCTCACTTGATATCTATATTTAGACTTTGTATTTTACTACCTGTCTGAGATGATTCAGAATCACTTTGCAGTTGCCTACCCCAGTGAGCAAGTAGAGGGCTGCAGAACACAGCGCTTGTGACAAGGACAGAAACACTGGGTCCACAACACGTCTAGAAGTGTATACTATATACATACACTATGGAGTATATCCCTAAGTATATCCCATATACACTCTAGATGTAGGAGTATATCCCTAAACATAGTCCCTAACACTTGTTGTCACTTTTGCCTTTAAATCACTAGAGGCCTTATTTTCTTGATAGTCATACCACAGTCTGGGCTACTTGAATTACTTGAAACACTTTTGCTGACCTCTCTCACTTCAGTAAACTCCTTCAGTTTTCTGAGGTGCTCCTAACATACACCCCATTCCCAATCACGATTCTGAGAATGATGAAAAATTATGTAACTATTTTGCTCAAGTTCACCACCAAATATCCTTATTTAACTTCAGCTGAATAATCTAATCACTTGGCAAACCTGTTACTCATTTGGGGAGCTCAACCCAATGGCTGAAAATATTTATTGAGTACCTAGGTTATCTCAGCTACTGCAGATTAAAATAAACAGTAAAAATGAGAATAAAAGAGGTGGCATAAGGATAGTGTCTATAAAGAGAGTCAGTGGCAAGAATGGGATCTTGGATCATGATATTGAAAAATTAGGCAAAAAGAGCAGTGGTTTGTAAAACCAGGAGATAGTCATGTGAAGGAGGACAGTAGCTACTGTCCTTTGAAAACCCTTTCTTGCCCCTGCATTCTGTCTGAACTACTCCTATCTTCCTTATTTTAGGTTCCTTTTGGCTTATAACTTGACTGGCACGAGGCTGATATCATGAGACCTGCATTTAGTTTACCTGATTCTTTATTAAGATCACAGAGAGAATAGAGAAAAAAAAAAGACTTTCTATCAAAGCCAAAAATGAATAGTAATCACTGGGTTTACATATGGGTTCCCTTTTTCATGTACAGATATTTGTGTTTGTTCTTCTTTTTGGCTTTCTAAATACTTACCACTTTTTCTCTCTCTCACCTTTCCCCAAATGCTGGCGTTACATTAGGAAATTATTTTCTTCATTAACATTGCCTCATTTATTACTATACTTTACATACCACTCAACTTTTTGTAACTAGATGTGCATATTCTCTTCAGTTTACAACTGAACTCCACAAAGAAAATAAATCAAGCACTAAAATTGCCTTCTTTGTGACTGCAGGTACGCCAGCATTTGTATTCTAAATTCTTTTCCAGTTCTTTTGTTTGTTTGTCAGTTTTGACAAAAAAAAATCCTTATGGGATTCTGACTGAGTTTGCATTGATTCTGTTCATCATTTTGGGAAGAACTGACATCTTAACAATACGGAGTCTTCCAGACCACAGACATGGAATATTTTATTTTGGTCTTTTAGAGATTTCTCTCAGCCAGGTTTTATAGTTTCCAGTGTTCAGGCCTTCCATGTTTTTTTAGTTAAAATTATTGCTTATTATTTTATATGTTCATACAATATTTTATTTATTTAAATTTCCACTTGCTAATTGTTAGTCTATAGAAATACATTGATTTTTATGTGAATTTTCTACTCTGCCATTTAGTAAACTCACTTACTAGATCCAGCACTTTCTTTGTAGATTCTATCAGATTGCCTGTGTGGTGGTCTTGTCATCTATGAATGAAGATTCTTCTTCTTTTCTGCTGTGAAGCCCTTTACTTCTTTTTCTTGCCTGATTGCAGTGACCAGAACCTCAGCACAACATGGAAGAGAAGTTGCCAGAGAAACTCCCTTGTCAGTCTTTCAACACTGAGTATGATTAGCTCAGGCTTTTTGTTGATTTCCTTTATCAGGTTGAGGAAGTTCCCTTCTTTCCTATTCTGCTGAGAGTACTTACCAGGAAAGGATGCTGTATTTTCATCATATACCTTTACTGTACCTACTGAAGGATCGTGTGAGTTTTCTTTTTTAGTTTTTTAATATGTTGATATATTAATTGATTTCTGAATATTAAATCAACTGCATTCTTGTGATGAACCCTGCTTAGTTAAGATGTATTTTTCATTTTACATACCATTGGATTCACTTACTAAAAATCTGTTAAGAATTGTTGTGTTTCTGTTCTGAGGGATATTTGACAGCAGTTTTCTTGTCTTGATGTCTTTTGCTGGTTTTGGTATTAGGTATCTGTTTTTGGCCTCAAGGTTTTGGGAAGAATTTCTTCCTCTTTAATTTTCCTGAATAGTTCATGTGGAATATATTCTCTTATTAGGTGCATAAATATTTAGGACTGTCATGTCTTTTTGAGTAATTGACTTCCTTATTGTTATAAAATGACCTTCCATCTTCCTGGTAATAGTCTTTAATCTGAAATACTTGTCTGGTATTAATATAGCCAGTCAGATTTCTTTTTGACTGGGGTTAGCCTGACATGTCTTCTTCCATCCTTTCCTTTTAACTAGTTTTTATTTATATTTAAAATGCATTTATTATAAGCAACGTATCATTGGGCCTTAATTTTTCATCCAATGTGATACTCTCTGCTTCGTAATTGGAATACTTATACCATTATATTTTTTGTGACTATTATATAGTAACAGTTAATCCTATCACTTTTCTGCTTTTAATTTATCCTATCTTTTTTTCATTTTCTTCCTTTCTCTCTTCTTTTGGTTTGAGTACGTCTTTATGATTCCGCTTTATCTCTTTGCTGGTGTAATAGCTCAGAGTCTTTGTTTTCTTATTTTACTCATCACTATGGTGTTTATAACATGTCTGAAAATATCTTGATTTTCACTTTGTTTTCTCTAGGTTTCTGGGGTGACAGATTTCTCTTCCAGTACTGCAGAGGTGCCGCCCTATTCTCTTCTCACTTGCATTGTTTCCAGTGAGAAATTGCCTGTAATCCTTAATTTTGTTGCTCTCCACAAATATATCCTTTAATATTTTATCTGTTCATTTTAATCATTTTGGATGATTCTTTCCTCACCGTGAGACAGTTTTTCATGCACGTGCACTGATTACACTCAGTCAAATATTTGGGGGGAGAGCCGGGGGGATCTCCAGGTGCCTTTCTCTCTCCTTGTCCCTCTTCCTGATCTCTCCATGGCTCTGTTCTCTCTGTCTCTGTCTGTCTCACTCTTTCTCACTCTCTCTGTCCCTCTTAGTCTCCCGTCTCTAATATTTAGTCCATTAAACTCCGGCGCTTGCCTCCCAAAGCTTCTGCTCTGTCACTTCATTGTGGAATCCATTGGATTCTGCTTGGGTTCCCTTCCCTGTGTTGTGCCCTGCAAACATTTTAAGGCATTAAACTGTGGTGGTTATAGGGTTCACCTCATTTGTTTCCCATATATTTCAGATATATATCTCACCAGTGATATGTGTGGTGAAAAAACTACTGGAATTCTATTCATTTGGTAATTTTACTCACATTATTTGCTGGATTATTGACACTTGTACAATTGAGAAGTATATCATAAAGACTTGCCTGGCAGAATGCCAGCTCCAGAAAACCAGGGATAGTACTTCAAACACCTCTCTGTTTTATGTGGTCCCTGGCATAGAGTAGTGGTCCAATGCATTTAAGTTAAGTGAATGAGTAAACACGTATGTAAGAGTTTGTTGGTCATTCTCACTGCCAAGGTACCTATCTGGATTTCCCCTAGAATCCACCTTGTATTTTGTGATGGGCCCGCAGTTATCGCAAATCATGTTGTAAACAATAGCATGAGTTTTACTGGAGCAAAGCTGGAACTGTCTTATAGCCAAGACAACACCCTAAAGTGTGTTAGGCACAGACTTTACCAAACTTTGGACCTACCATAATAAACTGGGAATGAAAAAAAATGTTTTAAAGTGTAAAAATAATTTCTGTATATACAGCAAGCAAAATATTAATATCTTTAATATTTTAAACAGCTCAAAAATCAATGAGAAAACTAAATACACATTGATAGAAACAGTGGCTTAAGGATATAAATAATCATTTCCCTGTAGAAGAAATACAAAAACTGTTGAGCGTATGCAAACATTGTTGATGTTCACTACCATATAGATGACAAGTCAAATTGAGAATGATAACAAAAATGATAATACACATTATTGATGACGGTGAAGTGAAAACTGCAATGTTACAAATTTCTAGGAAGAGAGCAAATTGATGTCAACTTTTTGGAGAATAATTTGGTAATAATATTGATTAACATTTTCTACCAGGTAACTCTATATAATGACAGCCTGAAGCAATAGTTAGATATATTTTTAGATTTTGAATGTTATTTATTATATCAGAATATTGACATAACCGTAGTGTCTATTAAGAGGAATTAAAAAAAATAACAGCACACTTACTCATGGAATATTACGTGGTGAGTTAAACTGTTGTCGAGTAGTATTTCATAACCTGCACTTTTTCTAAATAAAAGGCACATTGCAAAACATTGTATACTGTAGAGTCTCTTTCTAAAAAAAAAAATCAAATAATAAATAGGCAAAGGACTTGGCATATTATAATAAATTGCAGAGGGAAAGCCTTGTTGGAATTGTGGGTGGTTTTTATTTTCTTACTATTGTCTTTCTGTATGTTCTCATTTTTATGGTGTAAGTGAATTAATTTTGTATTGGGAAAACAATCACAAGTAAAAACAAATAAAGACTGGAACAGGATAGAGCTTGAGGCTATATCTTCTTTGATAGTGGTCTCACCAACTGAAATAACAGGAAAGCCACCTGGAGCTGTGAATTTGAAAACATATGCACTAAAATCTTAAATATTTTTCAAGCTCTCTTCAGTTTCACTTGATAACTTATTGCTATCTAAGTTAGATAACTAAGGAATTTCTCCCCAGTTATGGGTTAAATAATTTGCTTATTTCAATCAGAATGTAAATGATTAACTCATTCATTCAACATATAACTAATGATCATTGAGTTTCTGCTATTGTATTAGGCATCTGGGACATTTGTGATAAATATAACTGGATGCCTGCCTTCCGAATGCTTGGCATTTGTATATCATCACAAATCATTTTCATGTGTCTTGACTACCCATCAAAACCATAGTTTAAATCGTGATTAATTTAGCAACCTCAAAATTGTCCTAATAATTAGCTGCATTATTGCATTCAATGTACTGTTTCTTACCTTGGTAACATCTTTTTAAGGTAGATCTTCTAAAAGACTATTGATGAATGGGTATCCATGATACGTGTAATTAAACTATTATAGATCTCCTACCTAATGCAGAGGAAACTTTACAGGACACCTGCATTACCCTCAATTCTTTCCTCTTATATACTGCTTGGAATGATCTTCACATTTTCCATGTTTATAATTGGGAGTAAATTTTCAAAAATTATAGAATAAGAATAATCAATATTGAAGAAATGAAATTGAAGCTATTGTTTTTATACAGAAGGGGTCACATTATTCATAAACAGATCACAGGAGATAAAATACATCACCTGAGTAATGTGCAGGAGGGAAAAATTACATGAGACATTGATGGAAACACAGGAATTACACTATTAGCTAAACTCCTTCTTGGGTAGGAGATATAAAGTTCCTCTTATACTCCCTGTTATCTTTCTGCATCTCCAAAAACCTCCTCTCTGGTTTACATAGTGACGTGAAAATGTCTGTAATATACCCAGAAGTCTGATGCAAGTATACGAGATCAAAGATTTCCTTTCCTAAGCCAAGAAATAAAATGAGAGGAATAGTTCTGAATTTCCTGTTTAACCAAAGCAGCTAAGTGTGATTGTGGCCAAAGGCTGTCTTCCTCTCTTTTTATATTTAAGAGATTTAGGTCACCGTCTCTCTAATCACAGCACTGAGTACTGCAATAGATTTTTCTGAAAGAGGATAAAAAAATTTCCCCTATATTTTTTATGATAAAAATTTAGTGCAAAATAGAACTAGAAGTGTTTTTCAAGCTTCCTGGAGAAGTTCATGCTCTGCAAAAGGGAAGTAATTTGACATGATAGTGACATATTCTCGTAGAGAAAATAATTAAATCCTACTGTCTTCTGCATTGGAGACAGTCTGTAGATCTACTAGTCTTTATCTAAATGCAGTCCACCAAATACGCTAATGAATTATTGATGCTAATTTAACATTAAGAAACCCACTGTTTGACTTCATATGATCACAATTTCTGAACTAGTTTGAGACAAACCTCTCTAACATTATTGTCTTTTGGGTATGAAGGAAAACTTTACTGACCACTCTGAGTTTGTTGAAAAGGTGGTTCAGATTTGAGAAACAGATATACTGGGCTTCTTAATTAGAAATGAAATGAACAGTAGACGTCTTGCTTCCACCCTTCATGCCTCCACTATAATCTGTGCGTGCCATTCAGTTACTTCTCGTTATAAACTCTTTGTCGTGTGACTTCCTTGCTGAGAAATATGTTCAAGGTTCTCCATTTGTCAGTACCATGGCTAAATGTGGGTTGCAAGGACAAGATGCTTGACAGGGGGATGAGGCCAATGTTGGAGACAGATTGGGCAGAGATGGAAGAAGCAGATAGCCAAATCAGGGTGTAGACAATTAGGAGTCCTTGAGCTTTGAAAGTGATGAAGTCAAAGTAAAGCAGAGCAATGAGTCAAAAGCAAGGCCAGCAACCAAGAGGCAATTAAATAGCACAAGCCATGGAGCCAAAGTCCGGAAGCACACAGTCCTCAGAGCCATAGCTTAGACAGAGAAGAAACAGCACCTGAGAATTACATTGACAGTCAAGGACCAAAGAGTCTGGAAGCACCTGGGACAACACAAAGCAGTGAATTGAATGTCCAGGGAAGTAATTCTACCATCCCTGGGGTCGGACGAATTGTGAGATTAGTGAACAAAATTGTATCCCATCTCATCTTAGTCTTATGTCATTTTCTTAAAGGAGAGATAAAAATGCCCAGTTACACCAGGAATTAAGTATAGTGTTAAGTCCATCTGGGTTCAGTAAAGTGATTATGATAATCATCACGAACCTAAGGAGAGGGAAGACTAGTTTTTCACACTGATGGTATCCCATATCATATTCATCTGACATGGAAAGGGTATTAGACACTTCGATCTAAGATATTGTATATGATATTGTATTGTATGCATTGTATATCTTATGTCTTATTGATATAAGATATTGTATTTGTACTATAAGCCTAAAGCCTTTTAATATATGAAATAAATATATAGAGACATATCGAATTAAAATGTTTGCATTTAAACAAGGAGTCTTTTATGAGAGTCGGGGGAGAAATTTAAGAGACATAATTGGGTAATAATGCCTATACAGTCTGGGCATGGAGAGATAAGAGAAACATTCTTACACAGATGAGATCCATTCAATTTATTTTCCTTAAGACATTTTCTTTTCTTTTCTAGTGAATAATTTCCCCACTTGTTATAGCTACCAGTTTCAAGGGGGACGAATACTGGTTTATAAAGAAAAGTGGCCACCACATGTTTCTCTCTGTAAAAATTGTTTCGAAGAAGTATTTATGGGTAAAACCTGCATGTTAAGCTAAATAAAATGTGTTTTCTCTTGTACAGTAAACTTGTTTCATATTAACTATTGTTTAAACTGACTGGAGGTTGGAAATAAATTTGTCCTCCATAAAATGGTCTAATAGCAGTGTTTAAATTATTACTCTTAGCTTACTCTCCTAAGCAGCTTTTGTTTCCAAGGGATGCATCAAGTATTGTAGCTGAAGGGGTCAATGGCTCCTATCATCTCTTCTCCACTTTGCTGTTCGGAGCAGAGTTTCAGGTGCATATGGCAGAATTTATTTTCATTTGCATCATGGTTAGTTGTATAGGTTGCCTGAAGTTTTCACCCAAGTCGATCTTTAAAGCAATCAAATGTGGTAAGATCCAGATGTGTCTGATAGGACCACCCAAGATTCCAAAAGCACAACTGGTTTCTCTCAGTGGATAAAAAGTGTTTGCCTTGAAGCTGTTTCAGTCTTTCTGGTGAGCATCAGTGATGAAGATTAAAAGGAGCAATGAATTTCTGAGCGAGAGGAGAGAAGAGCACACGTGTACTTACTGATCTCTTCATACAGCAATTCAATCTTTCTTTGCTCTCTTGTAAATTCACCTAAGCTGTCTCATAGATGTTCACTGTGACAGAAAATTTAACCTCTTTATTTTTTTAGACAGCAAAGGCAGCAGCTCTACCTTTGTTGATCTTAGATTATAAACTTCTCAAGGGCATGGCTCTGTTACTTTAATTCACCTCACATCAAGCGTAGCGCTGTTATGGAGAAAACGCGACTCTCCATCCTTTTTCTGGGTGACTTTTGAACCACTGTTACTCATTACGCATACATTCCTTTTCTTGTTTGAGGTTCAGACTTGGGTGATACCTCTTTTATTCCTTGGAATACCACCACCAAGATGGTTGCTTCTCTAAGTAGCTGTGTATATAACCGATTTGCCAACATACTATATTCTTGCATTTCTAGAAGATTGTCTCAGAACTTTCTCCTGAATGCATGACCCTCTTACCACCTAATGGTCTTTACGCTTGAAGTTGAATTTAATTCAAACAGGCTAGTACGATCCTGGGATGTCTTATATACCTGTGCCTTTGTATTCAAAGGTGCTAACAATGACATCATCTGGATCAGGATTCTTAGGAACTTGATGGAGGGGCTTCTGTGTCACCATTGGATTGTCATAGAACAGGTTGTTGGGTAGCACCATCCCAGTTTGCAACTCAGCCTTTAGATTTATTGATCCATCTGAAGGCTTTTCTTTAAAAGAGCAATTTTCCCGTTAAATCTGCTAACCAGAATGCTTTGAGTTCCGGGACAGCTTCCTAGCCCTCCACAGCCTTGCCGCTCAGAGTCTGGTCCATGGTGTAGCATCATCAGCATCACCTGGGAGATTGTTTGAGACGCAGAAATCCAGGCCTCCAGGATCACTCCAGACCTACCACATCGGAATCTGCATTACAAGATCCGCAGGGGTATCTATGCATGTTAAATTGAAAAGCATGACTTGATACTTGGTCATATTTTCTGGGATTGTGACTTAGTGACTCCTTTTGGTTTTGCTCCTAGGGATCGGCTACCCTGCTTCAACAGGGCCCTGCTGAGGTGGCTATTGGGATCCATTTTGTACTGCTGAAAGGTCCAGTAAGAACATTTTGTGGAAAACATGTCTTCAGCACCAGAGGACTTCCCACGTCTCAGAGCTTTGCTAAGGGTGATTTTGTCCTGTAGCTACTTTATATCAACTGCCACTGCTTTTCTATTTATCTAGTTCCTAACACAGTATGATAGATAAGAGGCTTTATTCACCTAAAATCTTCATATAACTACCAGTGATGAAAGAGACCTAAGATGTGTGTGCCAGAGCACGAGTCTACTGCTTTGACATCTCCATGTCCTGATGCTTTAAGTTAATGTGATGTTGCTTTAAACTTTGGAGTAGGGCATTAAAAAACTTTTATTCAAAATTAGTATATACACTATTAAAAATGTCAGACGAATGTGCTGAGCATTAAAGTGACTTTATAATTAAGTGGGCTCTTGGGGAAACATCTGGATGAAGGTGAGGGGGTAACACTGCACCCTTGACCTCCCCTTGTTCTACCCATACGAAGTACTTACCCATATGGAATATTAAGCCTTCCTAGAGTAGAGTAGAATACCCCTGTTAGGCAAGAATGACAATTACTCATCCACTATTAATACTGCACACTATTTTCATTCAAACAATGGTTTTGCAACGTCCCAACCACAGGTTCCTAAATGCTCCATTTTCAGGATCATGTGTGCATAGGACAGAGTATAATCACATTGATCCCACCAGGGAATGCACTTGTCAGCTTTACCTTGGAATCATCTCTAAGCAATAGTACGCAATTACCAAAAAACGCATCAAAATATTAAGTCTGGTGTGTTGACAAGTCTGTCCAGAACTCTGTCACATGGGATAATCTTTAACTTGCTTTGTTTGGAGTCTAGTTGGATGGTCTGGTGATTTCTCTCCTTCCCAAAGATAGATGATCTAATTTCCTATCTTTTATTTTTGAAGAGTTTGGCTTTATGCAAAGACCTGCCTAAGATACAGAGGTTTAAGACATCTTGCAGTGTCATTTAATCCACGAGTGGAGTCTCAAGCCCTTTCACACAATCATCATGAACTCTCAAATGATCTTAAGCCACTCGTTGTTAGTGGGTATGTTCTCATATGTTCTGTGACACGATGATCATTTAACCATGGCTATTTCTGGATGACTCTCTTCCATATTGTTGGTACTGCCGGTAGAACTGTACACTGATAGCTTTTCTCAGATGTCTGAATATGTGCTCTGACATCTGATTCTAGGTTTCTTGCTTCATCATGGGCATCGAGAGCTGACAAGAAAAACACTGATTTACACAGTAGCATTTTTTAACCGTGGGTTCCTATGGCCTGCAGCCAGGTGTATATATATATTTGAACATAGATTGGATTTTTTTTTTAATTGGAGTATAATTGCTTTACAATGTTGTTCAGTTTCTGCTGTATAATGAAATGAATCAGCTGTATGTATACATATATCCCCTCCCTCTTGGACCTCCTCCATCCCCTATCCCACCCATCTAGGTCACCACAGAGCACTGAGCTGAGCTCCCTGTGCTATACAGCAGGTTCCCACTAGCTATCTCTTTTACACATGGTAGTGTATGGGGAATAGCATTTTTGCATTTCAGGTAGGAAATAGCACAGGTGACCGTTCTGGGAGAGAGAGAGAGAGAGAGAGAGAGAATATGAGAAGCATCAGAAGAGGTTGACCAGGTTGTAAGGACTTAGATTATATAAAGCCTTGTAGATGTTAGTAGGATTTCAGATTGTATCCTAAGTGTGGTTTTAGGCTGAAGAAATTTTATATTACTCTTATTATGATTTGCCAATTATAGGGATCATTCTGACTGCTTCACAGAGAATGGATTAGTCAGGAACAAGAATGGAATAGGGGGCCAGTTAAATGACTATTGCATTAGTCCATCAAGGAGTTGATTCTGTCTTGTTAGCTGTTATAAAGCCACGAGGATAGATTCCAGTTACATTTTAGAGGTAGTCATGAAAGACTTGCCTTGAGGGGGAGAGTGAGGGAGACAGAGGTTCCAGTAATGATTTCTGCTGGAAACACTATTAAAGTAGCAGATTAGCAATTGATAGTTAAATTGTGAGGATTTGGTTGCTTTTTATGATACCTGTGACATCGCTGGAAACATGTAAGCAAGTTGGTAGATTTGGAGATGTGAGGGGGAGGTGCCTGTTTAGATTCATCAGGGTGCAAGATATCATGCCACATAAGATGATGTATCAGGACTGAGCTCAAATTCCAGAATCTAGATACAAGCCAGAGGAAGAGGGACGTTGAAAAGAGAACGAAAGTGAGTTAGCACTAAAGACTGAAAAAGAGTGGCTGCAGAGGAATAAGGAACACCTGTTCTGTGGCATCCTAAGTGTCAAGAGAAAAGAGTGTTTCCAGAAAGAAGTAGTGGCAGTCAGATAAGTACTGAAAACTGTTCACTGGATTCATCCACATAAAGTCACTAGAGGCTTTACCCAGAGTAGTTTCTGTTGGGTGCATGTCCACTGAAGTGGGTGGAAAAGCCACCGGACTTTGAAGAGCAAAGGCAGGATTTCACACATGCATCTTTATTTTCTAAATATTAATAACTTGGACTGGTGCAATTATTCAAGGCTCTAGTTGTTGTGGCTTACATAGGAATTTCCAGTTCCTTATTTGAAAATTTCAGCAGATGTTCCTTAAACCCTAGCATTTCTGGTGAAACTCTTTTTTAATATAAATTTTTTTTTATTTTATTCATTTTTGGCTGTGTAGGGTCTTCGTTGCTGCCCACAGGCTTTCTCTAGTTGCAGTGAGTGGGGGCTACTCTTCATTGCGGTGCACGGGCTTCTCACTGCGGTGGCTTCTCTTGTGGAGCACGGGCTCTAGGCGTGCAGGCTTCAGTAGTTGTGGCATGTGGGCTCAGTAGTTGTGGCTCGTGGGCTCTAGAGCGCAGGCTCAGTAGTTGTGGTGCATGGGCTTAATTGCTCTGCAGCATGTGGGATCTTTTCCAACCAGGCCTCGAACCCGTGTCCCCTGCATTGGTGGGCGGATTCTTAACCACCGTGCCACCAGGAAAACCCAGGGAAGCCCTCTGGTGAAACTCTTAACAGTAATAACATCATTAGAAAGGGGGCAGAGGTCTGTTTGCTGCACCCCTGACAGACAGCGTTTGCAGGAAACCTCCCAGGGATGTGGCTATTGGTCTCCTGAGCCTTGGGTCTCATGGAGCATGCTGTGGAATGCTCCACAGCATTGAGCTGGGAAGCCCAGTATAATTTTTGCTAACAAAGAACATCAAGATATTAAACTGACATTCCTTTCTTCTCTTCATTTAACTCTTAATCTCAACCTCAAATGCAAATTATCAGGTACAGCTTAATAATGCTAAATGTGTTAATCATTGTCTAATTGGCAATAGTCATTGAGTAAAATAATACATTTAAATGGTCTGGCACATCTTTGTTGCTTAATAAATAGAATCCCTTAGTGATATTACTACTGGAAAATGAGGTAAAAATAAAGCCCTCATTTAATTATATGCAGAAAAGAAGATAAACTTGTTTTTTCTGCTTATCATCTGTGCGAGTAGTTTTATAAAATTTGAAAGAATAAATTTGTTCCATGCCTGTTATCTTTATCATTGAACAAGGCTGATCCATGATCCTAGCAGAGATGCATCTACACCTGTAAGCCCCTCACCAGTGACAGAGGTAGTGCAGAACAGATTCAAGGAGTTTTGGGTGATATTTGGAAATAACCAGAACTGACCTATGTGCTACTTGTGTTAACATTCTCAGGTCAAAGCTTTGAAAACACCTTTGAGGTTGCTCTGCAGTGATTATGTCCTCTCCTCTCTACACAACGCAACAGTGAATGTTAGAAGTTTATTTAGTTTCTGGAACGTTTGGACTCAAGAACTCAGTATTTACAGAATTCAGTACAACTATTCTTTATTGATTCCAAGTATGTTTGAAGCAATTGTATTATTGCAAATACGGCACACTTACCTTCTCAGCTACTAAGCTAAGGCTTTGAGCCAATTTAGAAAACAGAGCACACAGAAAATTAAATCAGCTAAATCAATTTATCCTTAGATGCATTCTATAAGAAGCATTTTAAACTCTCAAAAGGAATCTCATGTTAAATAAAAAACGTGGGAACCCAGGTCAAATTTGGGAATCACAGCACATTTCACAAAGGACATCATTTTATTTAATAATGAATACTGTAACTATATTTATTGAGTGCTTATTCCATGCATGGCTTTTCATCAAATGATAATATGTATTGTATTATTTATTTTGTCCAACGATCCTATAAGGCCAAACTATGTTTATGTCCAATGCACATATGAGAAAAAATAAAATGCAACCTGCCCACTTTCACAGAACAGGTAAATAGCATAACTAGAGTTTCAATCATGTCTGCCTACTCCAGGGACTATGCCCTACCCTCTGCATTACATTGCCACTCAAATATTTATTCTTAAAATTTTTTATATCCCATAATTTTAACTTCTAGGTGTTAATACTATGGAAATAGCTAGAGATGCATTCCAGTAATTATCTTTAAGCATGTTTGGTCTCACTTTTTAAAATAACAAAATATTAAAAGTCATTCAAGCATATGAAAAAAAGATAATTGATTAAATAAATAATAAAGAGCCATATTATTTTATTTTATGGAGCCAATATAAATTAACTTTTAAAATTTTGTCAAAAATACTTCAATAAAATGTCAGTGAAACCATGAAGAATATAACTACTCCTGTTATACAAAGCATATACAAATTTTGATACATGTGCACACAAAATTATTTCAACACAAATAAAATGTAAACATTGATTGTTATTAGATTGGGGTGTTATGACATTTTTTCCCTTGTCTCCTTATACTTTTTGTACTTTCAACTTTTCTACAATGATTATATATTGCTTTTAAAAGGAGACCAGCATTAAACTAAAAAATAGATGTGATGTTTTTTTTTGTATCTATTGCTTAAAGTTAATGAAAGAATCATTATACAAGTTTTTCCTTTAGGACAGAAATATAGTCACTCATTCAAATAGGGCCCCAAGGTCCCTGGATTTTACCAAACTGAAACTCCTTCTTGGTTTCATCCGAGTCCAGTTTGACCCAATATGGCTCTGCCTTCCCCTCGGTGCTCCTGAACCTCTGGGCTAGACTGTCACGAAGGGTCAGTAAACTCACGTGGTCTGGGCTTGCACTTCTAACTTCTTAATTCCGGCATCTGATTTCTTTATTTTTAACAAGTGCCGTAGCAACTACTGCCTTTGTAAGAGTGTCTCAGGGTACAAATCAAATTCAATAACTTTTAAGTCAGACAAGGTGAAATGTTCTGTCAGACTCGACCACTGTGAACTTTCAAAGACCCAACACTAGTAAGGGAAAGAGATGGATATTGATTACATCCTCCTTACTTGGGAGATTGGTCTTCGTGAAGCAAACACAGGAAGGAACCAGTGAAAATTTAGCTGAGGTTCCTGACCAGTATCAGATTCTTGGCAACTAATAGGTTCTTTGGGGACATCCTTTGCTTCCCTTGCTCCTGTAGCATGTTTGTCCCAATTTTAAGTGCTGTAAGCTGTCTTAGTTTGGTTCAGTATAAATACTGAGCTTTATTTAACCAAACACAGAAATGACACACATAAGAACCTATATAAAAAAGACCTGAAGAAGTCGACTTTGGGGAAAACTCAAAGAAAACCTGCTTGCCAGGGACAAGAGCAGAGCACTTCACCTGCGTTCTCCCAGTTGATTATAAATCAACCTCATTGATCTCTATTTACTATTTACCATGGACCAGGCACCATACCAGCAGCTGCAGGAACAAAATGCTGCCTTCAAGGAGCCCTTAGACACTTCCTTTCCATGAACTGGAGTCTGGGAGATATTTCTGCAAAATTTTAAAGTGCCAAACAGTCATCAAGAGTTGTGCCTCTCAAGGTGGTATATACATGCTTGCAGGCATACAAAATATATAGAAACCCAGCAATGTCCATCTGTGGTGATGTAGACAATGCCGCTTTCCCGTTTGATTCCTTTTCTGTTTCTGCCATCTCCATTCCCCTAGTGCCTTAGTTCACACCCTTCCCTTCAAAAAAAAGAAAAAGAACAAGAAAAAAAGCTGGTCTACTCAGTAATGTCCTAATTACTCTCCTTTCTCCAGCTGTGTTCCCTCTAATAAATGCTTCATCACGATGTCAGATTTTTTGCTAATACATTGGATCTTGAATATTCCTACATGAAAACATCAGATGATTTCCCACTGTCCAGAGCATGGACAAACTAACTTCCATATTTCTTTAAATACATGCGTGTAATTGTATGTGTGTGTGTGTGTGTGTGTGTGTGTGTATGCACATTCACATATGCACACTTGAATAGTGTTCATTCTATATGTAAAATTTTGATCATAAGTTAATATTTTGAATTTCCCATGTAATTTAATAATCTTTAAATATATAAGATTTTTGAACCAATGTGTGATATTCTATGTATAACTGTATCATGATATATTTACTCAACCTACTATCATTGGGCATCTAGTTTATTGATTTTAAATATTGTAAATAATGAGAAATAAATGTCATTATATTAAAACATAGAAATAATATAGAAATCTTACTTTAAATCTCTTGTCCTTTACCAGGATAGAATCAACAGAACAAGTAAAATAATTATTTTGGGTTGACTCTGAGTTTGTCAGTATACATCTTTTCTAAGTCAACGTTTAATGATAAATGTGTAGCTCTTTTCCCTTGGAAGCTCTGACTCTGGAAATCAACAGAGAAGCAATTACTTTCAAGTATAAAAACACATGCCTTTGAGAATGGGTGGGGGAAGAATCCTGCAGATTTTAGCATTTCATACAAAATCTTGAGGTGATATTAAATGTTCATTTGTCTACCTGTAGTGGATAATGTGATAAATTCTCAAATTGCTTTAAAAAGGGAAATCACAGAATAAGAATTTTGAGTATGTTATATCCTCAAATTATTTCTTTTTAGGGAAACCACAAAATAAGCATTTTTGGTGTAGGAAGGGTCTTCATAATACTTACATAATACTCACTTTTGCTACCTATGAAAACAGTATGCTAGTACTACTGCAGTGTTGCAAGTATCCATCGAAACGGCATATCTGGAAGGAGCTGGTATGGAGTAGATCACGGTACACAGTAAATGCATACTGAATTTCCATTTTCTCTCTCCTTTCTCTTTTTTCCTCCCCAGTCCACTAAGGGAAAGATTCAGAGAATTGTGTCTTTAGCTTTTAGATTCTAGTCTAGTCTATCTTCCAGATGAACCACAAAAAGATAATAAATGAAATCCTGAGAGGGAATTCATGATAAAAATTCATTTCTATCTGTATGCATCAACTTGGTCTTTTATTTTCTACTGTACACTGCAGCAAAAGAAAATTCATTGAGTAGTTGCTACATTGTAGAAGACTCGGAGGCTGAGTCTAAGCTTTTTAATATAATCTAGTATCAGTCAAGTAAGTGGAACAGAACATATGATTCTAAAGTATATTCTTCCTGAGAAGTTAGTTGCACACCTGCCACCTGCTTGCTGATGAAAGTGGGGACTATATTCTGTGCCAAGTGCAGCATATTGAACAGGCACAGGAGTAAGGACAGATTTGCTGAGACGGAGCTGCTGACACATGAATCCTTGGGAAAAGAAAGTTAGCAAGTGCCCTGTGTGAATGGTTAAACATAGTTATTTCTTTAGTTAGTTGCAGGAAAGAAATGATAATATGCTTATTTTTGTGGGTTTCTAGATATTGGAAAATTTACATATTGCATTGAACTTATTTTACTAAGATTTTTGCTTTAAAGTTTAGCTTTGCAATAAGGAAAAATGTGTCCACTACAAACCTTGAAAATCTCTCTTGCTTTTGTAATTTATCTTAAGCACTTTACTTTTGGGGGCTTAATTTTTGCTTTTTCATAAGAGTAAAAATTCTAAAAAAATGACTCAAAACCTTGTCTGTTCTCCTGGAAGGAAGAATAAAAATGAACAGCAAAGGCACAGTTTAGATTTTTATCCCGTTTGTCCATGGTAAACAGAGACCATAAATGAGATAACTTTTCAAATATGTGTGGCTTTTCTCAGTGATATATTTGTTCTCCACAATGTACAGACTCCTAGACAATGGACTTCAAAAAATGATACACTTTTCTAAGCATGTTGTGTACACGCTTGGCAGTAAAAATCATTTGCTATTTTTTACTACATTTCATTTCACATGTGCAATCAGCACATTAACACGTACATAAATATAGCTCTATATTCTAGCTCATAAAGATGAAATCATTACCTGGGATTGTGTTTACAACTCCATTGTCAACTAAGGCATCTGTTGCTAAATGGTGGTGCCTTTAATTATAGTCATTACTGCCTGTCAATGAAAATTCGGGTACTTAAATTTAACAAGGAAGTTAACTACAGACTTTAGTAAATTTCCTAGTAGGGGGCCAAACTCAGTAAACACTTTCGTGTTTGCTGGCAGCTTTTTGTGATATGGCAGCTCTGGAAAATATACATGTTGCCAATAGCCTGTGCCCTGTGGGTGTGAACAGTGATCTTGGTCAACAGGTGGGAGCAGAGTCTCGACAGCCACAAACTTGTCCCAGTTTGACGCCCTCAGTACTGCCCAGCAAGTTACTGCGTCCCTTAGTTGTCCATGAGATGACTCTGACACTCTCTCCTCCTAGGACTTTAACCCTAAGCTTCTCCAGGCCACCACCTGGAAGATGATCACACCTCATTCTTCAAAAGGAAAGTAGAGACAAGTACACCCAAACTCCCCTTACCAAATCTACCAGCTTCAGTGTATCTGCTCTCCATCCTCTGCCTTCACTCCTGTCACAAAAGAAAGAGCATCTTCATGTTTCTGTGAAGCAGTGTTTCTCATTTATACAAGTACCCTTTTTAGACCAGTTTTCCTAATTGTAACACAACAGACACACTGTATATCTGCCTATAAACTACACAGTATCTATGCTTTAGGCAAAAAGAATAAGATATTTTGCCCCCTTGGGAGCATTTTTCAGCCTATTGGTGATAATATTGATTGACAATGCATGTTCTAAAGGACAACCATCTATATGTGCTGTAGCAGCACACAGCGTGTGTGTGAGTGTGTGTGTGTGTGTGTGTATGTGTGTGTGTGTAGGGGAAAGGGTAATTGAACAACCAGATAAAGTCATCTCAAATCTAAAAGAGAGGGCTTCCCTGGTGGCGCAGTGGTTGAGAGTTCACCTGCCGATGCAGGGGACACGGGTTCGTGTCCCGGTCCGGGAAGATCCCACACGCCGCGGCACAGCTGGGCCCGTGAGCCATGGCCGCTAAGCCTGCGCGTCTGGAGCCTGTGCTCCGCAACAGGAGAGGCCACAACAGCTAGAGGCCTGCGTACCGCAAAAAAAAAAAAAAAAAAAAAAAAATCTAAAAGAGAATTTATTATTGACTCATATCTTCAAAATTCAAGTGAGAACAAATTTCATGAAAGGTGTGATCTCAGCTTCTGCTCCATTTCTTTGTGAGTTCCTTGAGGCAGTTCTCCTCTCTTAAACTCTGACTTTGGTTGCCTCATCCTAGGAAGGCTTCCTTCATGGCTACCAAGTGGCTGTCTATAGCAACGTGGGATACCCACTTCTTTGCTCACTTTCAAGTTTTGTGCCTTCCCCATTAATCATTCAAACCTGACCGATTAACTTTGGGATTATTATGTAGCTCTTGAATCAACGAATGTTATCAGAAAAATGCCAATGTTTAGGCCTGGGCTTCCTGAAATATCACCATGAAATTGGTCAATGGGCTTTTTCTATGTAGCTTAGACTATAAAGCTCCATCTTGAATCAGGAAGTAAGGCCAATGCCAGGCAAACTCCATTGTTCCTCTACAACAGGCCAGGGAAAAAGTAATCTTTTGAGAGATTATTAATGTCTATTTCATCATTCCATGGTGTCAGTTGGTCCGGGGTTTTACTACTGCAGTTATTTCTTCAGTCTTATAATCATCAATTATTCCTCTCTAGTATATCAATCAAATGAAAATGTAAATAAATATAACCCAGTATCTCCCACTTTCAAATAAATCTTTTGATAAAATGTATCCTCCAGCCACAGTCTTATTCCTTCTCTTCCAGATGATAAAACTTAGTGAGTGTATTATTTCTGCTCACTGTCATCATTCCCATAATTACATTTCTCATTAATCCATTATAGTTGAGTATCTTTTAAAGTATGAAAATTGTTATTGTCAATGCCTTTAATGTCATCTACTTGAGTTTATGTGTCAACTTGACTGGGTGGTGGGGTGCCCAGATTAAGCATTATTTCTGGATGTGCCTGTGAGGGTGTTTCTGGATGAGATTAGCATTTGAATCAGTGGTTTTAGTATTAGATTGCCCTCCTCAGTGTGGGTGGTAACCATCCACTCTGTTGAGAGCCTAAATTGAACAAAAAGCAGAGGAAGGGAGGATTCTTCCCTTCCTGCCACCCTACCTTCCTGCCATCCTACCTTCCTGCCTGCCTGTTGAGATGGGATATCTGTCTTCTGCTCTTGGACTGGGATTTACACCACTGACTCCTTGGTTCTCAGGCATTTTGACTCAGACTGGAATTGCACCACCAGCTTTGTTGAGTTTACTGCTTGTTGATGGCAGATCATGGCACTTCTCAGACTCCATAATCCATGAACCAATTCCTCATAGTAAAGGGAAAGAGAAGAGAGCAAGAGTGAGAATAAGAGAGAGAGAGAGAGGGAGAAGGGAGAGAGAGAGAGAGGAAGAGTCTGTTGTTTCTGTTTCTCTGGGGAAATCTGATGAATACATACATTTTGCAAAATCCAATTTTCACTTCACTCTCTATCTCACATGATTTCTCAGCAGCATTTGAACTGGTTGATTCATCCTTTCTTCTTGAAACACATCACCTCTCTTGACCTTACACATTTTTTGTTTTCCACCTACTAAGTATAACATTTTGCATTCCCATTGGCAATGCATTAGACTTTTATTTGCTTTTATCAGTACTTGGTTTAATCAGATTTTTATTTGTCATTCTATTAGATATTTAGTGGTTTCTTATTGTTTTAATTTGCATTTCCATAATAACTAAAGATGTAGGACACTTTTTAATGTATTTATTATGCATCCATCTGTCATCTTTGTTGAAGTGTCTATTCAAATATTTGGGGCACTTTTTAAATTGAGTTGTTTGTTCATTATTATGTATATATATATATTTGGTGCCATGCTTAAGAAATCTTTGCTTAACCAAATGTCATAAAGATTTTCTTCTATACTTTCTTCTAGAAAAGTTTGACATTTAGATTTATGATTCATTTTGAGTTAACTTTTGTAGAATGCAAGATATGGGGCAAGGATTTTTCTTTTTCTTATAGATATCCAATCAATGTAGCAACATTTTTGAAAGGAACTATCCTTTTTCCATTGAATTGCCTTTGTACCTTTGTCTAACATCAACTGGCGCTCTACATGGTTCTATTTCTGGACATTCTCTCCTGTCCCATTGAACCCACATGTAAATACTTTCTTCAGATATACTGTGTGTTACATATTTTATCTTTATAATATTTAAATCGGTTGGTGTACGTAATCAAACTTTCTTCTTCTTTTACAAAACTGGCTATTCTAGTTTCTTTTTACTTCTGTATAAATATTAGAATTTTTTTGGTAATTTCTATAAAAATTTCTACTAATATTTGTCTCAAAGTAAGTGAATCTGTAGATAAGTTTTTGAAGAATTGATAGTTATAATACTGAATCTTTTAACCAATTAATGTGAGATATCTCTCCACTTATTTAGATCTTCTTTGATTTATTTCACCAGTGTTTTGTAGTTTTCAGTATATAAATTTTTCATACATTTTGAAAGATTTATACAAAATGATCTCATGATGTTTGGACTATTTTAAATGACAATTTAAAATTTTTAATTTGAAATTGCTTGTTGCTACTGTGATTTTTGAAAATTTACCTTATGATCTGTGTGATCCTAAACTCACTTCTTAATTTTAGTAGTTTCTTTGTGATTCTTTGTGAATATTAACAATCATTTTGTCTGCAAATAAGACAATTTTATTTCCTTCTTTCCAATCAGCATGCCTTTTGTTTCTTCTTTTTGCCTTATTGCACCGCCTAGCACTTCCAATAATTTGTTAAATAGGATTTGTAAGTGGACAACCTTGCTTGTTCACATCTTAGGGGTAAAACATTCAGTCTTTACCATTACACATAATGTTATCTGTAGGATTTTTATAGATTACTCTTATAAGGTTGAGAAATTCCCTTCCTGTTCCTAGTTTGCTGAGAATTTTAATCATTAATATAAAAGAACAGAGGAAAATGGCCAAGATGGAGCTGAGAGGTACTCCAAGAGTGAGAGGCAGGGAGAAGAAGATGCAACAAAGGTATCTGCAAGATGCAGGAGCAGCATCTGAAGTAAATGTTGTTAGTGAATCCCAAAGAAATGTGTTAAAAGAGGTTGAGTGAGATGAAAAGTGACACTGAATTTTGCAACATGGAGGTGATTTTTAACTTTGGCAAGAGCAGTTTTAGTGGAGTGGTAGGAATGGGAGGAAGATTCAAGTGTTACAAGAGTGAATGAAAGGTGTAAAGTAGTCAATTACAGGCTCTTTTCATCTTTCTTTTCAGTAAAGGGGGTAGAGAAGTGGGGAGATTTCTTTTGAGAGGAGTGAACATAAGAGCAGATTTCTTATGTTAATATACTACAGCATGCTTTTTGGCCAAAGGACATGAACTGAGAAAGAACGTGAAATCGATGATAAAAGAAGGAATAGTAATAACTTTAGATGCAAGTTCATGAATAAAGAGACAGTGAATGGGGTTCAAATCAAAGTTAGGAGGACTTGGTCTTTAAAAGAAGCAGGGATGATACTTCTCATTCAATATATGTGACAGAGCATTGCTTCTTTTTTTTTTAAGTTTAATTAATTTATTTTTGGCTGTGTTGTGTCTTCATTGTTGCGTGGGGGCTTTCCATGGGCTTCTCATTGCGGTGGCTTCTCTTGCTGCAGAGCACGGGCTCTAGGAGCACGGGCTTCAGGAGTTGTGGTACACGGGCTCAATAGTTGTGGCTCATGGGCTCTAGAGCGCAGGCTCAGTAGTTGTGGTGCACAGGCTTAGTGTCTCTGTGGCATGTGGAATCTTCCTGGACCAGGGGTTGAACCCGTGTCCCCTGCATTGGCAGGCAGATTCTTAACCACTGCACCACCAGGGAAGTCCCAATTAGCTCTCTAATTATACTAAAGAGTGCAAAAATGTGTACTTTGAAGTCAAATGCTGCATAATAGAAATGATCTTAGTTGTCAGAAGGAAGACCGTGAGGAAACCCATATGGTCTAGCAAGAGGGGACCTTTTATATACTGTGGCAAAACACGATAAAATGTTGCCTATAAAAACTTGAAAAGCAACCTACATGCCTACTGTAGTGTAGTCTAGGGGAATGTTTGGCAAGAGTCAAAATATTGTAAAATTTAATTTTACTTTCTGCTTTTAGCAAGACATCAAAAGAAAGAGCTGAGCTTAGGTGAAAATTGCTTGAGAGAATAAGTAAAATAAAGTTAACCCCAAATATTGAGATTTTGAAGGGTTTGAAAATTCAGCTGCTTCCTGATCCCTATGAGAAGAGACAAAACTGAAAGAAAAAAACTTGGGGACAACAAATGTTCGTTAAGATTTATAACTTATTCATAGAGATTCATCCCTGAGAGTTTTCCCCTGTTTTATGCCTAATTTTCAGATAGTCTCATGATAATTGATATCAAATTAAGAGAGAAAGTCTTGGGAGCAAGGGAAGAAAAAGTCAGGCTTGAAAGTTATGTCTAGTTGGGGAAAAAATGTTGTGATTACTGGCACATGTAGCTGACTGGAGGCAAGTAAATCAGGAAACTATTAAATTTTAAAATAAATTATAGTGTTGAGAAGTGTAAAGCAATGCTTGGGCCTCCAAAGTACATCAAGATAAGGCCTGTGGAGGATTTGTAGTACCAAGAAAGGCCATAATCAAAAGTGCCCATCAGATTTGCCGTGGAGAATGAAGAGAAGATAGAATCCCTGGAATGAGTTGAACAGCAGGGGAAAATGCACGAAGAACATAGTAGAAAGTGGGTGGCTGGACAATTGGTTTTCGGTGACTAACCATCTTGATTTGCCTGGCACTTTCTTAGTTCCAGGGAAACCAGAATGGTTGGTCACCCTATGATTGTTCTACAAATGAATTTTTCCAGGTGAATCATATGGTAAAATAATGGGACAAAGTAGTTGGCAATAGAAGTGAAAGTATGGTTGGTGATTCCAAGCCAGCTGGGGAGGGAAGGATGGTAAGCAGGGGGACGGTAGAAAGAATAAGGGACCAGAGGTCACGATGAAACCTGGGCTTAGCCACAGAGGAAGTAAAATGCAAATATGATGGCAGAAGAGGTTGCTATCTAAGCCAGGATGTCTTCACCCACTTAGGGCATGCAAATTAAGTTATTTTAACTGATACCAGAATTTCTCTTAGCAAGACAACTGAATTCAATTGTGAAAATACTTTGATAAGCCACATTGTGTGTGAAAGTGATAATTATTGTTATGTGTGCATTTATGTATTAGCCTTACTGTATTATTTATTTTTTTCTTAGTTTTTTGGATAGCATATGGTAATTTGACTCATAAAAGGCAATACATTTCATTTTTATACCACTTAAGTGGTGACTCGAAATTTATATCTACAAGTAAAGGATATTCCAAATAATCATTCACTGAAGTAGAAGTAATGTTCGCTAATTTAGTGGCAAATGTTCAAGAGTAAAGAACACACACACCTTTTTTTATACACTCTGTATTGATGCAAAAATCTTTAAAGCATAGTATAAAAAGTCATGAATAAGTACATTGAGGAAAGATGTCAAGTTCTTATAAATCACTTATTTGTTTAACTCCAGGGTCTAATTTATATTGAGACCCTAATGTGGCAAAAGCCTTGGTGGGACAGTGTATGAAAAAGTATGAATTTCATCCTGGTTAATATCCTGGCTTCAGTCCCGCCATCACTCTCCATTGATACTAAACTAGAAGACACCAAATGGGTTTTATTTACAAGAGATATTCTTTCCTAAACAATGTGGGTGGGTTGGGAAGAGTTAGCACGGAAAGATAGAAGAGAAAGCAGAAGTGATTTTGGTTTCATTTTACGGTATTTATTTACTGTATAACTGATCTTGATAAGTTTGGATGAAGGCATGAGGATATTGAGGGTGAAGTTTAATTCAATTCAAGGTGTATAAAGTGCAAGAGTACAAATAATGTACAAAGAATCAGTCTTACTGGTGGGATGAGGGGACGAACTTGGAGCTAAATTACATGGTTTAGGCTCCTTCACATTTGTATAGGACAGAAATAATCAGTTCCTATTGACAAGAGACATTCCAGGCTGTTTACAAATGAGCACTCATCCACTCTCAGATTCGTGGTTATCTGTGTGGTGATGCAATTGTAAAACTTTTGTGCAAACCACATTGCAATCATCAAGTTTGAATTAAGGAATTTTTCTGATCGTTTGAATCTCAGTAAACAAAAAAAAACTAGCTAAACAAGTTACTTGTTTTGGGTTACACTGCAATGAATTGTATAAAAATGATTTTGAGCAGTAAATTAAGAACAAGCTTAACTGGTACAACTCTCCTCATAGGAGAGAGAACAGCTGAAAAGATAAAGTGCTATAGGATCGCAAATGGTTACTATACATTATGGATGCACCCTTGCGATGACTGTGAACGAACTCATAAAGAACACTCAAGGTACCATTTAGCTGGTTCCTTGTCCCTTTTATTCATTGTTTAGAGGCACTGAAGTCCATCAAGGTAAATCCATGGCTGGCAGTTACCAGGAGAAAATAGCAGTGCTATGCATCAGGGTCTTGATTAAATGAATCAGCTAGCTTGAGACCCTGCAGAATCTGGAGGAATAGAGCAGAAGTCTCATTAAGCATAACAGGTGAGCAATCATGTTACTGTGGGCTTCATTACCCTCCATCATTTGCCTATATTTTCACAGAGGGCATAAGTTATTAGATGACTGTCAAGGGAAATAGGACTTACTAGGAAGGGGAATCTACCTCATTGCCTGTTATTATTATTTGGCTTTGATGAGCCCAATCTGAGTACCCACAATTACTAGAAATGCTACAGATGAAACTTAGTAGGGTACAAACTAGGAAGTTATGGGCAATATAATGGATGCTGTCTTCTGAATCCCTCACAAAGATCTGGGTAAGATGTCTCCCTTCAAACTAATGGAAAAAAATGTTGTTCTGTTGTTGCTATTGTTGTTGCAGTGGTAGCTGTGTTGTTGTTAAAAGGACCCCACGAGGAATCAGATAACAAAATATCTTAGGCCCTGCTATGTCTGCAAACACCCACTGTTTATTTATTTATTTTATTTTACTTTCTTTATTGGAGTATAATTGATTTACAATGTTACGTTAGTTTCAGGTGTACAGCAAAGTGAATCAGTTATATGTATACATATGTCCACTCTTTTTTAGATTGTTTTCCCATGTAGGCCATTACAGAGTATTGAGTAGATTTCCCTGTGCTCTGTGGTAGGTCTGTGTTGGTTATCTATTTTATATACAGTAGTAAAAGCACCCACTTTTGAATCTGTCCTTGTTTGCCTCTACACAGAAACCATTTGCCCTCCTGCTTTATAAAGAGGCAAGAGGCTTTGGACTCAGAGCTCAACAGACATTAATTGGCTACCTCACAATACATATAACAAGGCATTGGGAAACCTCTAAAGACAAATGACGAGATCCTGCCTGAAAGAGATCAACAGTACACCAGGGGCTTCCCGGGTGGTGCAGTGGTTGAGAGTCCACCTGCCAATGCAGGGGACACAGGTTCGTGCCCCGGTCCGGGAAAATCTCACACGCTGCAGAGCACCTAGGCCCGTGAGCCATGGCCGCTGAGCCTGCGCGTCCGGAACCTGTGCTCCACAACAGGAGAGGCCACAACAGTGAGAGGCCTGAGTACCATAAAAAAACAAACAAACAAACAAAAAAAAACAGTACACCAGGTTTTGTGCAATTTCTGTCTAAAATAACATAATAAATTTCCAATAGGTGTTTTGTTGCATTAGCTTTACCAGTCAGTCTATCCTTGTTTTTTCGTTGCTTACTTCACCAGCTGAGACAACAGCATCACCAAGGGCAGCTTATGAATATATGAGACACACAGATACAAGGCATAGCTTGGCTCACATAAGAGAAAGGTCAAGAAGGCTGAGAAAGACACACCCACAAAGTCCAGGCACAAAAGACCTATTGGCGGGCGGCATGAGAGTGGATTATTTCACACAACCACCTCTACCACTGCCCAGTGTGGACTTTAACATAACTATAATCGATTTGTGAATGGGTTTAGGATAAAACATGGCCAGCCTGCAAGAACACATGGAGATTTAAGCAGACAGAAAGAAACTACAAGAAAGAGGTAAAAAAAAATCAGAAATTAAAAACAATACAGTTAGAGAAATGAAGACTGTCTTAGATGGATACATCAGTCAACACAACACAGCTAAGCAAAAATTCAGTGAATATGAAGAGAGATCAAAAGAAATTACATAAATTGAAACACATCATGAATAAAAGAATAAAGTGAAAATAAAACAATGCAGGACGTCCCTGGTGGCGCAGTGGTTGAGGGCCCGCCTGCCGATGCAGGGGACGCGGGTCCGTGCCCCGGTCCGGGAAGATCCCACATGCGGCGGAGCGGCTGGGCCCGTGAGCCATGGCCGCTGAGCCTGCGCGTCCGGAGCCTGTGCTCCGTGACAGGAGAGGCCACAGCAGTGAGAGGCCCACGTACCGAAAAATGCAGAATATCCAAGGACTGTAGAACAATATCAAATGGTCTAGCATATATGTAATTGCAATCCTAGAAAAAGAAGGGAAAGTATATGAAACAAAGGAAATTTTTGAAGAGATAATGGCTGCAGTTTTTGAAAAATAATGAAAGATAACAAAAAATGGAAATCTAATAAATTCACTGATATCCAAATAGGATAACTACCAATAAAAATAAACATATTCAAAACACAGAAAACTAATTAAAAAGAAAAAAAAATCTTGAATGCAGCCAGGTTGGGGGAATAAAACATTATGGAAAACCCTTTGTTTGTGTGGGTTCCACAGCCATAGATTCAACCAACTGTGGATTGAAATGTAGAACCCATAGCTATGAAGGCCAGCTGTACTGCACCATTTTCTATAAGGGACTTGAGTATGTGTGGAGTTTGGTATCCACGGAAGTTCCTGGAACTAATTCCCTGTGATTCCAAGGGAACATTGTGCACACAAAAGAGCAAAGATAAAGACTTTGCCCTGTCTCATCAAAAACTGTGCAAACCATATATGACAATCGTCGTTAAAGAGGTAAAAGGAAAAAAAACAACAACAACAAAACACCTCATAGCCCCTAATTCTATACCGAACGATTGTTTTCAAAAATAAATTTGAAATAAAAAATTTTCAGGGACTTCCCTGGTGGCACAGTGGTTAAGAATCTGCCTGTCAATGCAGGGGACACAGGTTCGATCCCTGGTCCAAGAAGGTCCTACATGCTGCAGAGCAACTAAGCCCGTACGCCATAACTACTGAGCCTGCACTCTAGAGCCTGTGCTCCACAACAAGAGAACCTGCTGCAATGAGAAGCCCGCACACTACAATGAAGAGTAGCCCCTGCTCGCTGAAACTAGAGAAAGCCTGCGCGCAGCAACGAAGACCCAACGCAGCCAAAAAAAAATTCAGATAAACTAAACAAATTTTTTTCAAAAATAAATGTGAAGGAAAGACATTTTCAGATAAATGAAAAGTGAGGAACCCCATTTTACTAAAAGAACTGTGAAAGGAAGTTCTTGTGGCAGAAGAAATACAATACCAGTCAGGAAGGGGGTATATGCAAAAATAAATGAAGACCTCTTGAAATGATAAATATGAAAGTAAATATAAACATTTTTTCTTATTTAAATGCTTAAATAATTGATTGTCTACAGCAAAAATATTAACAATAAACTTTGAAGTTACTAGCATTATAAAGGTAAAATGTATGACAAAAATAGTATAAAGGAGAAAAGGTAAGTATACTGCTTTAAGTTTCTTAAACTATATAAATTGGATAATGTTTTATGGATATAAACCATGATAAAATAAAATATATTTTAAAACCTTATGACAATTCAAATAATATTAGAAAATGAGGCATAACTTATAAACAGATTATTAACATACAATGGAAATAAAAACTATTCAACTGAACCAAAAGCAATCAGAAAAAGAGAAATAAATAAGAGAAAGGAACAGGGAGAAATAACTAATAAGATGGTAGATATAGATGTATTGATAATTATGTGCAGGCAGTCAGATTTTACAAAAACTAATGCTGAAGCAATTGGACAAACTTACAAAAAAATAACCACCACCTTACAATCTACAAAAATTAACTCAAACTAGATTATCGACCTAAATGTAAAACTTAAAGCATAAGAATTTTAGAAGAAGAAGAAGAAAAAAAAATAGTACCAAATCTTTGCAATACTGACTTAGGTAAAGATGTTTTTTAAGGAGTGTAAGCCATAAAATACAAGTTTTGAGTTTTATCAGAAAAGGGGCAACTTAATCATCTTATTTATCAACTTGGAATCTAATTTATAATCTCCATGAGGGCAGGCTGGGATGGTTCATTACTCATCAATATATCTCCCATTGTGTGTGCCATTTAGTATACTCCATTTGTCATTTTTTGAGGAATAAAAATGAAATCAGGAATCATGACTTCAGAATGTTCAAAATCTGTAGGTTTTGAAAGCTGTTCAAAATTCAAAGTGCTTTAATCCAGTCTCATTGGAGCAGCATCTCACTTGGTAAGTTTTGAGCCTCCCAAGGGGATTCCTTAACCATTAGCGTGACCATTTGTCATGCTATGTATGTATAGCTCTGGTCAACTTTTTAAGCCATTTTTCTGTCACATGAATTATAATAGCTGACATTTATTGAGTGCTTATTTTTCACCAGGAAATCTTTGACATATGTCACCATTATATTCTCAATTAATGTTTACAATAATCCTATAAGTGACATCTTACTAGTGTCCTGATTTACAGATTAGGCAATGGAGGTACAAATATATTAAGTAACTAGTCTAGGGTAATGGAAGCAGCAAGTAGTGGAACCAGTGACTCTACCATGCATCCTGAGATGATGCTAGACACAGTTCATGCCATTTGCAAGGTACCTGTGGGGAGAAAATCAAAACTCACAAACCCTGCAAAATAAGATTTCCACCTACTGACAGTGGCTTGCATACTAGATAATCTAGACACTGTTATCTTTCCAGTTATATTTTGCAAACAATTATATAGGGCAATATGAATCTGTGACGGTCATGTTTGTTGTTTTCAACTGGAGTAGGAAAATGGAAGGTTTAGAGATTCTAAAGTGGAAAAAGTAGAGTGTTGAGACCAGGAGAGCAATTTAAGATCAAACTGTCCTGCCATGGTCATCATGACCTCATGGTCATGTACAGACCATTAGGGTTAAGTGTTGAGGGATGTGGTTACATCGGCAGGAGTGAGGATGCAGAGGAGAGCTCTGGAGGGCTTAGCTAATGTGAAATCTCAGTTACCTCCCCAAGCCATCCTAAATAAACACACAATCTAAGAAACACACGCTATGCAGCTTCAAGAAAAGTTCTACCAACAAGGAATCCTCCACCAGGATCCCTTTACTTAGGAATTTAGGAGCCACTGATGAGCAATATGGGAAATGTGTGACAATATCCCTGGTTTTCACACCTCATCCATCCATCCCTTCCCCTCTCAATGCACGTGAATGTGTGCACACACACACAACACACCTTGTGCAGAGAACAGTGTGATATCACCAGATAGAAGAACTAGGAATATATCAATATTTCCAGGGAACCTCAGTCCGTTCCAGCCCTTAGGATATATCTTGACTTGCAACCTGACAACTTTCACATGTGAAAAATTTACTTGAAAGCACACACAAATAGTATTTTATGATTGTTTTATATTTAATATTGCTGCTGCTCTATGAAGGCTGAGTTGGACTCACCCATGTTTTCATTTAACACACATACAATTACCAGTACTAGAAACTTACATAGAAGCGACAATTCCTATCTGCCCCGCCCCCCACATTTTTATACACACTGTTAAAATCTCTTACTTTGCCAATTATGTTTCTCTGAGCCTGGTTACTCTGGCATCATTTATGTCACATTAGTGCCTGTGAAGGTCAGTCTCCATGCTGTCAGGTGGCATTAGAGTGACTCCCAATTTCATTTCTATATAGAATCGTCCCGAGGTCCCTGTCATTAGACATATTTGCTAGTGGAGCTTCCAGTTGGGCACATCGGGATTTATGTCACCATGACAGGTCACTGAGACTTGCCGGTACCACGCTGACACTGCTAGCCTTGCATCTTGCTTTTTACATTTGTTTTAACCTTAATGAAGCCTTGTGCTGGAAGATAGACCGGCAATAGCAATGAAGAATGAGTCATTACAGTCCTCTGCATCCAGAAAGAAATGTCAGTTCTGCAGCTCAATCTTCATCGCTTTTTATACCAGAGTGCCAGGTGGATTTTAAATTTCTTTAAAATACTTTTACTTATCAAGGCTGCATTCCAGTATCCCTTCTTCCTCAAAATCCACCGTCATTTTCCTTTTCCTTCCCTTCTATTCAGATAAAAAAAAGCCATCATTTCAAAAGTATTTGTGCTGAATTTTTGTTTTGTTTTCCCAGGAAATCAGAAAAAATGTAACTGTGCATAAATGGAGACATTTTGACCCACAGTGATAGTTATGAGACTCATTATTCATCTTTATTCTTTAGGGGAAATACAGGAAATAATGTAGAAGAAATTAAAGCACATTGAGTTGTAAGAGTTTACATATTTCAGATGTATGCTTATTGACACAGGTGTTCTTTTAAAGAATTTCTTGGGAAAAAGAAAAACAGTTTCTATGGCAACCACATCACATTTAAGACCAAAAAGAATTGACTTCAACTTAAATTGGATAATTTCAACTTGTGTTTAGATAATTCAAACAAATTGCAACAAATACAATCTGTGCCAACACTCTAATATTATTCAGTTCTTATCTTTGTTTTTTGTAACACATCTAAGTATGCCTCTCTGACTTAATGAAGGCTCAAAGTGTAGAATTCTAGATTGGCAGGGTTTTTCATTTTTTTTTTCCCCCTTCCAAGGACTACCTGAAATGACAGTCAACCATGAGGGCACAGGGATATACATTTCCTCACACTTGGCAACGATGGTATAAAACTATAAATTTTACCAGTCTCACCAGTGGAAATATTAACTCTGGTTTAGTTTGTGTATTCTGCAATACTACTCAAGTTCAATAACTTTTCTTTATTACAGCACACCTTGGAGATATTGTAGGTTCAGTTCCAAATTATAAAGTGAATATCACAACAAAGGGAGTCACACGGTTTTTTTGGTTTCCCGGTGCATATAAAAGTTATGTTTACCCTTCACTGTTCTGTATAGAGGTGCAATAACATTGTGTCTTAAAAAATGTTCATACTTTAATTAAAAATACTTCATTTCTAAAAATGCTAACTGTCATCTGACAACACAGGGTTGCCACAAAACTTTAATTTGTAAAAAACACACTATCTATGAAGCACAAAAAAGTAAAGCACAGTAAAACAAGGTATGCCTATATTATCAAGTATTTTATTTAATTATTGTTATATTCCTTCTTTTAAGGAAAAGTTTAACAATGTGTTTTTAAAATTTTTATTTTATATTAGAGTATAGTTGATTTACAATGTTGTGTTAGTTTCAGGTGTACAGAAAAGTGGTTCATTTATACATATGTTCATTCTTTTTCAGATTCTTTTCTCATATAGGTTACTACAGAATATTGAATAGAGTTCCCTGTGCTATACAGTAGGTCCTTGTTGATTATGTACTTTATATATAGTAGTGTGTATATGTTAATCCCAAGTTCTTTTTTTATTTAGGGTCATTGCTATTTTTTAAATTAATTCTTAATTATTTTTTACCATATTCTTCCTTTGTTATATACGCAGAAAATATTTCTGCAGGTCTTTATCCTTTAACTTTGCTTTTAAGTACATATAGAATTATTTCCTTTTGCTGAAGAGCATCTATCAATGTTTGCTAGCCTTCGGTTTAGGGTCTTCTCTATGACTCCTTTCCTCCCTGTCTTAGTTCAGGCTGCCATAACAGAAAACCAAGACTGGGTGGCTTAAGAACAACAGAAATGTATTTCTCACAGTTCTGGAGGCTGGACGTCCCAGATGATGGTGCATGATCAGGTTCTGACGAAGACCCTCTTCTGGGTCGCAGACTTCTCATTCTCACATGGTGGAAGGTCAGGGGAGCTTCCTGGGGTCTCTTATAAAGGCACTGATCTCACCATAAGGGCTCTTTCAACTTCATGAATGAATATATATCTTCATCTTTATACTTTCAGTTCTCTTCCATTCCATTCATTTAATACAAATCCTACACAGTTTTAGAAACTTGAAATGTAAAATCTCTTTTGATAGTTTGAAGGAAAACCTCTACATTTATTATTTTCCGCAATAATCTCAGCTCTTCATGTGCACGTATTACATTATATAAGTTTTAGCATCATTTGTCAGGGTCTATGATACATCCTGTTAAAACTTTGCCTGTAATCATAATGTATTTATAGATTAATTTTGAAGAATTAATGTCTTTGCCATATTGATTCTATGCCATGGACAAAATACCCCTAGCAATTCAGACCACCTTTATGTCTTCATAAATATCTTCTAATTTGTAATGTTATTTCTTAGGTATTTTATTTTATTTTTTACATTTTTACTCTGGTATTTTGTAATTGGTGTTTGCTTGTGTATAAAATATTTATATTTTGATCTCATGTAGGCCTTTTTGAACCGTAGTTTTTCAGTTGATTCTTCTGAATATTGTCAGTAGACTATCATTGTCTGGAAATTCTTAGCATTTTTCCTTTCTATGGTAGTCTTTATACTTATTTTTATTTTTCCCTATTATTCTTTATACCTATCATCTTTGTCTACATTTCTTCTTCACCTTTGATTTCCAGGCATACAGACAACTTCACCTCTGATTTATTCTTCTGCATTAATAAATGTCCTATTTACTTATTCTCAGTGTCAACTGCAAGGTGTTGTGGCATGACTTGTTATTTCACTTAGTTTTTTAAATGTGGCATTAAAATTTTTCTCACCTTTATATCTTGTTTTAATTAATTTTTGAGATAGTGTAAAATAGATTTTGTCCAAAATTGATTTTCTTTCAATTAAAATTTTTAAAAATCTAATTTTTATTATTTTATCTGGTGATAGTTTGATTCTTGTTATATTGCAACAATAGTTTCGCAGGACTCATACTGGTTTTCATGTTTGCTAATCATTGAGCAGAGAGGCTTGGGATCGATGCTAGCACTTTCTCAAATTGAGTGTGAGGATATTCCCTTACAGTTCGCTTGACGCTATTAGATTTTTTTCTCTGGATCTTATGTTGGAGGATGAGATAAGTGATAAGAGTGAGGGAGTTGGATTTTGGTGAAGTATCTGCGGAAAGTATCTTCTCTCCATCTGGGGAGGCCTTTATGCCAAGGTCCAGCTTCCTTACATACTTTGATCTTTTTGCCCCATTGTTTATCTCCTAGTCTTACTCACCTCAAAAAAATAGCACCTACATTAAACCAATTGCTCAAGCCAAACCTAGGAATTACTTCTGACATTTACCTTTCCTTCTCCACTAAAAATCTTGTCAATGCAACTTCAAGAATATTTCCAAAAAATATCCATTTCACTCCTTCTTCACTGCAAAAACCCTAGTTAAAGCCACCATGATGTCTTCACAGAGTGTAGAGTCACTCCACCTGATGTTCTGAGACTAACTCCTGTCCCCATCCACCTCATTCTCTATACCACACCTAGGTCATTTTTAAGCATTTATATTGACTGAGGGCAGTCCTTTCCTTAAAGATTCCAAGGTCTGCATATGGTACACTCTTTAAAATACGAAGTCCAAAATATGGCCAAATGATCCATCATCTAGCCCTTGGCTCTGTTTCCAAAAGTGTTTAATATCATTCTATTTTTCCTCTCAAGTAATTTGACAGACTTTCATTTCTATTCCAACTATGCCAAACACCTTCCCAAGCAAAGACCCTGGATATTCTGGTCCATTTGTCTGGGTCACACTCCCCCAGTCTACTAGATGACTTTTTTTTTTTTTTTTGCAGTACACGAGCCTCTCACTGTTGTGGCCTCTCCTGCTGTGGAGCACAGGCTCCGGACGCGCAGGCTCAGCAGCCATGGCTCATGGGCCCAGCCGCTCCGCGGCATGAGGGATCTTCCCGGACCAGGGCACGAACCCGTGTCCCCTGCATCGGCAGGCGGACTCTCAACCGCTGCACCAACAGGGAAGCCCTAGATGACTTTTTTGCATCCTTTCGGTCTTAAAGTTTAAGTTTCAGCACTTCAGAGATATGCTCCCTAGTCAAAGCCCCACACTCAGTGCAAATTAGGTTTCTGTGTTGTATTTTTTTTTTTTTTTTTGCTGTACGCGGGCCTCTCACTGTTGTGGCCTCCCCCATTGCGGAGCACAGGCTCCGGACGCGCAGGCTCAGCGGCCATGGCTCACGGGCCCAGCCGCTCCGCGGCATGTGGGATCTTCCCAGACCGGGGCACGAACCCGTGTCCCCTGCATCAGCAGGCGGACTCCCAACCACTGCGCCACCAGGGAAGCCCTGTGTTGTATTTTTAATAGTACCCACAACCTCCCTTACAAGCTTCTAATGCTTCAAAGGCAGTGATGTCTGGTGTTCTCACAAGGTAGAGTCTGGATGCAGTAGAAATGTGGACACTGGTTGCATTAAAGATGTGATTAGATTCATTCTTCTGCTCCTCTTCCCCTATGTCAGGAAATAACTTCTCCAGATCAGCATCAAGAAGGATACACATGAGGCACAGTCCTGCCACTAAATTTCTATATGGTGCCCTAAGACCTCCTGATATATTTGATTATGAAGCTCTTTATCTGATGAAGTCTTTTTATATGACTATCCTCATAGCCTTGTCTACCCTTTAGCTCTGGCTGATCCAGATAAAGGATATTAGTAGGATACTGTTATGATAGTTTTTTAAAAAATGTATTTTCCACATTGCATTAGTTTTTCAGGAAGAATGTGAGTTGGAATTCAGTGTCATACTTCAGTGTTATTTAGCAAAAACAGTTGCTCAAAGATAATGACATGTGGATTCTATTTTCCAAGTTTTAAGTACTCAAGATATTGGAATTAGCAAAGCAAGAGGTTAAAGTTCCACTACAGACTGAACTGTGTCCCCTTCAAATCCATTTGTTGAAGCCCTGAGCCCCAATATGACTCTATTTGGAGATGAGGCTTTTAGGGTGTAATTAAGGTTAAATGAGGTCATAAGGGAAAGGTCTTAAACTTATAAGGTTGGTGACCTTGTAAGAAGAGGGAGAAAAAGAAATCTCTTTCTCTCTTTAAGAACATGCACCAAGAAAGGGCCATGTGAGGACACAGGGAAATCACAGCCATATTCAAGCCAGAAAAAAAGACATTCCTCACCAGAAACCAACCTTGAGTAATACTGATGTGGGACTTCTGGCCTTCACAACTGTGAGGAATAAATTTTTTGTTATTTAAGCTGCCTAGTCTATGGTAATTTGTTATGGCAGCCTGAGTTGACAAATACAGGTACCTACTTTAGCTATGCTCCATGAGGTAAAAGAAAACATACTTGAAATGAATAAAAGTAAAGAAAATCCCAGAAGAGAAATGACAACTATAAAAATGAGTCAAATAGAAAGGAGCCCAATATCAGAATAGAGATGGTGGAGAAAAGAGAGTCAGTGAACTAAAGGTGTTTCAGTAGGAATTGTTCATTCGCGAGAGCAGAAAATGAATAGAATAAAAATAATAAAATGAGCAAAATCCCAGGCATTCATCAAAAGTTCCAAGATAAATCTATCTGCAGTACCAGAAAAAGGGGATAGTGGGCAGACCAAATAAGAGTAAAATTCTCAATGGCCAAACATTTACCAAATTTGTTAAAAACATAAATTTAAGTAACTAAGCCCTGAGCAGGTTAAATTCAAAGAAGCCCCCTCTAGGCATATCATAACCAAACTGCTGAAAAGCAAAGATAAAGAAAAATTATCTTGAAAGCAGTTAGAGAAATGATATGTCACACAGAAGGACAATGATTTGAAGGCTGCAGATTTCTCAACAGGAAGTTCAGAGACTAGAAGATAGTGGGGGAAAAACTCACCTCAAAACAAACAAACAAACAAATGAAAAATAGGAATCGTCAGGCCACTAATTTCATATCCAGCAGAAATTAAGAGAAAAATTCAGATTAAGGAAAATTAATAGAATGTATTACCAGCAGTTTGTTCAACAAGAAAAGCTAAAAGAAGTTCTTTGGGGAATTAGCGCTGATGGAAACTTGGACGAACATTCAGGAATGAAGAAAGTGCATTGGAAATGAAGATGACCTACTCAATACACTCACAGGCACCCGCGCACACACACGTGCATACATACACACACGTGTGTGCACACAAAATATGCACACAAGAAAAATAACTGCATGGACATTCCATCCACTTTTCACAAGCAAACCTACGTAACTACTGGACATTTTCCCCAAGGCACTTCCATCATGCCATAGTCGTTGCATCTTCAGAAGTGTCAGTATCTGCCATAAACAACTTTCTCAGCCTTAAGCTCTGGGATTTAGTCTCAGTCACTAATTCACACTCCACCCAAGTCCAGCAAATGTGTACAAATATCCATGATAAGGAGTCAAGATCCCACTTCCCTTCTTCCCAAATGTTCTTTGGCTTCCATATAAATGCAAATAGATGCAAATTATTAGAAGTCACGTCTGTCTTCACCCACCAATTTCTTCTTAGACACCAAGCCTTAGACTAAGGGTTGCAAAGCAAATCTGCAGGCCAAACCTCACCCACTACCTGTTTTTGTAAATAAAGTTTCACTGGAACACAGCCTCATTCTTTGATTTAAATATTGTCTATGGATGTTTTACTGTCCAACAGCAGAGTTGATTGTGACAGACACTATATGGCCCCCAAAGCCTGAAACATATTGTTTGGTCCTCCTTTATTAAAATTTGGTCGTCTGGTCAAAGAAAAATATATATTTGGGGGCTTCCCTGGTGGCGCAGTGGTTGAGAGTCCGCCTGCCGATGCAGGGGACACGAGTTCGCGTCCCGGTCCGGGAAGATCCCACATGCCAGGGAGCGGCTGGGCCCGTGAGCCGTGGCCGCTGAGCCTGCGCGTCCGGAGCCTGTGCTCCACAACGGGAGGGGCCACAACAGTGAGAGGCCCGCGCACCGCAAAAAACAAAACAAAACAAACAAACAAACAAAAAAAAAAAAAAAAAATATATATATATATTTGGTATTATCTTACAAAACCAAAAAGTAGATACCTTTTCTATATCTAGATATTAAAAGGAACATTGTAGTGACATCTCCAGGAAAATAAAAAATCATCCTTAATATAAATAGACCTATTAACCTTTACAAATGGAAAACTATTGGCAGTTTTCCTAACTCCAGATTAAAAAGGGAAACATTAGACCTGTTCTCAAGTCCATAAATTTTTGTTGGGCATTCCATTATAATCACATACATATGCATTTACACAAAATAATAAAGCACCCAAAAACAACAAACAAAAAATAAAGGCAAAATTTAGAAATTTCTAAATAAATGAAAACTGAGAGAATTTGTTTAGTAGAAGTTGCAGCCGAAGAAATAATAAAAGAAATTCTTCAGGAAGAAATGGAACATGAAAATGCAGAAAGTAGTAACTAAGGAAAGGTTATACGTGGGGTAAATCTGTTAGGTAGTTAGTCAGACGTGAGCAGGTCCCGCCCCATCCTGGATGGGGTCATCTTTCTCTCTACCTTGCTCCCCCCCCACACACTAGTGATCAGAACATGCCCAGAAATCCTCCCTTTTTGTGATCAAGGACTGCTAAGTTTCCAGCTTTATCAGGAGCAAACAAGATGCAATCTGCCAGCACCGGCTGGCGCAGGCGCACGAAGACCTAAAAGGTGACCCAAAGTAACTCGGGGCTCATTATGCAGTATTTGTAATAAATTAGCAGTGCGGGTTTTGCCGCCCCCCCACGCCCACCGTGGGTTTCCCTTAGGTGCTTATGGGTAAGTGCCTGCACATTAGGAGAAAAGTTATATGACCTAAAGCTGTCAATCAACTTGTCAATCAAATGACACAGGACACAGGACTTTCTACCACCTTGAAAAACCAACCCTACCCCCATTGCGGGGCAGTTTCTGGTTTCCAGACAGCCCACTCCCCTTCTCTCTCTCGGGGGGTGTACTTTGGCTTTGCTTAATAAGACTCTTGCTACTATGTTTCTTGATTGAATTCTTTCGGGGGGACAAGGACCCAGGAAATTGCCGTTTTGGCGATAACAAATATAAATGAATATTGGCTATATAAAACATCAGTAATAATTTTGAGTTGTATTTAGAATATATGGAATTAAAGACAAAATTAATAGAACAGGAAACAGTTAAAAAATTTTAAAGTTCCTGCCCTGAAAGAATTTATACATGTTAGATATTACTAACTGATGGATGCTAATAAGGTAACCAGTGAAATAAAGGGTAGAATGAATGATAAAAATAAGTATTTTATTATACAAAAGAAAGCAAGGAAGGAGAAAAATGAATACAAAAACAGAAGATACACATTTAAATGAAGTGTCAATAATGTAAATTTAGAAGCAAATGGATTAAGTACTTAAGTTTAAATGCAAAGATTATCAGACTCTATTAAAAATACCCTAATCAATATTGCTTACAAGAGATAGTCTTAAGTACACACGTTACATAAAACTTGGCAGTAATAAAAAATAAACAAATCAAACATTATCTCAAAGAAATCTGATATAGCTTAACAATATCAAAGTAGACATTAAGGTAAGAATTAGTAGAAGATAAAGAAGGACATTTTCTAATGTTATGTATCAACTTACTGAGAAAATACAATTATGAATTTGGATGGACCTAAAAATATAGCTTTAAAATGTGATATAATGATTAATAGAACTGAGAGGAAAGGGAAAAAAAGAAAACCATAGCCAAATTCGAATCCTCTAATGTACCCTTCTTAGTTATCCAATAGAACAAAGAAATTAAACAAAATCAGTAAGGGTGTGAAAGATCCAAACAGGATCAATTAAGTTGACCCAACTGGCATATAGATAACATTGGCATAGAAGTAATTATTTGCTGGACTATACAACCTGTCATCCTAAGAGTGGAAATCATCCAGAGTATGCTATGAGATATGGAGAAGTTAATCTAGAAATCAATAAGAAGTAGGTAAGTAGAAAGTCTCCAAATCATAGAGAACTAATTAGTGTACTTTTAAATAACTCATGAGTCAAAAAAGAAGTGACAAAGGAAATGAGAAAATATTTTGAACTGTAAGATGATTAAATATGACATATTCAAATATAACATATACACTTCCAGCTGTAAGTCTGTAATTTGTGGAAATTTTCCTGTGTATATTACACTTCAATCAAGAGGTTCATTTAAAACAAACATGACTATAGTAGATGTAAGACCAGTTAAGATGTTAAGGTATTATTTTATTAGTCCAGGTCAGAAATGATGATGTTTCAAAACAAGGTGGTAGCTCTGAAAGTGGTGATATACAGAAAGGATCTGAATAGGTATTCTTGAAACAAAGGACTTGTGTCCAAAATATACAAAGGACTCCTAAAAATTAGTCAAATAATGTGCTAAATGGGTACATAATATTTTGTTAGTGAAGAATTTAAGAGATTCTGAAAAACTCCAGAAGGATGTACTAAAACTAGATAACTGGACAGCTTGGAGGCAAATTAAATGTAATATACACACTGGAGGATAGAATACATTTTAAGAAATATTTCAATATAAATCTACTATCAATTTTGTAATGATAGTAGTTGCTGGGAAAAATAAATATTGAAGATATTCTTGTACTTAGTTCATTTACAACATCTCATTTATAAAATTATTGAGTACTTACTATGTTCTTTACATTCTATATACACCACCTCACATTCCAAAATTATATGGAAGGATCAAGGGCAACAATAACCAAGACACCCCTGAAGAAGAACAAGACAGGATTTATCTTATATGTTAAGTATATTATATATATTAAGTATACTATATATACTGGTTGTAAATCTATATTACATTTTTTAGATGGTGCATTGATAAGTAGATCCACAGAAAAGAAAAAAGAAGTCCAGAAACAGATCCATATGTATATGAAAACCCGAAATAAAGCAGAGCTGTCATTTCCTATCCATGGGGAAAATCACCAATACATAGTCCAGGGAAAACAGTCAGTTATCCACGTGAGAAACAAGAAACAGATCTCTATTTTAATTGATAAACAACACTTTATTCCATGTGACTAGTGAAATTTGAATACAATGCTTGCTTTAGTTATTAGGCTTGCGTTGACATCAATGTCCTGCTGTTTCTAATTATACTATGGATATGTAAGACAGTAACATTAGAAGAAGCTGGAAAAAGGCAGTGAGTTTTCTGTACTGTTTTCGTAACTGTTCTATAAACCTACAATTCTTTCAAAATAAGAAAAAAAAGTGCAAATAATATATGGTCAGTAAACAACTGGATTCCATAGGAATCATGAATTTAATGTGAATAACAGAACATAATATTTTTTTAAAACAATGTAGGAGAAAATCTTTATGGTGGGGTGTACTTTCTTATCTATCTGTCTATCTATCTACCTATTTATTTAATTATGGCTGCGTTGGGCCTTTGTTGCTGTGCACGGACTTTCTCTAGTTGCGGCGAGCAGGGGCTACTCTTTGTTGTGGTGGTCAGGCTTCTCATTGTGGTGGCTTCTCTTGTTGCAGAGCATGGGCTCTAGGTGTGCAGGCTTCAGTAGTTGTGGCATGTGGGCTCAGTAGTTGTGGCGCATGGGCTTAGTTGCTCCACAGCATGTGGGATCTTCCCGCACCAGGGATTGAATCCGTGTCCCCTGCATTGGCAGGCGGATTCTTAACTACTGAGCCACCAGGGAAGTTCCAGGATGGACTTTCTTAAGTAAGACTTAATGAATGCAAACCATAAATAAATATATTGATAATTCCAACTACATTAAAACAAGAATTTCTACACATCGCAATTTTTTTCTCATTGCCACAATAATTTTAAGGCAAAGAAAATCAGTAGGTCAATACCTGTTGATATCAGATTGTTACTAAGATTTGGAAATCAGATTTAATCTTAGGTCTGCCTAATTCCAAATTTCTTGCTATAATAATCAGTGTTATAATCTGTTCCTTCCCCAAAATGATTATGTTAAGCAATAATGGAATCATCCTACCATCTTAAAAAAATACATGGATAATATAATGTACATTCACACATGAGTAAACAAAACCCAAATATTCCATCTTTAAAATCAGTGAAAAAATGAAAAGAATGTAATTTATAATAAAATTATATGTATTTTATTATGTAAATGATTGGAGGACAAATACAATAGTTCATGACAGTCGGATGCTTGCATCCACTTAAATTATATTCAAGAGAGCACAAAAATTAATTAGTGTTACCCTTTCTCTTTATTTTTGACATTTTGAAATAAGGCAAAAATAAGACTCATATAATAAATTCATTTTGCATATTACAGTTACAAATACAAATTGATACATGTGTTGGATGGGTGACATATACCACAAGAGGTGTGGCTGTTGGTATGTTGATTTTCTAGAGTTGGAAACAACTTTTTGGAAAATGTCTGAACAAAAGAGTACAAATTTCCTCATCTTACATAATAATTGTTTCTGGATAACTCCATGGATATTAAAGCTCAGAAATACTTTATGTTTCAAAAGAGTAGTAGCTTTAGGCTCAGACATTCATCGTCCTAAAGGGGTCTTAGTGGGGTACTTGATTGTCAAGTAGGAAGGACTTTGAACAACTTTTTGCTGTCCAGGGCTGTCCTATGAATTTTAGTATATCTAACCCACATAGGTCCAACCCACTAAAACTCAGTGCATTGCTACACTTTTTGGCAACACGAAACAACTCACATATTTCCAAATAATTTTGAGAACCCTAATGAGAGCTGATGTCTAATTTACACCAAACTTCAGGTTATTTTAATTAAGTCTGGCAATATTATATTTAATAGAAACAATCAAATAATAATAGTTCCTTATGTTTGTTTGCTCTTCCACTTTCAAAGGACTTTCTAACTCTTCTTCTCAAAAACTGTAAAAGGTAGCCATCTCTACTTTTCAGATACATTTAACTTAAAAGGTTTTAGTGATTTGTTCCAAGTCAAACAGCCAGTGGGTGGAAGTATGGGTCTCTATTCAGCTGCAAGTTCAACCATCTAAGCCCTTGACATGGAGTGGATCTTTACCACGTTAGGACATATGCCATGTTCTTGGCTGAATGCAGCAAGGGAAAGCACAGCAGTTTGCTCTGGGTCTTCGCTGCCACCTTCCATGGATGCTGCCCCACGTTTCCCAGGGCAGCAATTGTTCTCCCTAGCCCGTGCTTCGCTGTGCAGCCAGCCTGTCTCTGAGATGTGCACCCAGCATTTCTTGAAGCCTGTGTGGTATATTAAGAGACTGTGTTCACTGTTGAAGGCAGCCATCTGTTACAAAGTGCTGACACATTTGTTCTGATAGCAGCACTGGGAGGAAATCTAACAGAGCAGCAGTGGGGTGGTGAGGACAGAAGGCAGCTGATGGCCCCGAGTCCCAGAAGGACAGGATGGATGTCTCTATGGAGACTGAGAAAGACCAACAAACTCTCATGCCAACAATCCAGTTGTGACACCTGAGATACCAGCCAAAGCACAAAGTGTAAACAACTTTCTCCATCTCTCTCCTAAGGAGAGTGTAGGGAATGCGATGCAAGCATTTGCAAACTCATCTGTCCCTTTTGGAATAAACAACTCTGATATAAAAAGACTATGTGTATCAAATTCTTTGATCAGAGACCCACTTTCTTTTAGGCATAAGATAAGAACTAACTTGTTCTCTGCTTCTTGACAGCATGACGGTGCCTCAGGTGAGAATTTATACATTAGGGATACGCTGACAGGCTTTCATAGGCGGGAGCTTTAAAGCAGGCACATTAAGGGGGTGTGGTAGGCAGAATAATGGCCCCCTTAAAAATGTCCCCATCTGAGTCCCTGGAACCTGTGAATTTGCTATGTTCGATGGTAAAGTGAGTTAAGATTGCAGATGAAATTTAATTTGCTAGTAACTTAACTTTGAAATGGGGAGATTATCCTGGATTATCTGGGTAGACCCGATGTAATCTCATAGGTCCTTATAAGTGAAGGAAGTGTGTCAGGATGATGCATTGGGAGACTCAGCCAGCCCCTGGAGGCTTGGAAGTTGGAAGGGGGCCACACGGGATGCTGACAGCCTCTAGAGGCTGGAAAAAGCTAGAAAATAGATTCAGTCCTAGAGCATCCAGAAAGGCATAGAGCCTTGCTGAGACCTTGGTTTTAGCCCAGTGAGAGCCATTTCAGTCTTCTGATCCCTAGAACAGTATGATAACAGTATTGTGGTCTTTTTTTTACCAGTCACTAAGCATAATTTATTACAGCAGCAACAGGAAACTCATATAGGGTCACATAGCTGCTGTTGCCTTTTACTCTTTTGCATGATGGCAGACTCAGAGCCACAGGTTGTTAAATTTAGCAGCCGTGACTTAGTGGTGAGACAGAAAGATATTTCATGGCTGCATGTGTTTGCCTCATATGTTGAATTCTATCATAATTTGAGCTCTCCCAATTTAGAGGCAATAGGGAGTATAATCAGACAAGTTCCTCCTTGGGAATAGTTCCAGTGCTCTGGTGAGAGGAAATTACAGATGATGTCCAGGCAAATTAACTTTGGCTACAGGAAGAAGGGTTTTGCATCACACATTGTGCTACTCATTTGTCAAAGGTATAGTCATTTTGAGAAGAGAAGATCAGAAGAATAATGCTTTAAAGAGACATATAAGTGAACCAAAGACAGCCACGGCCAGCTAATGACCTTTGCTTTCTTCATATATTTAGCAAACATTTTAGGAGCTGTGCTGAGTGTGGAGATGATAAAAAGATGACCAAACTTAGCTTGTGTTCTCCAGAAGTTAATTGTCTAGTGAAGGAGGCGATTTTATGGATGATTCAAACACAGCCTGGCAAATGCCTCCCCGAGGCATGAATAGGATGCAGGGGAACGAGGAGCTGGAGTTGGGAGTGTAGCTGGGAGGGGATAAGCGGCAACACTTCACAATATGGTCATCTTGCCTGTGTACCCTCCTGGAGTCCATGAATACCCGATTCTTGCAAACAATGGCATGTTACTCTGCTTTAATTATTTGCTAGTCCTTGAGGAAAAGGGCTGTCTTTCTTTCTTGCTTGAGTTCCTAGCAGCTACTTCAGGCTGTGTCCATTCTGACAATGCTGAATTAAGTCACTCACTTGCTGGGTGAGTGAATGAATGACTGAGTGAATGAGGCGGTGAAGGAGCGAATCAGGTGACATTTGACCTGATGGACCTTGAACTACAAGTGAACGATTGTTGGGCTGGGGCAAAATATCTTCTAGGTAAAACAAACAGTACTGTATTGTTTGGATTCAGATTCCAAAGACATACCTCAACACTGCATTATTCTTACATATAAATGCCACCTAAATCTAGGTGCTGTCAAACCTGGGAATAATAGACCAGCCCTGGTGTCCAAGGAGGTGACTGCTTTCTCCCAATAGATAGTCACAGTAGCTCGTTCAAATGACTTAGAAAGTGAACTTTGATATCAAGCCTTCAGGAAATGGAATATGGAAAAGTATTCCTTTGTCTCTGGACTCAGAAAAGCCCTGTTACCTTCTTCATCCTGCTGTCTCCCTTCAGCCACTCCCTGGTCTACATTTCCTGGATTTTTCCCTTTGCTCACATTAACTCTGGCTAAAACCCAAATCCCTCCAAGGTCCAGAACGAAAGAGCTAAATTTAAGTATTTGCCTGCTTCTAAAGAGCCAAGAGTCTCTAAAATAATTAAAACCAGGCTGACCACACATTATTCTGATTACTTCCAGAATTCACATCCATAGTGTGTTGCATGTTTGTTTAGTTTGTTTTATTCATTTGTTTGTTTTCCAATCTTTTCAAGGTACAAGAAAGGCTAAAAGGATCAAAGATCGGAGCGGGCATAGAGGTGAGGTGTTTATTACCCAGGTCTCATCAGAGAAGAAAAGTTTGGAGCCAGTTGGTTCTTGCAGAAAAAGTCATGACCAAACATATGAACAGTTTTCCCACTAATAACTGGAAGTTGAACGAAATTTTGTTAAAATATTTATAGAACGAAGTTATTTAAATTGCATTTTTGGTAGTAACATACTGTGGACACTAAATGAGCTTTTATGATGATAGCTAAATATAAGAGGTGTTTCAGATGGTTTAACAAAGTAAATTTTGAAATTTTAATTAATAACTAGCATATATATATGGCTCTTAAATATGAGTTTTGCATATATTTTATTGGAGAACATTTCTGCAGTTTATGAATTTTATTAGGAACTTGAAATTGATACTTGTTAGATTTGCATATAGCCAAACAACATACTTCACTTATCTCTTGGACTTCCTTATGTATAATATTAGTCACTGATTTACAAATTGGCAGAATCGTCAGTCCTAGAGTTATAAAAATGCAATTTTATGTCCTGCTAGTTATTTTCATATAAATACTTGAGTAGATTTAGGTCTTACATCGGAGACTCTCTATTGATAACACAATAGAATTTGCTAGAAACAACATTAAAATATATAAGATCTCAGTATTTACACCATATTGTATGAGTGCTTTTTCAGTCAAGTGGTAAATGTTGTGACATAAATTTGGAGTTGGTATTAATTTCTTAAATATGTTATATCCATTATTATGGATGATTTTATAGAAATATATAATGTATATATTTTAATAGGTTAATATTTTTTAAAAGACAATGCCAAAGTTTCAGGAGAGAGGGGTTATGGTATTAGTAGCTCAGCATTACATATGAAAACACTGAGACTGGTTAAGCAAATAAGTTACCTGTTAAGTAGAACAGAATGGAATCAAGCTTCAGATTTTCAACTATGCTATTTATGACATATGCACATCCAGTACAGACTGAATTAAACAAGGGAAAGTTACTCAGAATATCTTAATACAGTGTCCAAATATCCAAGAAGAAATATGAAAGTGTCAGAGGAAGAAACACTATAAATATCCCCATAAAACTCATGAAATTTACCATGCAAATTTTGAAATATACCAGAATTATATTTTTAAGCAATGTAAAAATTGTAAATTTTTCTCTGAGATTGCAAATCAGAAATCAAATTATCTCATGGAAAATCTTGATGCTATTATGTTCATATTTTCCATGCTATACTTCCTCTCTCTCTCTCAGTATGAATGGGAGATTGGAGTCAATGACATAATTCTCCCAGTAATAAAGTTTTTTGATACTATGGTTTTAAAGCAGCTACAAAGTTATGCTTCTATTTTTTTTTTCTTTCAGACGTTTAACAAATGACCTAAGAAATTTAAAACATATTTCAAGGAAGCTCCAACAACTAACATTCTTGAGAAACCGAGCTTCAAGGTCCCATCAAGCTCAAGTTTCTAAAAGTAAGTGTCCCTTTTTACCTTTCTTTTTTTTACTACAGGACTTGAATATGTCTGGATGTGACCTTAAGTTTCTTGAGAAGTTCTATCAGAGTCACACATGAAGCTTAATAGCAAATGGCAACAGGAGATCAATAATGAGGAGGTCCTGAAGCAATGAAGCCAAGCATCCTGATACAGGCATGTCTTCAGGATGAATGACATGACAGCATGACATTTGAGCATCTCCTGAGCATCTCAGATGAAGGAGGGTCACCTCAGGAAGCATGAGTTGAAAGCAAGCACAGTGACATATGGAATCAAGTCTTCAGACAGAGTAGTAGCAGCAGGCGTGAATCAGTGTGCCAGGCAGCAACATGAGATAGAATAATTCGTTTTGGGCAAGAAAGGTGGTCATCTAAGAGGCAGAATCCTAAAAAAATGACAGGTATCACAGCTGAGGCTACCATTGTGCTCCAAAGAATATATGTCTGCTCTATTAAACAGCTGCTGTGCATGCTCTCAGTAGTGACATTTTTTAAAGCACTCAGTGAAGGACTAATCTTTGAGATGGCAGCTTCTAGGTAGTTGTCAATACAATGGACACAATGTCACTGCAACAATTTTGATAAGAATAATTCGTTTATTAAGGAATTTAACTTGCCTTTCCAGTATCTTAGCTCCTGTTGCTCTGTGGTAGGGTAAAAAACTAAGAAAAGGAGAATGAAATTGTAGATGAGTATAAGCAAGGCCAAAAGACAAAGGTCTATGCACTTCACGATCAGAATAGGCCTTAAGATATAAGGTTGACCAGTAGTACCATGGAGATGTGACAAAATAAAATGTCGCTTATTATACAATATAATAGAAAATAGTTAACATTTCAGTGGATACAAGGTTTCAAATTCAAGGCCTCTTTGACACATCTTCACTACCATATATAACATTGGAAATATGACACAAAAAAAGTCCCCTGGGAATAAGACTTCGATGGGAGAAAAACATTTTGAGTATAACATATCCATCAACATTTTCAAACTATTGGAAAATTCAACCAAAATCAGATTCATCTTTTAATGAAATATTTTTAAACACAGGTCATATGCAAGGACTGAGCTAAGTATTGTTGAAGTAATGATAGAAAATGTCTAAAATCCTGTCCCTAAGGAAAATGAGGCAGTGGCATCTTTCCATCCTATGGAGCAGATGGTCAAAAACAGCAATAATGGAAATACATTATAAATACTATTATTTAATGTATTAATAATGATATATAGAACCAGATAAGAGAAATGCCTTTTACTGTTTGGGAGAAGATAAGTCTTAGGGAACTTTCTACAAGAGAAGATGTAAAACTGAGTCTTGACTAACAGAAAATAGTTGGCCATTTGGAAAAAAATTGAGAAGAATTGATTAAGAAAAAGTCCTGGAAGAGATACTAACTTGTTAATTTTCAGTTGGCTTGAGAAATGTGATGTTATTATTATTCTTTTCAAATATTTTAGTCTTAGTACTCCTTTACACTCTTAAAACTTATTGAGAATATTAAGAAGTTTCTGTTTATGTGGGTTAAATTTACTGAATTAGGAATTAAAACAGAAAATTTAAAATATATTTATTAATCAATTTAAGCATAATTTACTCATTGTCTTATAACATAAACAACATATTTTATACAAATTACTACATTTTTCAAAACAAAAACATGCAGTTAAGGAGTGGCATTAATTTACTGTTGATATCTATTAATATCTGGCATAATAGAAGACAGATGGATTTATATCTGCTTCTGTACTCAATCCATTGCAATATGTAGTTTTAGTTGAAGTTTATAAGTAAAATTTCGTCTTGCACAGATATGTCACTCAAAAAGGTAGGGGTATTTTAGTAGCGTTTCTGGATAATAGTGGATATTCCTCTTTGATATCATACCCAAATTCAACAAATGATAGTTTCTCAAAATTTAGTTGCAGTGTAGACTCTCAAACCATAACCTTTTGGTTTATTATTCTATGTTATACTGGTCTATATTGTGCTTTCAATGGATCTTTTACCAAATGTGATTTTGGTCGTCTAGAAAATACTGTTTTATCGAGTTATGCATATCTTTCAAATATTGGCTCATTTTAGTGTACAATATTTTTTTAAAAATCACATTTGTTAATATCACCACAAATCTTATCAGAAAACTCTACAGATACTTGGAAGTTTTTAAGTTCATGTTTCTGGGTACTTGTTTTCCAAAGATCTAAATTTCACTTGAAAGCTCTAAGATTATTTTATGTTTTAAAGTATATAATGTATAAAATATTTTATATTTTAAATTTTTCTCAAATTTTTTTTGATGGCACATCCAGACGTTTCTGTCTTAGCGTATTTCCAATAGTCAATACGGTATTTTTAGCCATCATGATTTTGTGCATGAGCAGCAGTGACGTTGGGTGCTCACTTCATTCTTCTTTCCCGACAGGGAGAGTATCTCCTTCCATGCGTGGTGGACGGGTGGCAGCGGTAATGTGAAACTGAACTGCCTACCCTCTTCATCGTGTCTTTTCTTATTTCTGTGCCCCACCCAGGTGCTGTAGTCTCTCACCTGGAATCCTTAGCTCTTGTGAAGGTATTTTCCTGTGTAGATGTTCAAACTGATGTGTTGGTAAGGGGAAAAGCAGTAGAATCTCTTATCTTGCCATCTTGCTAACATCATTCTCAAATTTTATTGTCAGCAATAACTCCTGTCAGTTATTTTTCCTTTAAGCAATGGCTTTGATGCTAATTTCAAGAAATTGTCAATCAAATATCATATGATATTGCTTATATGCGGAATCTAAAAAATAAATGATACAAATGATCTTATTTACAAAACAGAAACAGACTCACAGACTTAGAGAACGAACTTGTCATTACCAGGGGGAAAGGGCGGGGAACAGGGAGGGATAGATTGGGAGTTTGGGGTTGACATGTACACACTGCTATATTTAAAACGGATAACCAACAAGGACCTACTGTATAGAACAAGGAACTTGGCTCAATATTCTATAATAACCTCAATGGGAAAAGAACTTGAAAAAGAATGGATACTTGTATGGGTATAACTTTTCTTTACACCTGTGACTAACAAGTCATTGTTAATCAACTATACTTCATTATAAAATAAAATTTTTTTTAAAGTGATGTTAAAAAAAAGAAAAGTAAAATGGTATTTCATGAAAAAGCAGCTGGTTCAGCTTGCAGCTCAAACTATTCCATGTTTTTCCTGGAGATAGCCATCAGAAATCATTTATACATATCAATACTTCCCATTTCATTAAACTATGTTAAAAAGATGTGAACTCAAGGGTTGTGATTTTTATAAATTCATACATTTTTACCTTTTTATCAAGAATATTATTTAGATTATTTTTTTCTCCCTCTCACTGTGGGTGTTTGGCCATGGAGAATCTACTGACTTGTTCAGTCCAGTTTGGTGCCACTGTCTTGATTCAAAGGAGCCAGCAGATTTACATACAATTGCTTCTGCAACATGTTAGTATTATTATAAAAGTAGATTTAACTCATGGGCCCCTGAGCATGGTTCCCAAAATTCCACAGGATCTGTGAAGGAAGGTGATGAGCTATCACTCCCCAGACTGTTTTGTGTTGACCTTAAAAAAGGTAGATTATCTGGGTGTGGCTTGTCTGATCACGGGGGTCCTTAAAAGCATAGAATTTTCTCTGGCAGAAGAGGCTACTGGAAGTTAAAGAGCTCAGAAGTATTATACAAGAAAGATTTGACGCACTGCTGCCAGCTTGGAAGAAAGAGGTGACCACGTGCCACAGAATACAGGCAGCAACTCGAAGCTGCTAGAACTAATTAGAAGCTGAGAACAATGCCTGCAAGGAAATGAGATTTCAGTCCTAAAACTGTGTGAAACTCAATTCTGACAACCACCTAAACAGGCCAAAAGTGGCTTTCCCCTGGAACCTCCAGGAAGGAACATCACCGTGCTGACACCTTGCTGGTGGCCTTGTGAGACCTGAAGAGAATCCAGTCACGTGTCTGGACTCATGACCCAGGGAAATTGTGAGACAATAAAACTGCACTGTTTTAAGCCTGTAATGTTGTGGTATTTGTTCCACATGAATATAAAATTCAGAAACAGAAATTAATACACCATGAAAATCCTCAGGGACTCTCAGGGGACCATAGACTATATTTTGAGAATTCCTGGTTTAAGAAATAGTTTGGTACACTTCAGTCGGAATCTCTGCTGTTGATACATCTTATATATTCACACATTATATTTTGACACCACCAACATCTTTCACAAGCTGAATTCAAGTTTTCTTGGATCCACTGAATGAAGTCTTGGCATTTCGAGATCACAAACCTGTCATCCATAGTCAAATTAAGCCCACAGACGTGTTTCGTCTGACCCACATGCATCAGACCACACAGTCCTTTAAATTAGGTGTCAATATTTAAACATCAATGAATATAAAAATCCAGACTTCCGGCCTCTTTGCAAATTCACAAGGCGTGGTAAGGTGAGCCCTCATTGCTTCAAGGCGGCATCCAGCTGCAGCTCCTTTGAAGTTGTCCCTTTAGTTCGGGAATGTTCTTTTCAACTAATCCCAGGCCCCACCATTTAATTGGGTGTTCTCAATTCCCTCATCAAAGTCACCTTCCTGGTGCCTGGAGCCAGCAGCTCAGCGTAAGTAGTGGGACACAGACTGAGCCGAGTTCCAGCAGATTTTCTTTCAGGCTTCTCTCCCCCTTTTCTTTTTTCCTTCTATCTCCCTGGGGCATTGTTTGTTGGCCTTAGACCATGCTCCAGCAGGCTGGACAGCTGCTTCACTTAATGAGGGCTGATTTTCCCAGAGAGGGAAGGAGAAAAAGCAAGAGAAGCATCCCAGATGAGAGAGAAGGTTATCTTAACTCTGCTGCAGGTTCTCCTGGCATTTTAATGCTGATGAAGCAGGTATGATTTGGGAAAGGATACCTATAAGATTCATAATTACAAACTTTGTAATATATTGATATTTTACTCTTTTTGGAACAGAAAGCCATTTTCAGTGTACAAAACTATTGGGAGACTTGTGGACATTTCCAGGCATTAGGAATGACCGTGCGAGAGCGGGGCTCTTAGCTGTCCCTTGATCTCAGTGACCATCTTGTTTACAGGGGGCCTAGAGCTGTCAGCTTTTACCAGCAACATATCCTTGTGGTCAGTCAAGATCCAGCTGCTCTTTCCAAAGGAAAATTCATAAAATCATTTTCAGATAAACTTGTCAAACCAGACCTTTTTTTTTTAAAGTGTGTGTTTTAATTAAATTATATCAGGTAAACAGAAAGGTACACAAATCGTAATTATACAGTTCAGTAATTATCCATAAATGGATACACCCATGAGCCATGATCAACTTCCTTGTAATTTTGACCAGCTTTAACATATTTCTTTCTGAAATGTATTCTTTTGATTTGAGTCCATGGTTATAATTCTATTCCTCATGTTGCAGAAACAGGATTTCCAGTGGATCAGAAAACAATTGTTTTTTTCTCCCCACTGAGCATTCAAACCACTCTGTGGGAAAAGTTTTTCTCCTACACATGAATGAAATTTAGGCTAGGTAAAAAAATAACTTTCAATTAACTTTTTAATTTTTTTTCCTGTGGTACACGGGCCTCTCACTACTGTGGCCTCTCCCATTGCGGAGCACAGTCTCCGGACGCGGAGGCTCAGCGGCCATGGCTCACGGGCCCATCCGCTCCGCGGCACGTGGGATCTTCCCGGACCGGGGCACGAACCTGTGTCCCCTGCATCGGCAGGCAGACTCTCAACCACTGTGCCACCAGGGAAGTCCTTAATTAACTTTTTTTGTGATGAAAATTTTCCAATCATTTTCATTCTTCCACAAATGATCTCAGTTCCATAATTTTCCATATTTAAAATATCTAATTTTAGGAGGAAAAAGGAAACATTCCAAATTATTTGGAAGTTAAATCTACTAGCTTGGGCTTGCTTGAAGGTAGGAATCTTGCTGTTAAGGAAAGGGGTGACATGGCCTGCCTTCCCACCCAATTTATGACTGTTTTCTGATTCTTCTCAGTATACAGGCAGGGGATATTTTATTTTTGCTGGGACTGTCCTGAGAACTCCAGGAACTTCGTTATTACTCAAAGGTGTCTCTGTCTACATTTGACATATGATCAACTACTCAAATTCTTTTAACGTATTAGTGAGTTTTTCAGGTGTCTTCCCCAGGTTATGAAGCTCTCACCTTCAGCGTCCTTCACCCAGACAACTTGTGTCTGTGTTTTCTTCAGCCTCTGTGGTTCACCCATCACCTGGGATCATCTTTCCATTCCCAGCATTTCACCTGGGCGAGGTCTAAGGTTAATGGAAGGGAAGTTCTCACTCACTTGGCTCACACCTGGTGAACAGGAAGTGCTAACAAATGTGTTGCTCCACTACAGTCAGGAACATTCCATGCACTCATGCAGCTCCATCCTCAGGGCACATGGGTTCCCACACCTCTACCCCTTCACACATCTCAGCTAGAAGCCAGACACCAGCAGACACATCCACCTCTCCACTGGTTTCCCTGAATTCCCTCTTCATACTTTTTGGCAGGACATACTCCTTGCTGAGGGGCCTGGAGAGAAAAAAAGAATACGTGGTTTCACTGGAGCTGAAGAAAATGGCATGGTCAGGGATAAAGTCCACATGGCAGGTCAGTAGATACCTGCTTCTGAGTTGGTCTGATCTATAAATCAGCACTGCCCAAGTGTTATTTAAACTGCAGTGCCAACTAACTACATTATTCAATCAATGTCTCTTAGTTCACAATTATGTACCATGAGTGGTTTGTTTTTCAAATGCTGTGTATAAATCCACAGATACTAAGTGCATTTTCGAAAGAAAGCCAATTCAAAAGAATATACAAGAAACAACAAAAATTTAGGTAATAAAAGGAAGACTTTACAAAAATATTATTTGAGATTTCTTGGCATAAACTGAGGTGCCAGAAATTGAAAAAACTAAGTTTGAATATCATTAGAAAATTATCAGCTTGAATAAAAGGCAGATTACAAACTGGGAAAAATATTTATAACATGACAGGGAAAAGATTAATATTTTTATTATTTGAAAACCCCCAAGAAATCAGTAAGAAAAAGACAGTGGCTCCATTAAAACTGGCAAAAGATATGGACAAATAATACATACATTACTATGATGAAGTCCAAACTTGTTAATTATCTAAGAAATGCAAATATAATAAAAATGGGCAGTCATTTTTCTATCTTTCAAACTGGCAGTGGTAAATGGTAATGCATAGTGTTGGCAAAGGTTCAAGATAATCTCAGGCAAAGCTGATAGGAAGGAAAAAAGGTCATACATCTGAATTTGGCAAAGTATATGAAAACGCTTAAATTATGCATACCCTTTCATCCATCGATCTCTAGACAGAAATTTAAATCAAGGCAAACAAAAGCTGTGTGCCAAGATTAGCTACAAGAATGAACAGCGTTGCTTCTAATAGTGAGAACTTTGAAAACAAAATTAAATGTAAAACACCAGCTCAGAAGTTGAATAACTTCAAGCTTCCTTATAATGGTGTATCCTTTTATCCACTAAACCACACGTATCAAACTGAACAAAAAAATAGAATTCTTTCATAATTTATATTCATCAACATCTGCTTTGTGTCAGGGTCTTTCCTAGGTACCCATGGCAAAGCAATGACTAGACAGGTAAAGTCCTTAAATCTCACAGAATTTATCTTCTAGTGAGGTCAAGATAATTTCAGGTAATAAATGCTTTGATTAAAGTAAAGCAGGTTAATGCAACAGAGCAAAACAGATTAGGAAGCAGTATACACAGCAAGGTCCCATTTTAAGGGATAATTATACACACAAAAACTTTACGCACATATAATAGATTCTTTACTTTTATTTTTTTGTTTCCTATAATTTAAAAATAAATATATATCCTTTTCTTTATAAGACAAGTTTCTTAATTAAAATTTAATCTGAGCAGTAGAAATATTTTAAATCATTTTCATCTATTCCTTATTTATATCATTTTAATGTTCTATATTATAATTTCATATATCTATTAATTATTATAAATTAAAACTCAGGTTTTATAATAAAAATTGATCTAAATCATGTTTGAATAAGCTGTGTCTCTGTTCTCTTTTATCCAATTTAGGAAATATTTATTAGGACACTACACACATTTTTATACCCACTCACAAAAATAATTTTGCAGCAATACATAAATGTGATTGTATGCATGTATGTGTGTTCCTTTCTTAATAAAGTCTATTTTCCTTCTTATTGTTCTTTTCTGTTTATTATGCAGGCATCTTCTATCTTCCTCTTTACTAGCACATGGTGACCATATATTAACAACCAGAATGCATCAGTCTATCTTTTCCTTTCTCTCAACACCAGGATCATATAATACTGTAAAGATAAGCAAGCCCCATGTGGAAGTGTAGGGTGACCCTTAAACACCTGGGACTGGAGATTCTAGAGCAATTCTTGAGCTTCCCGTTCTTTAGATTGGCAATTCTGAGAGACCTGCTCTATGATTTTCAGTGGTCCCAGCAGAAATATGCTGTTACCTACAGCAGTTATGGCTTCTTGATATTACAGCCCTGCACAGGTGTTCCTCATACTCTCTTTTCTCACTCCTTCTTGGGCACCAACTCCCACAAAACTAAGTTCATCCAAGTCCTTGTCCCAGGCTCTGATGAAAGTAAGCCGCCTGATGTATATACATGGGGTTGTGGGTTTTGTTGTTGTTGTTTGTTTTATAAAACTGAGCTATGGTACAGAAAACGTTGGCAGCATGATTCTCTCATTTATTATTTTTATGGAAATTCCTCCTAAAATGTTATTGCATATGCATGTATCTCTCTCATGTTTACCCTTTCCTTCCCTCCTTGCCTCCCTGCTTCAGGATGTGTGTACACATTACAGGATACGTGTGTGTGTGTGTGTGTATAATTTTGTTTGTTTGCTTATCCTTTTCCCATTTCCAATAAAGCTGGAAGGAACCTCTGTATTTCTAGTACTTGATTTCTAGGGGTTAAACTGAAGAGTGAAATTTCTTTGTCCAAAGATATGTAAATATTCTTCTTTAAGATTTTAATAGGTGTTGCCAAATTTTCTTAAAAAATAGGTAGTATCAGTTTCCATTTTCATCAGAAATGCTATCAAGTATCCTTTACCACACATACCTTCTGGAAACAGGCTTCATATCTTACATGACGTTAGTGTACTATAAAGTGACATTATTGTTACTTTTATTTACATTTGTCTACTAGTGAATTTGATCACTTCATATGTTTCATAGCCTTTAAAGTTGCACCTCTGTTAATTATTATGTTTAATTTTCTTTACATTATTTGTTCCCTCCTGCAAATTCTTAGTATCTCATTTTATATTACAATCAGTTATGCATGACCATTTGCATAATAAAATTTTTCCACTCACATGTTTGTCTACTGGCATTTTTCGTGGTAACTTTTGCTACACAAAGTTTTGAACTTTTCTATAATCCAATATGCTATTTTTTATTTAAAAATATCTGGATTTTATCTGTAGTCTGCTAGGTTTTCTGTTGGCATTAGCACTTGGCCATCTAAAGTTTATTTTAATTCGTCGTCCAAGATATGTGTGAGTGTAGAGTCCCTTATTTTTGTCTTCTGTGGCAATACCGTTTATTAAAGGACCCATTGATTTTTTATTGGATTGTGCTAACACCTATTTCTATGTTCTGATACCTACTTTTATTTCAGTGATTTATTTTTCTAATTTCATATTTCAGTGATGATCAGTTAGCTTATGGTGAGCTACAAACATCCCCCAAATGTCAATGTTTTAAACCAAAAAACATTTATCTCTTGTTCATTCTGCATGTCCAGTGCAGTTATTCCAAGATCCGTGATAAAGCAGCCGTCACTCACACACACTTCCACTATTTCACAGCAAAGACAAGGGAGATACGACCAAGCATTCACATGTGTTTCTGCCTAGAAATGACACTAATTTGAACCTAATAATGTGCTCATATTCCACTGTCCAAAGCAAGTCACATGGCCAAGTTTCTTCAAGACTGCTGGCAAAAAAGAAGAGAAGGGAAAAGAGAAGAGGATTAGTGGAGTAATTGTGAATAACTATGATGTATGACATGTAAAAACACAAGACTGATTTCATTGGTATCTGTGATACCGTGGATTACTGTCTTTCCTCAGTTAAAAAAATCCTCAGTTCTTATCTCTCCTGTTGAACACACCACATTATCTACCTTAAATCTCCTTTTAGAAAGTAAAATATACTATATTTGATCTTCCCATATTATCGCCCGTGTATTTTATTTATTATTTCATATTTCTACCATTTTGTCTTTTATGCTGCATTATGTATAACTTACTTTATATATTATATTATCTACTAATTTCTTCTTCTGCTATGTCTATTTTTGAAGCATATTCCTTGTGTTTTAATTTCATTTTTTAACATTTTTCATTTGTAGGAGTTCTATTTGGTTCTTTTGCAAGTCTACTAAGTCATTTTTAGTAAGTCCCAGATTTTTACTTTATTTACTAATTTTACTTTAATTTTTATTTTATTTGTTAATATAAAGTATTTAATCTATATTCCTTTAACCAGAGTAAAAACATTGCTATATCATAAATGTCAAATAATCCCCATATGTAAAGGGATTTAAGTCTATTTTTTCAAGTTATTTTCTTTCTTATTCTTAATCATAATGTCTTGATTCCTGTGTGGTTAGGTACTTTTGATTGTTAGCTGCTAATTTTCCTTAAATAATTATTTGTGGGGACTATATAAGGCATAAGATAAGGTGTCATTATTTGAAAACATTTGAATTTATCTCTCCTTGGTGCCTATGAGCATTTCAAATTGGGACCACTTTAAATTAAATTTATGGCTACAGCTGTTTTGGACCAGCCATGCTATGTATATAGGTGTACAAGATGTACAAGGGCAGGATTTTGGTTGAAAATTCTTTCTCTGCCCTGCATAAGACTACTTTCCTAGTAGTCATCTGGGAGAGGAAGTAGAGTGGAGGAGCAAGGATAAAGTAGGACTTACCTTTGTTAGGGGGACCTACCTATTTAAGTCTCCATATTTACTAAGGTATCTCCTATTGGTATCCCCTTTTTGGTCGGCTCTTGTCTTTCTCTTCTGTCTGCCAGGCCTAGCAAGACCAATCAAAACTGAAGGTTGCATGCAATGCTCATAGCAGCACTCTTTACAATTGCAAAATATGGAAGCAACCTAAGTGGCCATCAACAGATGAATGGATAAAGAAGATGTGGTATATATATATATATATATATATATATATATACATACATACAATGGAATACTACTCAGCCATAAAAAAGAATGGAATTTTGCCATTTGCAGCAACATGCATGCACTTAGAGGGCATTATGCTAAGTGAAATAAGTCAGACAGAGAAAGACAAATACTGTATGATATCACTTATACGCGGGATCTGAAAAATACAACAAATTAGAGAATATAACAAAAAAGAAGTGGACTCACAGATATAGAGAACAAATTAGTGGTTACCAGTGGGGAGAGGGAAGGAGGAAGGGGAAATATAGGGTGCGGGGAGTAAGAGGTACAAATTATTAGGTATAAAATAAGCTACAAGGATGTATTGTACAGCATGGGGACTATAGCCAGTATTTTATAATAACTATAAGTGGAAGATAACCTTTAAAAATTGTGAGCCACTATATTGTACACCTGTAACTTATATAATATTGTACAGCAACTATACTTCAATAAAATTAAAAAACCTGAAGGTTGAGGCCTTCTAATAATGGTAAGTGAAGGAACTGGGAAAATCATCCCACCGGTAACAATCAGAAAACTATATATGCACATGTAAACACACACACACACACACACACACACACACAGTTTGAATGTACCAAGAAGCTTTAAGAAGCTAGAGAAGAGTTTATTTTTGAAAATTGCAACTGCAATGAGTAAGAATTACAAATTTTTAATCTTTCTTGTCTGAGGGCACTCTCAAACTGTCATGAGGTAAAAATTTCCATTCTTACCAATTTGAAGTGACAGAAGATAGAGTTTGAAGCTGGCTATAAATTTAAGGAGCAAATCTTGAAAGCAGAAAAACAGCAGACTTATCTGAGTAAAAACTCTTCCCATATACTTGTCAGATGACATAGCTATATAAGTTTAAGACAAAACAGGCAGGGCTTCCCTGGTGGTGCAGCAGTTGAGAGTCTGCCTGCCAATGCAGGGGACGTGGGTTCGTGCCCCGGTCCGGGAAGATCTCACATGCTGCAGAGTGGCTGGGCCCATGAGCCATGGCCACTGAGCCTGTGCATCCGGAGCCTGTGCTCTGCAACGGGAGAGGCCGCAGCAGTGAGAGGCCTGTGTACTGCACAAAAACAAAAACAAAAACAAAAAAGACAAAACATGCAGCCTCTGGAAGCTGTGAAAACCAAGAAGAGGAGCAGGAATATCCTGTGGATAACAGCACAGTCTTCAGTTTTCATCAGGCAAGGTAATTGCATGGTAGAATGACAACAACAATGAGAGAAAAAAAAAAATTCTCAGAAGAGCACAACAAAATTCAGAAATCCTCCAATATAGTGTTTAAACGTTCACTTTTCAAATGAAGATTATTATATATTCAAAGAAGCAGGATACTGTGACCCCCTTCTCAGGAAAGAAGAAGAAAAGAAAGCAGTTAATAAACACTGACTCTGAGAGGATTCAGATATTGATTTAGCAGAAAGATACACCAAAGTAGCTATTATAAATATGTTCAAAGAAAGAACATGGTTTCAATGAGGGAAGAGATAATTTCATTACAGAAGTAGAAAGTATGGAAAATGAAAATTCCACAGAGTAAAGTATGATGATTGAAATTCAAAACACACCAGATGGACACAATGGCAGATTGGAGACAACAGAAGAAATACTCAGTGAACTTGAAGACAGGTAGGTAGACACTACCCTGTCTGAAGAGTAAAGCAAAAACAAAAGAGAAATGAACAGAGTCTCAGAGACTTGTGGCACCATGTCAATGTTTCAGTCTGTAATTCTAGTTTCAGAAAGAGAGATAGGGGAAGAAGATGTATTTGAAGAAACAATGGTTAAAAATTTCCCACATTTACTGAAATCTTTAACATACAGATGTGTGAAACTCAAAAAAGCTCCAAGCAGAATAAGTAAAAAGAAAACTTCACCTGGACACATCATAACTGAAATATTGCAAGTTGAAAATCAAGAGAAACTGTGAAAACCAGAGAAAAAGAGAAAAGCATAAGAAGAAAACAAGAACAAAAGTCTCAACTAAGAATTCTACCTGCAACTTAAGTATCATGAAAAAAAATGAGGGGGAAAATATATTTTTGGTATCAGATAAACAAAAATGTAGAGTATTTGTCACCAGCAGACTTGCATTATAAGAAATGCTAAAAATGTCCTTCAGACTTGAAGGGAAATGACCCAAGATGCCAAATCTGATCTATGAGAAGGCTGAAAAGTAATGGGAATGGTGAATACATGAGCAAACATGAAAGAATATCACATTCACACACATGCACAGGGTACCATGCACACGTGCACATACACAAACTCACGTACACACACTCAGGCACATCTACACACAGTGAGTGTTAATCACAGCAGTGGCTCTGCATTTGGCCTGACCTGATTTATTGAAATACGTGATTATCTGCATAGCACTGACCTCTAGTGAAGCATTCAATGTACTGATTGAGTGTTGCTTTGTGGGTACAGGGAGTTCTTTGGGATAGTTTGTGAAGTGGAATTCATGATTTACACTGGTTCAGGTCAGATGCCCAGAGAGCTCTGCTGTGGGGTCTGGTTATAGAGGAAAACTATGTCCATGTGATGAGCAGGGTATCAGATGCTCAGTTTGTGGATCTCTTTTGAGGTATTCCATGCACTTGTTAGTGATTCTGGATTTGAAAAAAAACACATCTCTTTGCGAGGCCCTGAAGAAAGAGGACTATTGGGGCTCACACTGGTCTCTGTAGGCAGTGAGGCAACCTATAAATATCCTTACTTTAGTGCAATTGCTATATTGTATCCTTTTCCTGAAGTAAACTTGATTCCTTGACTTTGTCATCTGGGGTCCCCTGAGTCTTCTTCAGCAAACAAAATCGAACACTATCTAACTGAAGCCATTAGTGTTTTATCTATCTCATTAAAAGATATATAAAGCAAAAATGGTGACACTTTCTTGTTCAGTTTATAATGTATATAGGTATAGCAAATATGACAATAAGTGCTTAAGGCTGGAGTGTTAAATAAAAATACACTGGACAGAAGTTTCCTTAGGTAATTAAATAATAATTCTAAGTCTACTGTGATAAATTAAAGATGTATATTGTAATCCCTAGAGAAACTACTAAAAATGATGCAAAAATAATTCAAGAAATATAGCTTAAAAGTCAGTAGAGGGAGTAAAACTGAATCATAAAAACATTTACTTGACAAAAAAGAATGAAGGAAAGGAGGGAAATAATGAAACAGAAGAGGAAAATAGTCAACAATTAGTAAAATGGCATACTTAAACACAACCATATTAATAACAGCATTAAATAGACTGAATAATCCAGTCAAGACAGAGATTATCAGGCTGTTTGAAAAAAAAAACGAATTCTATTCCACGAGAGAAACACTTAAAACACACAAACATAAATAGTTTTAAAATATAATGTTAGAAAAATATACCCAGGAAACAAACAATGTGAGAAAGGAGGAGAGACTATAATGATAAAAGACAAAATAAACTTCGAAACAGGAATATTACTAGAAGAAAAAAGAGAAGGAGAAAAAGAGAGCTCAAAATGATAAATAATGATCAATAGGCATAAGTATAATTATTATAGCAAAAACTGACAGAATTTAAGGGAGATATAGGCAAATCCACAGGCATAGTTGGAAATATTAACAAATATAGTTGGAGATATTAATGCACCTTTGTCTGTAACTTATTGGATAATTAAAGAGAAATAGGGACTTCCTTGGTGGTCCAGTGGTTAACACTTTGCCTTCCAAATCAGGGGGCATGGGTTCAATCCCTGGTTGGGGAGCTAAGATCCCACATGCCTAGTGCCCATAAAACCAAAACATAAAAAAAAAAAGAAAAAAAGAAAAAAAAAGAAGCAATATTGTAACAGATTCAATAAAGACTTTAAAAATGGTCCACATCCAAAAAATCTTTAAAAAAAAAAGAAAGAGAAATAATTCGGAATATAGTAGATCTGAAGGGCCACCTTAACCGAACTGACATTTCTGTAACTGCTCAGTCAACAACAGCAAAATGCATTATTTTGTGTGTCACAGTTAAACCTCATCAGTGTATGAAAATGTTACTGCCATTCCTCTTGATGTTTCCTCTTCTGGGTTCACAAACCATTGTTATTCTTGCTCCATTGTTTGTTTTTATTTTTGCTTTTCTTGGCTAGCATCTTCTTTCAAGCAGTTTTCTGTGAGCAATATGCTCTAAAGTTTTGCATACCCTTAAGTTAATTTTTGTCTTTCTATCCTGACAATTGCACATGTGATCATTTGTGCATATCTGTTTTTTCCTCTTTGCTTCCAGTGTTGCAAAGGAAACGTTTGATTTTTTTTTTAATCCCGTAGGAAACTAGACTTTCAGTTAAAAACTTTTAAGATTTTCCCTGTATCCTCAAAATTAAAGATTTTTACCCCTCCTTGGTTTGGTCTGCAGCTCCCTTTTTCAATCTTCTCTGGAGTTCGGTGCTCCGTTCCAACCTGCAGGCTCAGCTCATCCTTTCTATAACACCTTCCCTTCTCATCATCATTTGTCTAATTAACTATTATCGAGAATCAATTAATTATTACTGAGATTACTTTGTCTATAGTCTCCCTCTAAAGCTCCTATTATGAATGTTTTATTCATCCTAATCTACCTTCCACTGTTCTTATATTTCCTTCAGGATGTCCATTCTCTTCCATTTTTGCACTATGTTTTGAAAGTTCCTGTACTTGCTTTTGTGGACCATGATCTCAATAGTGACTATGTTTTCCTTCAGAGCAGCTAATGCATTTTATAGTAGAAAAGCTTGTGCCTTCTATATTACTCCAGAAAGACTTGTGTGTTTGTGAGTGGTACATTTCAAACCCCTAACATTCTCTCTCTCTCTCAATTTTGTGAGTCTCATCTGTGTCCTCTGCCAGGCCAGTATCCTGTTTTCTGCCAGGTCTCCCTCTCTCTAGATATTTGGCCACTCAGCATACCCTAGATGGTTATGTGGGTTATTTGTTTTGCAGGGAGCTGGAAGGTTACATTGCCTCTCCCATCCTCTTTGTAACTATGGCACAGAGCTGAGAGAAGGCCAGTTGAATGCTGAGGATTCAGAGAAGCTGTTTTGTTTGTTCTCTGGCCCCAGTCTCTAGGGAATAGAAGACTCAACCCCTTTGTTATCCAAGGGGATGAAAGCCTGGAGCATATACTTGTTCTCTCCGCAAAGACCCCCTGAATTAACCCCTGCTCACTTCCATCCAGTTGCAAGGCAGCTCTCTGTTCAGGAAGGACCTTCTCCAGACTCATGTTCCCACAGAGCCATTCCTCTAAGTGACATGCTCCACAGTCATGTGATTCACACGTCTTTCCACCCAGCCCTTTTGGACACTATGTCATCTTGAAATTGAGGTTCCAATAGATTTATGAAAAATTTGAGAGGTGACCCCCCAGCACAAAGCCTATAGGTAATCCTTTAGAATCTTGTGACTCTTCAAAGTACACATGAAAAAGATAAACCTTTTGTTTTTCTTGATCAGAAGTGAGAAGATAATGAGAGAGAAATGGAAGAGCTTTTTAAAGTCAACAAAACACAGCTTCACATTATGGCAAAGCCGTGGAACATGGGGAAATTGCAGCACTCATTACATGAGCTGGGCAGGTAACTGCACTCAGAAATGTAGTTGCAGTTTTTTTTTAAGAAAAACTGCCAACCCCCAAAAAAAAAAAAAAAGAAAAAAAAAAGAAAAACTGCCAGGACAACTTTGAAATGTACCGGTTACAGAGCCACAGCCACTAAATTGTGAGTTTAATAAGAACCATAAATAAAAAAGATATTGAAAGAAAAATTAATATATACTTTTGGTTTTAGAAATGATGGAATATATTTAAATAATAAATAAAATCAGCTAGCATTTTCTACAAGCTTTGCCAGTTAATTATACAATTCTATTGAACTAAAGAAAAATATGTATTTTCCATGTAAGATATTAAAATGACCTCAGACAATTTACCTATTGTAATAACTATTCTAATCAGGTTCCTCACCTGGAATATAACAGAATGTAATTCATTAACAAGAAATTACTTTCTCTTTATTCAAATTTTTATTTGTATCACTGACTATTGGAGTCTTTCTATAGAAACACCTTGCCTAAAGATTCATAAGACACACACACACACACACACACACACACACACACACACACACAAAGCCTACATTGTTGCTGCTCTTCCTGTAGAAAAATTTCTAGGGAAGTGCCAAGCTGACATGAGTGTAGAAAGAATTATAGCAGGTGTAATACAAGGCCATTTAAATAAATGGTATTGATCTCCACTTATCGTAAGCTGAAAAGCCCAAGAGTCGTTGACATTCTGGCTATTGGCTTTTTTTCTCTCAAAATCTGTTCTAGAAGATAGCAATTTGTTGTGACAACCTGCTCTATTCATCAGGACTGGAAAGAATCAGGCATTTGTCAATATGCATTCTGAGCAGTGTGTTCAATGCAGGTGGCATACTGTGGCTGAGAAATAGCCTGCAAAATCAACTACTTGATGCACCACGTACACTGCAGCATTTATACCTTTGTATAGAAAACGCAAAATGCAAGAAGAAGCTGTGCTTTTTCCTGAATGCATGTATATCCATTTTCTTCAATACATTAAATGCTGTGTTGTACTTTAGGAAGCATGAAATATAAATGGCAGTAGAATGCAGGCACATTAATTCAAACAATTTTACCTTAATTATAACGAGTTGCTGAATTTTATCTAGATACAAGTTCGATGAGTCCATATAGTCTATGTTATTCTGAAATAAACAATCTCAGTGAATTAACCACAGAAAGAGGGGTTTCTCTCCCAGAGATAGTTTGCTCTAGGTCTGTGTAAATCTCCAAGGCAGTTGACACTGTGTGTTAATTTGATATTCGAGGCCACTACAATTAGGACTTACTTATAGGCTCCCCCACGGCAGTAAGCACTTCTACGATCACTGCCCCGTGGGAAGACCCACCTGGAGAGGGCACAGCGGTTAGTAGGAATATGCAGCTGGGAGGGACGCAGGACACTTCTCATCTGCCAGGACAAGTCAGGTGCGCCTAAGCATCCATCTACCCAGGTGATGAGGCTACTCGATATAGGTAATCAGTAGTTGCCTACTTTCTTTGCTTCTCATCTGAGTTGTTCCATCTCTCAAGTTCACCAACAGCCATGCCCCATGGCCTTCAACACCATAACAAATAATGTTAGCTTTTACTCTTGTTTTGCTAAGAACTTGGCACTGTGCTAACCACTCTGGTTACATCATCTTCCTTAGCCCTTAATAAATCTAACAGCCAGTGTACTGCCATGAGACAATCCCCATTATACAGAGAGAAGCTTTCAGATCACAGAATGCAGGCAGTCAGGAGTCAAACCCACTTCTTTTTCTGATCCTGAAGCTTATTTCCATGCTACTGTCTCACATTGGGACTTGCTTGCATTTGCCAATTCCTGTCCCAGTTTTTTTTAATTTCAAAAGCTACCATAATAAAGTGCTTACAAAATGATATTTTAAAATAAAGAGTGGGGAAGGAAGGGTTAGAAGCTGGTCTGAAACCCATCCTTTCTATCAGGGAACAAACAGGGTGAGAGGGCAAAAGAAAGTGACTAGGAGATCTCTTTTTAAACGTGCTAATCTGAATTCCTGATAGTACTTGCTAGTGACAGAAAAGGAAGAGTCCTCATCTATAGAATGCTTTTAGCAGGTTATATCAAGCCTACCTATAGTAAACCAATTTTATGGATTATGGATGGAATTTATGAGGCATGGCCCACCTAAAATATCAATGACAGTATGTATTTATGAGGGCAGAAAATGGAGATGTTTTATGCCCAAAGAGCACCTTTGTGTAGGTGACATCTCATCTAACATCATTTAGAGATCTCATGTCTTCAGTCTTGGTCAGGAACATCCTGGACCTGGGAACTGCTGAGAGACTGTGCTTCAGGGTGCTTCCATCCTTTGATTTATAGGGACGTCTGCACCACTTAAGATTTCCAGTTCTTGTGTGTCTCATTTGGCCATATGACATGTTCCGTTATCCGAATGTCTAACCAATTTTATAACCTGATATATATTATTAATGCTTAGGAAATGGGAGTTATTTCCCTGCTTGGGAACTACCTAAAGGTGAAAACCAAGCCTTTTTGGATTCCTGAACAGGGCAGCCCAGGAATCTGCAGGATGCCACCAGCCAGGACTCAGCTGCCCTATGAGGGACATAAAGCTTAAGGAAAGCTAAGCATTGACTATCTGGAGTCAGAAGATTTGCTTATGTTCTAGGTCAAGGCAATACATTAAAAAAATATCACTTTTATTTCTGGTGAGTGGGAATAATAATACCTGCCTCACAGCGTTCAGATCTTTGAAACCTCTAAATGGTCCTGGGCTTGGGCTGTCTTCGGGTTCCCTTCTGTTCTCAGGCATGTGCAGGATATTGATTCCATTCGTGCGATGGACATAGTTCATAAAAGGAGTTCCAAAGAACAGGCCAAGCACTATTCCCACACCCATTGTCGGAAAGCCTTGTTCCTCAGCCGTGATGTGGGTGTGGGGTGGCCAGCCCCACCCCCCACCCCGACTCCCACACACTCCTCATTGGCTGAGCCCACCTGTGGCCTCAGGCTCACCCACCTGGCCATTCACAGCCCCGGAGCACGCTGGGTGGCGCGCTGGGCTCACCACCAGCTCGCAGCACTCTCTCTCCCCCATCTCTTCCTCTTCAATTTTTCTGCATTCTCCATCCCTGGTAAAGCCCTGACACGTAAAAGATACAAGGAGAGTATTACAATTGTTAGCAATATGTTCAACACATCAGAATGTTCCTTTAGGGACTTCCCTGGAGGTCCAGTGATTATGACCTCGCCTCCCAATGCAAGGGATGCCGGTTCAATCCCTAGTCAGGGAGCTAAGATCCCACATGCCTCGTGGCCAAAAACAACTGAAACAGAAAACAGGAGCGATATTGTAACAAATTCAATAAAGACTTTAAAAAATAAAATGGTCCACATCAAAAAAATCTTTAAAACAGAAGTCCATTTACTCATTCTGTGGATGAAGACAAGCCACTCTTAATTCTTAAAAACAAGATGCCTGTTTCCTCGTCCTGTAAGGAAGGGCACAGCTTCTCCTCCGCCTTCTCCCCCATCCCACAGACTGTGTGCTAGCAAAAAATAATAAATCCGCATTTAGTTCTCGACCTCTCTCACCATTAGATAGCTCTTTGAGAGGTTGCCATTCTTCATTTACCCAACAATACCACATTTTTCGAAATGATTTTAAACAACTAGCAGGCAGAAACAACATTTTGCACGACCTAATTTTCTACCAATAGCTGTATGCAGGCCTTGAACATAGGAAATAATCTTCATGGCGTCCCACTAGGTACAGAGAAAGCTTCTAGTTGAATAACATATGCATCACACTTTACAGCAAATAGTTTTCTGTGCAGCCAAGACCTGGAAGGTATCGAAAGTTATGCCAGAAAGTAAGTATTCCATGGTCAAATAGTTTGGAGAGGCTAAATATTTATAAAGTTACAGTTTCATTATAGTTGTAATACTAACAGGGCATTAAAGTGTTGAGGTTGCATGAAACAAACCTTTTCAGTTTTAACCTACATTGTTCTACATATTTGAATCTTGACCACTTTTTTTTTTTTTTTTTTTTTAAATCAGAGACCAGTGAATGCTTTCCTTAAAGGACCAGAAAATAAATGTTTTAGGTTTTGCTGGGGAAAAAAAAAAATGAGACTATGGTGTAGGTGCTTATTTAACATTTAAAACATAACCATTTGAAAATGTAAAAGGCATGTTTCACTCTTGAGTCCTAAAAAAAGAGATGGCCATCTAAACTGGGCACACAGGCCATAGTTCTCCAGCCTCTAATGTGGAGACTGTGTGCTGATACAGTGTGGCAGTTTTGGGACATGCACACCAAGAGACTTGCAAAGTGTACCTTCAGTCATGAAACTTTAGGATTTAGTTCAAATATTGCTCAAGTGTTAGGAAAGTGCTTGCACATGTAATTGATTCTAATTTTTATGATTGTTCATTCCACCTATACTCAGAAAAAATGACATGAACATTTCTCTACTTTCTTAAAATTACCTACTGTTTTTCAAATTATAAAAGAATTACAAACAAAATAATAAAAAAGGAAACAAATTCACAACTCAGAGATAAATATCCTTAACAATGTGTCATATTTCTTTTGAAGCTTTCTAGTTCATATCTTAAATGCTAATATAGATTCTTTTGACAGTGAGGGTACCTGAGGGTTTCGATGTTTGTAATAACTGGGAGAATGGTCTAAGTACAGCTTAGAAGGTACTGCAATTTAGATCCAGTGAGGTGGGCTTGCCCTGTAATGTACCAGTGATTTTCTTCTCAATTTAATTGATTGTTTCACAAGTTTTTATTTTTTTTCTCTAAATTTCTGTTAATCAAATAAGATATGGGCCAGACAAACTAATGAGCAGACACCAGTGTTCAGGGTGAAATCTCTTTTTATGAAGCATAACAGTATCGGTTAAATTAAATACTCCCAGTGCACGATGTCATAGCTTGTGCTCTGTGTGAACTGAAATACGCTCTCAACAGGAAGAATTCCCAGCAAAGCAGCTGGTCACCCAGTTATGATCATGCTTAGATTGTAAGGGAGAAGCCTTGTCTAGGTTCTTTTCGTGAGTTAAAACTGAATTAAACAAACAATAGAGTTCACTGTCATGGTTACCTGTTGCTAAGATCTTTGTTTCAATGCATTTTGCATTTTGTTAAATGCAGTTTGCTTCATCAGAGCCAACTATTTCACGGTGAGATTCTGCACACTCACAGAAGTGCCTTCTGAAGGATTTTACTAATATGTTATGAAAATTGCTAATATATACTGGGTTTCTCAGATTCATCATCTATTTGCATAGTCACTTCAGTGCCTGTTGATTACAGTAAAGACTGAATTCTTGGCTACTTGACAGGACAGGGTCAGCTGGTGATTTTTATACCCGTTGGTCTAAACGTGGACTATTTAAGAGCTCTCTACATAAATTTCCCTGAGCGCTCAAAAATGAGGGAATAGTGCCAAAGGGAAGAGAGACCAAATACTGCCAAGAAGCTAAAACAGACGAGGCTGCCAACAATATATTAAGCACAAATAACAAAGAAGTATGGTGCCTTGCTCTGTCCTGCCAGCGTCAAGCCAGCTCCCAAATTTCTGTCAAATTCTAATGTTGGCAAAGAGGAAGAGGCACATAGAACAGATTGAAAAGACCCTATTCACCAGTCCACATTTCAGTAAAACAAAGTGAGAGTTAAGTAGGTCTGACAGAAAATAGTTTGGAAGAAGAATTCCAGTTATAAACAAGGAACGGGAGAGAGAAAAAAAACAAGACAAGAACATTCAGAGAAGTACAGAGGCATCTGCTGTGAGGTTCTTGGGTTTCCTGTTACCACATTTCCCAGCACTGACAGTTTAAATTCAGTGTCTAAGTAAGAGAGGATGTTGTACAAGGAAAGTTTAGTTTTTTAGCTCTAAGAAGCATAGGGCTGTCTCCATCAAATGGAATCAGCCTCAGAGGTGATTGGACGGGGAATAGTGATGCGGGGCCATAGGCTGCTGCAGACGCTGTTGCTTCCCGCAGCGAGAGGGTGCGTTACCAGTTCAATCAGACACGGCTTGAGTGCTCTCTGGTGTATGGATCTTAACAAAATAACATGTCCAGGCTCTAGTTCATTTTCAGCTTTCATGCAGCATTCACATTAAAGGAAAATGACACCGCGTTTCTGTCAAAGCAGTGACTGAGGAACTGGAAAGAAAAGTGGCCTTATGTACTTTGAAAAGATGGGCTAATGGCTTAAGAAAGTAGCAGTCTGAAATTTCTCCGTGTTTCCTTTGAATACTGATAACTGTACTGAAACATTAACTTCCATTTGATGGCCAGTCACGAGGATACAGGTATGCCAAAATGGTCCTGGTGGTACTGGATGCATCTCATGCATGTTCTATGGTGAGATTCTTAGGACCCAGGTCCTGGTTTCTGCATCCAGACTCAATATATCCAATATTTTGATAAGTTGACCAAGATTGGCTAAGAAGACTGACCACTGCACAGAAAAAACATTTATAGGTTTAGATTGAAGTTGGCTAAGATTTCATGTATCATCCACTATTTACCTGTGTAATTCATAACTTCATTTAAGTTGTTTCTCTTTCAATGTCCTTGACTGTTACGGACGGAATGATTGTGTTCCCCCAAATTCGTATGTTAAAATATAACCCCCAATGTGATGATACTTGGAGGTGGGGCCTGTAGGAGGTGCTTAGGTCATGAGGGTGGAGCCCTCATGAATGGGATTAGTGGCCTTATAAAAGAGACCCTGCACAGCTTCCTCACCCCTTTGGCCTTGTGAAGCCATGGAGAGAAAACTGCCACCTATGAACCAGAAAGCAGGCCCTCACCAGACAACAGATCTGCAGGTACCCTGGCCTTAGACTTCCAGCCCCCAGAACTTTGAAAAATAAATTTCTGTGGCTTATAAGCTACCCAGTCTATGGTGTTTTGTTAGAGGAGCCCAAATGGACTAAGACATTGATTGAATAGTTTTGAACTTCTCTGTTGCTATCCTTATGTTAAAGTTCTTGAATGTTTTAGGAAAATAGACATTTGAGAACATGGAAAAAACACAAAGACCCTGAGCAAAACACTGGGGACATGTGAGATAATGTCAGCCAGTGACTGACAGACTGGAGACACCTGCTAGGTACCACTAAACAAACTCACTGAGAAAATCGGGGCCACTCCATGTGAACACCTTCAACTTCTCAGGGCCCGAGAAACATAACTTAAGCCACATCAACCCACGGCTACCCTTTTTCCATGCCTGTGGTCTAGAATCACCTATCCTCTCCCGATGTCTCCCTGGTCCTATATCACCTACTCTTCTTTGGGATGCTGCTCCAAGAAGCACGACCTCTCAGGACATGTCTTTAGCTTCTTGCCATCACTGAACCATCCCATGTGGCTTAAGAACTTCTTTATTACCAACTCCAAGCATTCTGTTTAGTCTGCCCTTCATTTGCTCTGTCTTTCGCATATGCCACAGCTGACCAATCCCCTTTACAGCCGTCTTGCCCCCTCTGTTCCTTAGATTTTCTTCTACTCTGGCCAGTTTCCCTCCATCTGTCTCTTTTCCTCCTTGTCTTTTTCCTTTACTTCCTTCATCCTCATGAAGAAATGTCGTCTGCAGTCCTTTTCTTTTCATTCTATTCACTACCGATGCTGCTGCATCTGTATCTACAAAGCATAACATTATAGACAGTCTTCAAGCTATGAAGGGTGAGACCAAAAGTGATCATAATTAGACTGTTGTGACCCAATTTTCCTGCCCATGAGAATTATGTAATAGAACTTTGTTCATTAGTTATATTGCTAAGGACATGGTGACAATGAAACATGCAACAGGACTGATACAATTGTCATATACAAAGATGGTTTACAGCTTAAAATACTATCTCTAAGTTATGTTATACAAGTATGAGTTATGTCAATATTATAACAGGTTTCAGTGTTGGAAATATATATACACAGCATATTAAAATGTTGTAAATCAGGCAATAACATAGCTATAATAAATATTAACCGAAATATGTAAATTGAATTGTTCTTAATTCTCAAAATTTAGATGATGTTTTAGAAAGATTGTAGTTAAATAACATCTAAATATAGGCAACATAACTTCAAATTCTGCTCACTTTTTACTTTGAAAATGTAACAAGTGGTCACACAATATTATTTATTGGAGAATATATGTACAATATATATGATAAAGTATTGGTAGCATTCATTTATAAAGGTTGCTTGCAAGTTAATTAATAAATAAAACCATAAGAAAACTTGAATAGGTAGTTCATAGAAAAAGAAACATAGATAGTCAGTGAATGTAGAAAGAATCTCCATCACAGGGATAATTGAGGATATGTCATCTAAAAACAATGAGATTGTTAGTATGTGAGCATGGAAAGATGCTTGAAAACAGTGATGTGTAAAGCAGCATATATTGTGTGGTGATGAACCAAAGAAATCTGGCCCTGCAATTATTCTTTTAAATACATTTCCTCAGGAAAATATAAATGTGTGCAAAGATGCCTATACTAAGGATGCTTACTGCAGCATTATTTGAAATGAAAACAAAGTTGGCATTCAATCATGATATTTTTTGAAACATTAGGAGGCTACTGAAAGTGTTGTAGGAGAATATGGTACGGAAACATGTTAAGAATGAACACCTATGCGGAAAAAATGTTTCCAAGCTCTCTGCAATGGGCTTTTATTATTTATAAAATTAGAAAGTTATTTAATATTCCATCGATTTTAGAACTCTATCAAAATCTAGCATGTCCTCAACATACCGTTTTCACTAATGAACTAGGTATCGCATACAAAGTGCCTCCCTATAAGAATTTAGGCAATGAATTGTAGCTCATGTGAATAGTAATAATAATAATATTCAAAATAATGGTTTGATCAACATTTTTTTCTTATAAATTTAGTTTATTTTGTGCAAGTGTTTGGAAAAAGAATGAGATTATCTTCACAGAGGAGTCTTGGATACTATTAAACACTATTTGATGTTGGCTATTTTTCTCAGTCAGTTACAAAGTTTTCTTAATCCAAGTAGCTATTTGAAATTTTACCTACTTTTAATGCTCTCAGCTTTTATTTGATTGGCAATTATTGGGATACTCTGCAATTCACTGAAAAGAATCCCACAACAATGATCATTTCATTCATTTGAACTTACTTGATGCTTTCTTTAGGTTGCATAGAATTACTGTGACAGGAAGAAGCATTGTCCTAATGAAGCATGTGTGTTATGTTTTATATAGTTGAATATTAATGGAATGGGCAGACATAATTAACAAGTCTGAACTATAAATACTAATAACCCTTTTAGTAAATAAAATGTTAATTAAAGTTTGGATGGGTGAAATTAGACATGTGATACATATGTAAGAGATGGGATGTATAAAAAGATGAATAGATATGAATATAATAATAAATAATGAATTAATAGTAATATCTTTAAAAGTAATAGTTCCATCATGTCAAAATGTGAAATAGGTAAATATAAGAACAATTCTGTTAAATCCAATTTGATATAACACATCAGGTGATTAGAAAGTGCTAATATAAATTAAAGTTTATAATAGGATCAGGACCAAGATGCACATGTATCTTTACCATGATTGACTATAGATTTATATACCTGTTATGCTTCAGGCTCTCTCTTCACACACACACACACACACACACACACACACACGCTTCTTGTGAAAACTCTATTGTTTGTCTGGTAAACTGAGGCTTAGATTAAGGGGCTGAACCAAAATCATACAGCAAGTGAAAAAGTTGCTACATAAACCTATTAATTACATAACACATTTATTTGTTATTTTGGAATTGTGCTGAGAATACAGAAGGCACTCAAGAAATATTTGTTGAAAGTATAAAAACAAGATCGCTAATTTTAATTTGCCCTTTTTTGCCTTATTGGGGTTGTTGGAAAGCTATGTGTTTGCTTAAGATACTAGGGGCCTTAAGTACTAGTGAATAAAACTCTTTAAGGCTGAATGCTATATACTTCATTTCTCATTTTCCCATCTGGCCCTGGGGAACTAAAACATTAATTATAAATATCCCTGATTTATGTACTTTTGGTTCCTAAAGATAGAATAATGACTCTTCCTTGTGAATCATGATTTGGGTTATAAATACAGTTCTCATACCTCCCTCCAAATTTACCAAAAAAAATCACTCAGAGATGGCAATTTCTTCCATAAATAATTTTGAATATTTAAGCAAAAATAAGCCCAAGATTGTATAAATATTATCAGTAGTTGAATTGCATGAAAAGCATTTGACAAACCATTGATGCTTTCATTCTTAATTTTGAGAAAAAAATATCTTAACATTTGAAAAATAAAGAACCCAAGGAATATCAACAAGGCTCAATTTAGATTTTCTAAAGTTATAACATTTGCTCAGATTGACTGAAAGATAATTTGGGGAATGTAAAATGAGGATAGATATCCAGAAAGTATAGCCTGCAGAATAATAAAAATGTTCTTTTTCTTGCTTGACCCAAGATCTAGTGTTGGCAATTGACATTGTGATTTAGAAATAACTCTGGTTCTGAGAACTGTCACTTCACAAATATATCACCAAGAGTATGCAATGCACACATGATTTGTTGCTTTCAGGTATCCATATAGAATAGTGAATAGAAAGATACCAGTCTACAATAGTTTAAGTGGATTGGTTTTGCTGGCAGATGTCAGAGAACATCATTGCTCTTTATAAGGTTGGCTTAATTGGTTTTCTCCTGGAATACATAGGCAATATTCTCTTAATCTGCTCCACACAGGGTAGTTAAAATCAAAACCTCTAAATTATTGCCTAATTGTTAGTATTTTTAAAATAATGGTTATATTCTGGGATTGGTTTATGATAAAACACTTGTTTGTCCTTTGCATGGAGATTAATGGAGGCCCGAAAAGGTCATTTTTACTATTTTCAAGCATTAACCACTTGTAGTGAGAGTTCACCGATCTGAAAAATCAAATACTGTAATAGGAAACAGCATTTAATGAGAATATTCTTCTCTTTGGAGAATCCTTTTGTTGTCATGTTATATATAGCAGAAAGGTCATATGTTGGATTTCAGTGAGTATTACAAATCTCAGTGATTTGTAAAGGGGATATCCCCAAAATACAATCAGTCAGACCTCAGTGAGATTTATTTTAGTTGCTTTGAGAAAACAGGGATCAAAATCTCTGTTTAATATAGCTTTAATATTTTGGTTCTGTAACTAGAAAATTAATAAACAATGTTTGCCAAAGGACTTTGAGCTGTGATTTTTGTGATTCTGGTTTAAATAGTAAGAAAAATTTAGGTGAGAGAAGAACAAGTTAATACATTTTAAAATTGTGTTTGGAAAGCGTCAATCCCTAAAATAGCCTCTCCTCAGTTCTCATTAAAATGTGGATGAAGATACAAAACCAAATGGGAACTCAGAACACTGCAAACATAGACCAACCATAACCTGTAACCAGAATCTAGGAGGAACTTCCTGTAACCTGAATAAAGCTAGGCTGTCTTGTAACCTGCCTCAAAACAGCAGCATATTCAAAAGAAAATCAGTATACACACAATAGTTGCATACACAATAAAAGAATTAAACAGCAACTTAACCGTTTATTGCTGCTCTACAAAGAAGGGACAAAACAAAATTGTAATTCATGACTTACAACAAAATGACCTAAAAATCATCTTTCTTCAACTGAGTCTCTCTGAATCCTGACAAAAGCTGCTCAAGGCTTTCATTCTCAGAAAAACCTGCAGTCCACTCAGCCCAGGCAAACCCATACTCTCATTTTTGCCTTTCAGACATGGTCTCTGTGACTGTCATTAGATTGAAGGCTGATTCAGGGCCTTTAAGATGTAAACCAATCTAGCCTTTCTTGGTTATTTAAAGTTTGTTCCTTACCCTATAACCCACGTTCAAACAAGGATTATGGATTAAACAAATAAACATAATCATAGTTTCTAAGAAAGCAGGCAGAGAGATATTTCTATCCTTATACAATTCCATTGGACATTACTGGGTTGAAAAATTTCAGTGACTTACCCATGCGTAACCTTATGAAACAGATAAACCACACTCAACTTCAAGAAGAAAATATAGGTGAACAAAATATTGCATGATTTAGAAAGTAAACCACTGAAACTTTTTACTCCTTTTAGAATTTATTCATCGGAAATAATGAAGCATGTCTTACAATATACTACTCATATCATAATAAATCATCTGCATTTGCCAAATGTATTACAGGCTTAAAATATTAATTTTATGTGCCCTCATTACAGGTTGTCCTATTTACTGGTCATTCAGTATAGCAATGTCTTTTTAATCACACATGAGCAGAACACTAACATTTGTTTTTCTTGAGCATGATCATTTTTGAGACCTTTATAATTTAAGTCTTCATTGATAATCGAATTATGTATTTAGATAATTTTCTAAAAAGGCATGTGCTTTTACCATTCCCTCAGTAAGCGCTTACTCATTTATTAGATTTCTCTTATGCAGTATGTAGTATTATGTAGATGGATCCTAAATTAAAATGTTATGATGTACAAGTTTTCTTCCATATATTTTTTCATTTTTTCCTATTGTTTCATGTGTATGTATATGTAAGAATTATACATGTGTGTATATGTATTTTTTTTTAATTTTGGAAATTGTTAACCATATATAAAAATAAAGAGGATAGGGCTTCCCTGGTGGCGCAGTGGTTGAGAGTCCGCCTGCCGATGCAGGGAACACGGGTTCGCGCCCCGGTCCGGGAAGATCCCACATGCCGCGGAGAGGCTGGCTCCGTGAGCCATGGCCGCTGAGCCTGTGCGTCCGGAGCCTGTGCTCCGCAACGGGAGAGGCCACAACAGTGAGAGGCCCGCGTACTGCAAAAAATTAAAATTAAAAAAAAAAAATTATCTAAAAAAAAATAAAGAGGATAAGTAATTAATTTATATGTATCCAATACTTAAATTCAACAATTATCAACACTTTGCTCTTCTGTTTTTTAAACTACCTTCTAAAGTTCTTTTTGCTAGAATATTTTAAAGAAATTTAAAAGCTATATAATTGCATTTTTGAGTACCATAGCATACATCTCTAATAGGTAAGATTTTTTTTTTTTTTTGCAGTACACAAGCCTCTCACTGTTGTGGCCTCTCCTGTTGTGGAGCACAGGCTCTGGACGCGCAGGCTCAGCGGCCATGGCTCATGGGCCCAGCCGCTCCGCGGCATGTGGGATCTTCCCGGACCAGGGCACGAACCTGTGTCCCCTGCATCGGCAGGTGGACTCTCAACCACTGCGCCACCAGGGGAGCCCTGGTAAGATTTTTAATAGGCAAGATTTAATAGCTAAGGTTTTTTAAAAACTCAAAATTATTATCATATCTAACAAATTTAAATTCTCTTTTATCAGAATCTACCATGTAAAACTATCCAATTGTCTCAAAATATAATTTTATAGTTGTTTCATTTGATCAGGATACAAGTAATTTTACTCACTGAGTTTGGATAATAGTTCTCTTAATGTTGCACACAAAACACAAAAGATTGGTGTTTTTTACTTAGAATTGCACTACAAATGTTTGACTTTCCTGCTTTTGATGATCTTAAATTACTCACAGATATATCAGTCAGATTTTGCTACATAACAAAATCAATATAACATTTATTTAAGTAACAATACTGCATGGCAAGTATAGGCCAGAAGTTACAGTAGGCGGCTCAGCTAGGGACTAATTGGTTCAAAGTGGTCTTACTCACATGTATGGCAATTTTATCTAGTACAAGCATTGGCAACATTTATCTCCAAGGGGCAGTAAATATTTTATGTTTTGAGGACCATACAATCTATGGAAATTATTCAACTCTGTCATTATAGCTCAAAAGCAGCCAGAAATAGTATGTAAGTAAATGAACATGGCTGTGTTCTGATAAAACTTTATCTATGAAAAGTGGCTGTGGTTTGCCAGCCCCTACTCAAGTGGAAAAGAAGGAAAACATGAACAGGTGCTAATTTGCAACAAAAACAGAGATGCAAACTATAATAAATAACCTGATAGAACACAGTAACATACATTAAAAAATGCATTGCTTTGCTTAGTATTAAAGTTGATAAGTGTAGCAAATAATTAGTAATTAGAAGATAAGGTGATAGAAATTACATAATTTAAAAGACAAAGAAAAAATAAACTAAAAATTAAAAGTAGAGAAGAGTATAGAGGATGTGTGGAATGATGCAGAAGAGAAATCCTAGAAGGAGAAATCCTAGAAGGATAAATCCCAGAGAGAATGAAGCAGAAGAAATATGTGAAGAAATAATTGCTGAGAAGTTTTATCCAAATGAAAGATATCAAACCACACACCCAAGAATCTCACATAACACAAGCAGGAAAATAAAATAAAATATTCACATGTGTAAAATCTTAAAGGCAGCCATTATATATAGAGTTAAAAGATGGGAATTACAGCAGACTTCTAATTAGAAACTATATAAGCCAGGGAACATGGAGTATCATTTTTTAAATGCTGAAAGAAAAAACTTTCAATCCAGATTTCTATATCCAGGAAAAACATGTTTTAGAAATGAAGGGAGAATTAAAAATTCAAAAAATCAAAATCAGAGATAATGAATACTAGTGAACTTTTACTAGAAGAATTGTTAAAGGAAGTTCTTCAGGTCAAAGGACTGTATCAGACAAACACATGAATTACAATAAGAATGAGCTGAAAAATACAAGTGCAGCTGACCCTTGAACAACACAGATTTGAACTGCATGGGTTCACTCGTAGGTGGAATTGTCTTCAATAAATATGCACTACAGCACTATACAATCTGTCATTGGTTGAATCTGTGAATGTGAGACCTTGAAGATGGAAGGCCAACTGTAAAGTTGTACATGGACTTTTGACTCTGTGAAGGGTTGGAGCCCCTAACCCTCATGTTCAAGGGTCAATGTAATTATAAAACTCGCTTTCTATTGTTATTAATCAATCTAAATAATAAATGACTATAGAACAAAAATAGTATTAACATATTGTTGGTTTTATGCAAAATAAAATGTATGGACACAATAGCACGATGCTTGAGAAGTTGGAATTACATTCTTATTTTCATACACTAGATAGGAAGCAGTATAGTGTTACTTGAAGTCAGATTGTGATTACTTACAGATCTGTATTATAAACCCTAATATAATCACTAAAATTTTTTAAGAACAGTGTAAGAAATAAGCCACAGTGATGATAAAATGGAATCATTTTTAAAAATTATATAATCCAAAAGGAAGTATGAAAGAAGAAAAGAACCAGTAGAAAATATTACCTAGCAACATGATAGATTTTAATCCAAGCATGCCAATACTCACATTAAATCTAAATTATCTAAACACACTAAATAAAAAGAAAGAAATCAGATTTTCTATAAAGTAAGACACAACTGTATGTTTTTTATAAGAAATCTGCCTTAAATGAATAAATAAATAAATATCCATTTAATTATGGATTCAGAATAAAAGAGTGGAGAAAGATATTCCACTTTTGGAATACCCCAAAGATATTGGGGTACATGTATCTTTTTGAATTAGTGTTTTTTGCTTTTTTTGGATACCAGGAGTGGTATATATCACCATAATTGATCTATAAGTTCCTTTAGTCTCAACCAAAATTGAAGCAACATTTTTTAAAGAAATTGACATGATGATACTAAAATTGCTACAAAGATGGAAAAGCAATATATTAGCAAGGATGGTCTTGAAGAATAAATCTGGAAAATATAACACTCCAAAAATCAAGACCTATCATAAAGCTATGTGATTAATAGTGTACAGTGGGTAGTGGGTGTTGCTTTTTAACTGTACTCTTTTATGAAAAAAAAGTATTTGGAATCTTATCTCAAACAAGACACTATTTAATTCAAATTTAAATGTGATATTTAAAATAAAAAAATATTTTAGCAGAAAACATAAGAGAACATCATCATGACCTTGGAACTGGGGCAGATTTCTTAAAGGAATACGAAAAGCACTTACCATAAAAGGGAAAAAATAAACTGAGATATACTGAAAAATTATCAAAAGAAATTAAGATATTGAAAAGGCATCCATTACAGGGGAGAAAATATTTTCAATATGTACAAGCAACAAGGGACTCATTACTAGCATACATAAAGAATTGTTACAAATAAGTAAGGATAAGATGAACAGTCCAATAGAAAGACAGGCAAATTATTTTCATAATAATATTAACATATTTTTCTTTTCTCTCTCATTTTCTTGTTACTGTGCGGTGTACAAAGTTTATTGAAACTACTCTTGACTTTAGGTTATGTATCCATAGCACAGTTATTTGGAGAGGAAACTAAAATATTCCTCCCTTTTCCCAAAACATATCTGTGTGAGGCAGGATTTTATTTAATATGTTTGTTATCCCAAGCAGTATATTACAATATACTGAATGCAGAAGCAGCTATGAGAACCCAGCTGTCTTCTTTCAAGAGAGAAATTAAAGACATTTTCAAAAATGTAAAACAATGCCCCCTTCTCAGTCATATTTTGTTTTGGGAAACAATTAGGTGTCAGAAAACATTATTTTTGTTAACATACAATGGATCTATTGTTATTTTTAAAAGATTAAATACATAGTTAATTTTTTCAGTTTTAAATTTTGAAATGATAAAGTCAATTGATATTTCTTACATAAATGGAAGTTCTTAGTGGAATCAATACATTTTAATAACACTGTTCCAGAGATCAGAATTACTGGGAACTAATGACACAGGTCGTAACAACATAAGATATTTAGTAAAAACACAAACAAACTGTAAACTGCCCGGGCTTTGCAACTTCCATAGTTGTGAGCAGGAAAAGTTAACTTCTCTGTGAATGTTTTCTTACCTTTTATGTGTGGAAAGTAATCATACCTATTTTGTTGGTTTGTCGTTATGATGAGATGAAGAAACATATTTGACCTTGGCATATCAAAAGCCCTCATTTTGTGTCTTTAATAATAATTAATTGTTTTAAGTTTAGAAAATATTTAAAATTCATTTTACTTTATATGTATGAAATAATATTTGTTAAAATAAGAATCATGAAAATACAGAGAGAGAGAGAAAGAGAGGGAAAGAAAGATAAAAAGAGGAAAAGGTTAAACTCTTGATTTCTAATCTTAAAATGATCACTAAGAATATGCTATTTTATTTCAATTTGAATTGATTGCCTTAATCAAAACATTTTGGTATCCGTAGAAGGAAGTCTCAGTAGGTTTACTCTATTGGTAACATGGAAATCCAACGTAGTTTTTCTTTTTTTTTTTTTTTTTTTTTTTGCGGTATGTGGGCCTCTCACTGTTGTGGCCCCTCCCGTTGCGGAGCACAGGTTCCGGACGCACAGGCTCAGCGGCCATGGCTCACGGGCCCAGCTGCTCCGTGGCATGTGGGATCTTCCCGGACCGGGGCACGAACCCGTGTCCCCTGCATCGGCAGGCGGACTCTCAACCACTGCGCCACCAGGGAAGACCCAATGTAGTTTTTCTTTAACCAAAGCTCCTGGTCAAGTGACTACATTCAACGTCTAATATCATGTTACTAATATAAATATCATAGTCAAAATGCTGCAGATATTATGTAGGACAAAAGGATTCTCATATAAAATGCCATATAACAAATAAACTTAAATGCCTTGAGCAATAAAGCAATAAATATGTAACTGAGTATCATGTTTTTACCTTGATTTGAAGAGAGCTTTACTCAATATTCTGACTAAATGCAAGAATATCCTTTTCAGGTTCAAGTAGGAAATTAATCAGGCATCTAATTTTCATTTTACTTGGTGATGGTCTCTAATACTCTGAAGCATTTTTAAAAGGCTCCTCTTTTAAAAAAATTCTTCTATACTGGAAGGCTGTGCTAGGTAATTCTTTAATATTCCTAGTTTTCCAGATCTACGATTCTTCTGCCCTTTGTTTCCAGAAATAAATATAGATTTTTTTTTACCAAAACTCTTTTGACATCTTAGCTTTCATAAACTAATCCTCTCAGCCAATATTCCTTTTCAATTATCCAATGGCTGCTAAAATGTCTTGTTCAATTTTTCATTTAATTTTGAAACTGTCATTGAATGTATGTTATAATTAAAATAAAACACAACGTTATTAAAATTGAGCTGGAATTGTCTTTCCCTTGATATACTCTGTGCAACAGTCTTTGAAACAGGCTAACTCAATAGCATGTTCAAAGACAGAGTTTGTCCAGTAAGCATCCTGTAAAAATGACAGGTCTAAAACATAAAAGTATTCAAGGTAAACCAAAAAAAAAGAAGACAAAAAATAAAAAAAAGAAGAGGGAGATAGAGAAGGAGAGAGAGAGAGTTGTGAAGAGGGTTTCCTGATAAATAATTCAAACGTATTCTGTCCAAATACTTTTGTGAAATGGAAATTGGTTTTGTGTGAGTGTTTTAAGTTTATTTGGTAAGGAAAATGATGAACTTTGAATTGCCTTTTTCATTATTAATTTGGCGGTTTATGTTAGTAGAGCACTTACAGGTTATGACAAGCTACTTTCTTGCTTTGAACTTCACAGCACCCCTGGGAGGGTCTTTGGACAGGAACTATTTGCACTTGAGGAAACAGGCAGAAAATTCTGTTAAATTGCCCTAATTCATCCACATGTTGAATTGAACCAGGTCTTTTTTCTCTGAGTATTGTTTCTTTCTTTCTCATTAGGATTCCTCTCTGTCTCCATAGGGAGAAAAAAAATAAAGGAAACAAGGCACTATCCACCCATAAGCTTGCCTGGACATTCAGTAAGATACAGTTGTTACAGGGTAGCGACCACATTATTTATATCTGCTCAAATATACACTCCAACAATGTCAGCATTACAACAAAGGTAGAAGTAGTTTTAGGGTCCTTCGAAAAGATATTGTGTTAGATTGTGAAGTTTTCCTGGAAAACCCTGGTACTTATATAAATTGAGTAAAATTTATGTATGTAAATATTTGTGGATATGATAATTTTAAGCTTTTAGCAAAAATTATTTTTTCTCCTTTTTTTAAAAAAATTATTTCATTGTATAGTTGATTTACAATGTTTTAATTTCTGCTGTACAGAAAAGTGATTCAGTTATACATATATATATATATATATTCTTTTCATTAATTTACAAATCCTCAAATAACATGCACCTGCTCTATAGTAAATACTTACAGATGCAGATGGATAACTAAGGTAGTGTTTGGTGTACATTTGTGTATTTGAGTGGTACATGTGGTATTTATTTCACTTTTGTGCTGTCATTGCAATAATATTTCCTGATTTCTATTATTTTTATGAATCCCTACCACAACCTGCTTCATAAGGTGTTCACTTCTGCTTATGTAAATACATATGACACAGGACAATGTTATAAAATTTAAATCTCGTGGATGGAGAGAGCAAGAAAGCAGGACTAAGGAACCGTGGAAGGAAGATTAATAGATAATCAACAAGGACGTACCGCATAGCACAGGGAACACTGCTCAGTACTCTGTAATAACCTGAACAGGAAAAGAGTTTGAAAAACAATAGATATATGTATATGTGTAACTGAATCACTTCACTGTACACCAGAAACTAGCACAACATTGTAAATCAACTGTAGTCCAATGTAAAATAAAATTTAAAAAAAAAAAAAAAGGGAAGAAAAAGTCAGAGAAAATTTAAGCTGTTCATGACCTTTGTCTGCCCTGCTCTTGCAACTGCATTCTCTGCTCCAGGCTTTCGGGGGAGGGGGGCAGAGATTTGGTTTCAGATATTTATGGACTCTCGCCAAGTAATACGAAGATCAGACGCCTGGTAAATTGGGCTCGTTGGCTAAATGCTCACGTGTGGACAGGAGAAAGCCCATCCTGTTTCGAAGGGATCAGAGTTCAGCCAGCACTTTGGGTGTCCACACCTCCTCCTATCCCTGGCAGACTTTGGACGTGGAGAGTGCACTAAAGACATTGTCCCGGCCCAGAATCAACACTTAAAATATTATTTCAGATGTCTATTCCCAAACACTCATCTGCTCTTCAAGTTTATGTCAGCCTGCGCGTCCATCAGGGGAGAAAGTGAGAAAAATAAACAAATAAACAGTAATAAAGTCAGCAACATGGAATGAACAAGCATCTGGTCATCGTTTCCTGTTTCGGAGCTTTGCAGTCATTCATTTTTCTGTCACTCTTTTTATATCCAGAAGTCGAGGGACTGCTAAGTTTTAGAGCTTATTTTCCATCTGCTGCTGCTTCTGTCTCATGTACAACAGCTTATCAGTAGATGCGTGAGATTCTACCCAGTTCTCCTGATATAAGTAAAGATGGGAGAGGAGTGAGGACAGAATGGCATCCCCGCCGTGACTCCCTCCCACCTCGCATCAGGGGCACTAAGTGAAATACCCTATGTTAACAAGACAGGGTATTTCTTTCTATTCAACTTGAACAATTGTATTCAACCACTGACAAAAAATTTATTTTCATTTTAAAAGCATTAATAACCTGGAATTACCTGAAATAACCATGGTAACATGTTCTGAAGTAATATATGTTGTTTATATAACCATAGAAATGGTAGTAAAAAATGGGAATTGACTATAACTTATCTCAGCGTCTTACCTTGACAGTAATATAATGTGTATGCTTCGCAAAACACAATTTTGGCTATAGTGGCAATCGAGAAGTTATCCAAAAATAATTTAAAGCTTTCCAAAAGGCATCGGTTATTATTTAATTGTTAAGGTAATTTCTTACTAATAATTTTCTGGATATGATGACACATAAACATGAGTTAAAATGTAAAATTTAATACCAACTACACATACCAAAAAAATGGGAGCAAATCTTAAATGAAGGAAAGCCAGATACTTCTGAAAGTTACTGGTACAAAGAGTGCTCTGATGAACCAAATTTGGAACAATTGCTTACATGAAATGAAATAGTTTCAGTTTTCTTCTTCTTTGAACAATATTCAGTATTTCTGTTTTTCATATATATTTATAAATCTGCAATTATGCCATATTTGTATTGTGTGAGCCATCAAATCAAAGCTGTCTTATCAGATCTCTGGTCACTTAAATTAACTCTGAGTGAGGTAGGCTGGGGTCAGGCCCATGTACCCTCCTACCCAGCACTGCCAGTGGACACTGGTGGGTCATTTGATTTCTCTAAGTCCACTGAGTCCTGAATAATACTCTGGGCCTGTGGAATACCTGACTCTACCACGCTGTCAATTCCCAAATCACATCATAGAATTCACAGATATTCCCCATTTATTTTGACTGTTTAGATTCTCTGAGTATTCATTTTTAGAGAAGTTTTCGGCAATGTCCTAGCACAAACAAAGGCCCACAACCTTTGATTCAATACCATTAAAAATGAAATCCATTCTTTTAATGCTTTTAGACCGTATTTAACAATTTTATTGCGGCATAATTCACATATTATAAAATTCACTCACTGAGTGTAGAATTCAGTGTTTTTTTTTGTTTCTTTGTGTATTAGCAGAGTTGCGCAACCATGACAAGATGTTAGTTCTAGTACATTTCTGTCCCCCCGACGAGTAAACCCTTACTCATTAGCAGTCACTTCCCATTCCCTTTTCTCCACCGACAGGCTAGGCAACAACTAATCAGTTTTCTGCTATCCCAGTGAGGAAGCAAATATAGAAAAAATTTGCAATTGGAGAATTTAAATAAACGGCATATGGAAGCTCTTTAAACCATTCTTGCAAATTTTCTATAAGTTTTAAATTATTTCAACACAACGAAAAGCCTTTTCTCCACCCTCCTTCTTTTCTTTTCTTCCTTTATCTGTTTAAAAATGATGCATTTCCAGGGACCTCTTATGCAATGGGGATTATTTTGAAAGTTTTATATATATACATATAAAATATATTATGATATAATAGGACATGTAGTCCTTAATTGATACTGTAGATCAATAAGGCCACAGTGTTTTGCACCACTCCCTTTAAGAAGTAGGGTCCGTCGCTGTCCATTAGATCTGGCCGGGCCTTGTGATTTACTCTGATGAACAGAATGTGGCAGAAGTTAAGTTGGAAGCTTCAGAGCCTAGGACTCAAGAGCCCTCGCAGCTTCTGTCTTCAATCTCTTAGAATGCTCCTGCTGCCACGTGGAGAAGCCCGGGCTTTACTGCTGAATAATAGCAAGAGAGAGAGAGAGATCCAGGCAACAGCCAGCTCCAACAGCAGGCCTGTGAGGCTGTCATAGAACCGCAATCACAGCTGAGCTACCAGCTGACACAGCCCTGTCAGTGAGCCCAGCAAGGCCAGCAGAAAGCTCATTCTTGTTTGAACCAATAGGTTTCAGGCTGGTTTCTCATTTAGCAGGAGGTAACAGTACACCATGGCTGTCTGCTTTCACATGTATATGTTGATTCCTCAGCTAGTCTTCTCCCTATTCATGCTTTTCTTGGACATTTTACATTTCTCTGTCCCTAAAACACGACCACTGATGGCCGTTTTCAAGCCCTCTTCCTGACCTCTCTAAGGAAGAAAGTGTGTCTTAGGTGGCTTCTGTGACAAAAACTCCAGGGAAAAGCAATCCTATCTTTAATACGATTTGAAAGTCTAGAAGAGGGAAGGCAGTGTGTCAGCAGGGCCGAGAGGTCTGTGCCTAAAGATCGCTGGTTTCTCATATTTTAGTTGCTCCTTAGGGACAAGTTATTCCTGCAGATTTAGCCCTAAAATTCATTGACCCTTAACACCAAAACAGGCCCTGGCTTGCTGTAAGCTGTAAATAGATATTTGTTAAATGAATCAATAAATGACCCCACGGTACTAGCTAAATCTTTGGACGGGTGAGGCCCTCAAAATCTGAAATCTGATTCTGTGTCTCACGAAGACTTTGGATTTTGAGAACTGGCCCCTTTTGGCTACTTTTCCTAGATATTAGACTGCCAACGTGCCTAATTACCCCACACTGTGACAAACCTATAAATGCAGAGACAATATAATACTTTAAACTTTCATCTCAGCATGGTTGAAAACTTTATCTACCACAAAACTCAAAACAAATGCAATGAAAATCTGGAGTTGGTGGTGCACTCTGTTTATGGATTATCTAGGAAGGTAGTAGATAGAGACTATTATGAAAATAATTGGGGCAGGGGAACTGGTTTCCCAGTCAGCTGTTCTTTCCTGTTATTTTAGTATCTGTATGCATAGCACTTCTGCCTGCTAGTTGACTATGACAAATCCATGCTCAATAATGAACTGAATTGTCTGTTGCCTTATTTTATGAATCAATAATTTAAATCTTGCATTTTCCTTTTTTTACTTATCAGACTAAATGTTATACAGTTGGTTTTTTTTCAGTTGATTTAGGGTAAAAAATAAACAGAAAATAAATCCTTGTAACTGGCTCTTTCTAGTGGTTCCCCTGCTGCCCCACAGCAGTGGGCTGGGCTTACCAGCTGCCACAATGAAGCCTCGGACCACCCATGGGGATCAGGAAGCCCTCTGAGACTCTGTTATTTTTCAGGATAAATTCTATACAAAGATAGAGACAAAGAGAAGACTTACACTGCATTCATTTAATGCTCTTTATTTCCTTCATAGTCATAAACAAGAGCAAGAAACAGGTCCTACTAAAAGTAGAGAAGACAGATATTAAACAAAATTAGGCACAGGGCCAGTAGCCATGCTAAAAACAAAAGACTTTCTGTTTCTGGGCATAATTCTGAAATCATTATTATAAGATTACGAAGGTAACACAGTCCAAAAGCCTATTAAGTATGCTAGTGTTTTTTCCTCTAATTTCCATACTCACCTTGGTTTCAGGGAAATAAGGTGACCTCGATATATACTTATTTATTGAATACATACAGACAGTCTAGAAACTTATTAAAATAATAGGTATTTAAGAGACAATACTGAATAACAATGATAGCCCCTCAAATAATTGGCTAATTAATCATATTTGTGTTATGCCTTTAAGTGAAAAATTTTAGATAATTTCCAAAGACGTCAACCTCAAGTCTTAGGCCCCAGGATTTTTTTTTTTTTTGTCTTAGATAAAGCCTGCTGCATAATAGCTGATATTTACATGATGAGTCTGCATTGCTTGTGAATTGTTTTCCTCACTACTTCAGTGAGTGCTTATTCTTCATCAATAACCATGTCCAGTGCCACCAACTGAAATAAAACACTCAACAGTAGTTTCAACAGCAGAATAAAGGGGTATCTTAGTCTGCTCAGGCTGTCAACACAAAATACCATATACTGGGTGGTTTAGACAACAGAAATTTATTTCTCACAGTTCTGGAGGTTGGAAGTCCAAGATCAAGATTTCGGTTGAGTTCCTATCTGGTAAGGCCTTTCTCCTCAGCTTGCAGAAAGCTGTCTTCTCACCAAGTTCTCACATGGCCTGTCCTCTGTGCATAAGCACAAGGATAGGGAGAAGAGAGAGGGTGAGAGAGGAGGGGGGGCAAGAGTGCTCTTTGGTGTCACTGCTTATAAGGACCCCAATCCCTTTGGATCAGGACCCCATCATTGTGACCTCATGAAACTTTAATTACTTCCTGAAAGACCCCATCTCCAAATACAACACATGGAGGTTGAGGTTTTAACATGAGAATTTTGAAGGGGCGCACAGGAGCATACAACCTGTAACAAGGGGAGAGAGGAAAGAACTGATGACCCTGAAGATAGAACATTAGAAATTACCCAGTCTGAGCAGCTGAGAGAAAATAGCTAAAAAAGGAACACCACATCGAGGACCCATAGGACTATAACAAAACATACATACATGTCATCAAAATTACAGAAATAGAAGAGAAAGTGGGAGGGGCTGAAAAATACTTTAAAAATAATGGCAGAAAGCTTCTCAAATACGGTGAAAAACATGTTCATATTCAGATTCAAGAAGCTAAGTGAAACCTAAACAGGACAAGCCCAAAGAAATCCACACTGATGTTTATTATAGTCAAATATCTGAAACTAAAGACAAACATCTTGAAATCAGTGAGTGAGAAACAACACTTTATCTACAGGCGAAACAAATCAAATGACAGTGGACTTCTCACCAGAAACAATAAAGACCAAAAGAAAGCAGCATAATATTTTTCAAATGCTGAGAGAAAAGAACTATTAATCCAGAGCTCTACACTTAGTAAAAATGTCCTTAAGGAATGAAGAGGAAATGAAGACATTGTCAGATGAAGAACATAAAGAGAATTTTTTTTTGTCAGAAGATCTGACATAAAAGGATAGCTAAAAGAAATTCCTAAATATAAGTAAATGATTTAAAAAATACTTAGAACATCAGGAAGGAAAAAGAACACATTAAACCCAAAATATGGGGATATATGTTATATAATGATGAAAGAGTCAATCAACCAAGAATATATAGTAATCCTAAACATGTATGCACCAGACAACAAAGCTGCAAAATATGTAAAGCAAAAATTGATTGCACTGCAAAAAAAAAAAAAAAAGACAAATCCACAAACACCCACTCATGATAAAAGCCCTTAGAAAAATAAGAAAAGAGGAAAATTCTTCAACTTAATAAAGATATTTGCAAAATCGATATAGTTAATATTATACTTAATTATAAAACCTTGAATTCTTTTCTCTTAAGATCTGGAAGAAGACACAGATGCCTGCCAGTACTATTATCATTCAAAATACTACCATTTTAGCCAGAAGTTCTAGCCAGTGCAAAACAGTAAGAAAAATAAGTAAAAGGCATAGCAGATCTTAAAGGAGGAAATAAAACTTCCTATTTTCAGATTACATGATTATCTTTGTTGAATAAACCCAATAAGTCTACAAAAATATTACTAGAACTAAAACAGACTTTAGCACGGTTGTGGGATACAATATTAGCATTCAAAATTCAGTTGTATTTTTATATACTAGCAATGAGCATGTAGACTTAAATTTAAAATATAATACCACTGATGATCATTTATAAAATGAAATAATTAAGTGTAAATCTAATGAATGTATAGGACTTGTAGGCTAAATACTGTACAACACTAATTAAATAAATCAAATATCTAAATAACTGGAGGCACACATTGTGCTCATTGGTTGGAAAACACACATAATGAAGGTGACAATTTTCCTGAAATTGAAATATAGGTTTAACACATTTCTTTCAAAATACTAGCAAAATATTGTGTAGTTATAGACAAGATCATTCTAAAATTTATATAGAAAGTTGAAAAAACTAGAATATCTGTGGGACAATGTTAAAACAATGCTGAGAGGGAAATTAATAATATTAAATGCATATATTAGGAAAGAAGAAAAGTCTTAAATTAATAATCTAAACTAAAACTATTAAAAAGAAGAATAAAGAGGAGGAATTACTCTACCTAATTTCAAGACTTATTATAGAGCTTCTATAATCAAGCTGTGTGGTGTTGATGAAGGAATACATACATAGACCAATGGAACAGAATAAAGGGTTTGGAAACAGAGCCACATAAATATGCCCTGCTGACTTTTTATAAAGGTACAAACATATTTCAATGGGTGAAATATAGACTTCCAATAAATTATGTTGGATATCTATGGGTAAAACAACAAACAACCAAAAATAAATAAAACAGAACCTCAACCAAAATCTCACACCTCATATAAAATATTAGTTCAAAAATAGATCTTGAGCTTCAGTGTAACAATATAATTAGAAATTAGACAAAAGACACAACCAGACATTTTACCCAGGCGGATATACAGAAGGCAAATAAGCACATAAAAATTGTTCAATGTCATTAGCCATTAACGGAGTGCAAATTGAAACCATGATGAGATGTTGCTCCACACCTATAAGAATGACTACAATAAAAAATAATGGCAACACCAAATATTGGCATGGGTGTGAGGAAGTGGATTACTCAGGTATTGGTGGTGGGAATGTAAATGATACAGGCACTGTGTGAACATCTGTTTATAATACTGCCTCACAATAACACTTCTGGGCATTAACCCTAAAAACACATTCACACAAAGCCTGTACATGAATGATATAGCAACTTTATTCATAGTAGCCCCAAACTGGAAACAACTGAGATGTCCTTCAATAGGTGAACCGTTAAATGAACTATGATACAGCCATATCATGGAATACTACTCAGCAATAAAAAGAAAATAATTGAACTATTGATATACACAACAACATGGGTGAATCTCCTTGCTGAGTGAAAAAGCAAATCCCCAAGTCAGTATACATTATGATTCTGTTTATATAACATTCCTTAAATGACAGAGTTATACAAAGAATATTCATGGCTGCCAAGGGTAAAAGAGGAGACGGAAGGGTGGGAAAACGGTGGACGTAGCTACAAAAGGGCAGCATGAAGCCTCCCTGAGGTGATGGAAATGTTCTGTGTCTTGACTTTATCAGTGTCAGTTTTCTGGTTGTGATATTGACCAGCCCACCTCATGCTCAACAGAGGGAGTCCTGCCGCCATGTCCACTCACTGGCTCTTGTCCTTAATGACCCTTTGCTGGAAACCTGTTTCTTCCCATGTGGACTCTTCTCTGGCAGCCCACAAAGTAGGTGTTTCCTCCTAGAGCAAGTGAGAGAAAGAGTGAGAAAGTTTACCAGAGATGGAAGCCACAGTCTCTTTGGAATCTAATCTTGAAGGGACTCTCATCACTTTCACCAATTTCTATTTGTTAGAAAAGAGTCATGAGGTCCATTCTACACTAAAGAAGGAGGAAATTACATAAAAGCATGAGTGCCAGTAGGCAGGTATCATCTGGAGCTATTTTTAGTGGCTGCCTTTCACAGTCAGCTCCAGGGGACTAATACTTCGTCTTGTGTGCTACTGAGTTCCCTGTCCCTAAATGGAGGCCAGCACAAGGGAGCCACTGAAGTATTCCTGGGATGGGTGAACAGGCAAATGAAGAGTTTGATAACCTGGAAAATTTACAGTATCATTATGTGTACTAAACCAATGACCTTGACATTATGATCCAATGCCATCTCTATGAATGATCAGTAACTTGGGGCAATTAGTGGTACAAGTTTCTTCAGCAGACTTTACTTTTCAGAAATCAAGGGTTTCACTCCAGCTGAATTAATGAGTGGATGTGCTGAATTCTGTTCATTTCACTTTTTTTTTTTTTTTTTTTTTTTTTTTCGGTACGCAGGCCCCCCCCCTTTTTGGGCCCCACAGGCCTCTCACTGTTGTGGCCTCCCCCGTTGCGGAGGGCAGGCTCAGTGGCCATGGCTCACGGGCCCAGCCGCTCCACGGCATGTGGGATCTTCCCGGACCGGGGCATGAACCCGTGTCCCCTGCATCGGCAGGCGGACTCTCAACCACTGCGCCACCAGGGAAGCCCCGTTTCACTTTTTAAGTAATGAAATTAAATACATTTTTTTCATTAAATCATTACATGGCGACTCATGCTTTTATGAGGAGAGGAACAACAGGAAAACTCCTTTCATAGTCTTGGAATGGGAGATTTAACTTTGATAATTTCTCCAGCATTTTATAAACTGCTTGTATTTATGTAGTAATGAAAAGATATAAATCCACACATATTTCACTACGGGAGAAATAAATGAAGACCAGTCCTGGGAGGCTTGTCTTTAATCATGAAATGTGCAACATTTGGCTGTAGTGAATTAGCCATTTGTCTCGCTAATGTAAATCCTCAAGAGCACTGAGGGCCCAGCAGAAAAATCCACAGCATATATGCCCTCCAGCGTCCTGGGAACGAGTTACATGTAGACACAAAAAGATCCCAGTGTGTCCATGCCAGATCATATTTATGTCAGCAAAGTTCTAATTTACATGATTCTCTTTATCCCCAAAAGCCCCACGAATAAATCCATCAGAAACACTGCACATTTCAGCCATGGGACATCAAATAAGAGACAATAAGCTTTCATTGTCTTGTGATTTACCTTCAGGTTCTGTTACAGGCATTGTCGATGGAGACATTTGTTCTGGTTTCAGAGACCTGTGTGGTTCTTAGCCTGTTTTCTGCATATGTGTCTAGTTTCCTCACACTAAGTTTTATTGTCCAAGGTAGCAAGAGAAAAAAAAGTCAATATCAGAAAATTCAGAAATGCAAACAATTAAACAGCCCTTGGGGATTATTTCTATCATAAATGTGGCCATTTTGATTAACTTGTTCCATCTGTTATTACTGCAAACAATTCATCAAAGCAGGCCAGTCCTACATAAATGCCATCAGTAGTTGAGACAGCCTAGCTGAAGAGACAGCAGTAGCATTAATCTTTGCAGCTGTGCATTACTCATGCTAGTTTACTATTCTAATCTTGTAGGTTTTAAAAAAATCACATCCTCATCAGATAGGGTAATATTTTCAGATCAGTTTAACCAGATTTACGCTCTGATCCCATCACTCAGCCAATACAGATAGGGGATGGTTACCAGCTGTATTAAATCTCACTTTACCTTTAATCTTGTTTCTCAAAAATTTTTCATCTATTTTTCTTACATTTCAAAATGATGCCATTATTTAAAATATCATCCCACTTAAAAAATAGTAAGAGTTGTGTTTAAGGGAAGTCACTTAAGGATTTTAAGTACAATTACATAGAAATTTTGAGTACAATTACACAGAAATGAGAATGTAGATTCACTTTCTTTGTTAATTTTGATATTATAAAAATGAAAACATGACCTTTAGGGCTTCATCTCAGAAGAAACGCTGAAATTCTAATACATTAAATATTTATATTAAAAAATAAAAACCAGAGATAAATATAAAACTATAAGAGATCATATATCTGATCTTGAAATCAAAGTCACTTTCCAAACCTGAATCAACAGGAAATACAAGAGAAGAAAATAAACAGTAAATATGAATTTAAATATGTTAAAATAATCACAGACCTAATTTTAAAAGTGCAAATAAGAAAAATAATTACAACAAATATAACCAAGGAGGGTTACATTTACAATACTAAAATTTACAATAATAAAGTAGTGTAGAAAGAGTCCATATAAGTGATAAGAAAAATACTAAAATTTAGTAGAAAGATGATTACAACAGGACTATTAGAGAATAGGAATTACAGATGATGAATAAAGTGATTTACATTGTTTAGCTTAATAATTAAAGTAAAATTAAAACAAAAATATCACTTTCTTGCTTGAGAGAGCAGTAAAATTTTTTAATGGTAATACCCAATTTCAGAAAGGTTGGAATAAAATGAGCCCTCTCATATACTTTTTGAAAAATCAGACATTTGGGGGATGTTCTCTCTTTTTCTTTCTTAAAATGTTTATTACCTCTTAGGAAGAAATCTAAGTAAAACTTGATGTAGGCAAAGATTTTGATTAAGGATGTTCATCCAAAATTATATATAATACTAAAAGTTTAGAAACAAAATAGAATACCCATGGACAGTCAAACTGTCAAATTATCAAATGTTCACTTCATAGCAAAGTGATCAAATTATGAAATATTATTAATATCCTAACTCATATTTTCAAAGATAATTTAGACACATGATAATCATATCCATATACAAATGTGTAAAAACTGTATAAAACTAAATTATGTATACATATAAATAATAAAATAGTATTTATATTATATAACAATGTAAATATATATATATAATGTCAGCATAATTATATATAATATATATTTATTAATAAATTATTATATATATATGTAATATATAATGGAAGGAAATGAGCTAAACGTTAACTGTGATTAATAAATTTGATAATACTTTTCCATCTTATTTGCTTATCTATCTTCAGTTCTACAATTACATAATAGTTTTGTGTAAAAATTAAAGAAAAAGGTGTAAATTTAAAGAAAAACAAGTTTGCTTTACAAAGACACTGTTTTCTTATATTTCCTTTAATTTCCTATTTTATATATGTTTATGTGATGTCCTCTGACAACTGGGCAGGCACATCTCTAGCAATCAGGTCCAGGAGTCTGAGCCTAGAGCCTTGTATGATCACTTGATAAGACAAAAGAAACTAGGGAGAGGCTCTTTGCAAATGGTAGTGGGTATGACTGGTCTCAGCTCTTCCTTAAATGTCATGCTTTTTTTATGACATTTTGCACTCAGATACAACTCACCAACATACCTGTAGCACACCAATATTTTTTCAGCTTGTAAGCCACTCAATATTCTTTGCCGCTGTCTGTTGCACATTCCCTGTGAGATGACACATCAGATCAGAGGGGGCCTTGTCTGCAGTGCACTTCACTGAATTCACCCTGGAATTGATCTGCACTCGGAAGGTTTGAATAATAACAAAAGCAGTGATGATTTTTCTGAATAACTTCCAGTCGCCCAAGAAGGGCTGCACTTTGCATTTAATTGGTTCCTGGCATATATTGCTTAGGGACAGAGAGTATTGTTTAAAAAGGTATCCATAAATCCTGTTGTGAGCTATTTATAATAGAATTTTGTTCTTCGTATTAAATATAAAATGTCCACCCCTTTAGTGAATGGCAGTGAGCAAAGGCACTGGGAACTTTCAGCAGTAGAAAATACAGTTGGATGCTTGAAGAAGTTCGAATTCTAGGAAGATAGACAAGTCAGAAGTACACTTCAATTTAAAGCTCCTTTCTCCTGGCTAGGTATCCATATCTTGACAATAGAAAGGAAACAAACTGACACACTGGGCTGGAGTTATCCACAAGAGATGGTCAGGCTGCTGGGCCATTGGTGGCTGACCTACCCCTGTGACGGCCAGCTCCCGTGGTGTCCTGTCAATGTCTTTGTGTGTTTTAGGATGTTCCCAGTCGGGGTCGGGGGAGTGACACTCAACCAGCACCGACGGCACAAATGCACAGGCTCAGCTGTCCACGGAGAGATAAAGAAACATTGGAATATATTCTCTGCCTTTGGGAGTTTATTATCTTATTGGAAGAACCTCAAAATTAAAAAAGATTTTGTAACTTTTACTTTATTTTCATTTCCAACTTGCTCTTACAAAGCAGGACATTGTGTGATGCTGGATTATTTACTGTTGCTCCTGGAAAGGAGCAACTATTAGTCATTTTCTTATGTCATGACAGATTTCTTACTCTTATGAAGTTGCTAATATAAATATTTTGGGATTAAGAAGTTGACATTTAATTACACATTTACATACTGCTTGTACAACTAATTACATGAGATTAAGATGAGGCCAGGCTCAGACACCCAGACGACTTGTCACAGACTAAGAACAAGGAAGGATGGCGGCAACCACGGTCTCAGGACGAGGACAGCAGTGGCAGGAGAGCAGCGGGCGAGAGAGATGCCCAGGCCATTCAGGAGTCGGCAGGGTGTGGCCACTGTTCTCCTCTGATGGCTCATGGTGCTGCTTATTACACAATCCAGGTCTTAAGTCTTTCTCAGTATTCTGTAAGCCAGTCAACTCTTAAACGTTTATGCTAAATGACAGCATTATAATGACCTGATGTCATGTTTCTGGGACAGATCACAGTGAACCTGCCCCATTAAAGAGGCAGAAATAGCAGGGCCGGGGGGCAGTGAGGAAGTGACTCTTGGGGACCTTAACTCTAATTCGAGCACATTTTGCAAGAGCTTGCGTATTCTCTTTAGTCCATTTCAACTTCAAAATAATAGGGTTCTAAAATTATAATTATATAAGTATAGCACGAGGCCTCAGTCAGACATTTTAGCACAGACACTTCACCGACAGCCTCAGTATGGTAACATTGATCTCTTTCTTCTCTCAGCAGTGGTAACAGGTTGTTTTCAACCCTCACAAGGTAACCTTCCTAGTTATGTTGTAGATCCTTTAACAGTAAAAATGGTATCCTATTTTGGTCATAGTTCCTTCAGGGTGTATATTAGTTTCCAAGGGCTGCTGAAAAAACGTGCCGCAATCTGGATGGTTTAAAGCAACAGAAATGTATTCCAGCACAGTTCTGGAGGCCAGGAGGCCCAGCTCAAGTTGTCAGCAGGGCCAGGCTCCCTCTAAGGCTCTGAGTGGAATGCTCTGTTGCCTCTTTCTAGCCACTGGTGGTGGCCATGGTCCCTGGTGTTTGCTTGGTGCTGTATCACTCTAATCTCTGCCACTGTGGTCACGTGACTCTCTACCTGTGTGTCTTTCTGTGTCTCTTCTCTTCTTGTAAGCACACCCATCCATCATGTTGTATCAGGGCCCATTCACCCCCAGCATGATCTCATCCTAACTCAGTTACATCTTCAAAGACCCTTTCTTCCCATAAGGTCACCTTCCCTGGTACTAGGGATTAGGGGTTTATCATATCTTTTGGGGGAAACAATTTAACTTACAAAAGTGCCTAACCCAGTGAAGATACATATACTGTTTTGAGTGCATATTAATTATGCTTCTTGTCTCCTAATTTCCCTCTGCTCACAAATAAATCAGCATCGTGGGATTTCTTCCCTCTCCTACCTTCTTCAGTTGTGTGCTTCCAACTCTCTGCATATTTAACTTGGGAATTCAAATACTTTGACCACCTGAAGTAACCCCTTCTTCTTCATACTCAAGAAAAAGCTAAAGATGTTTTTGCAACTAGTTGCATCTCCCTGTCCCCTCCATCACCAGGAAGAAACACTGCATCTCTACTCCTGGCATCATTTCTCGATTCATACCTCCTCCTCTTCATGGTCTAGAAATAGAACTGCGCAAACAAGGGACCTGCATGTTGTGTCTTATGTCTCCTGGACCAGTTGGTTCATTTCTTTCTCTCCTCTTCTAGCTCCTCTAAATCCATCACCTTCCCTCACCAGGCTAGAGAGAAAACTTCTGGAGAGGAGTTGAAATGAACACAGTGATGGGAAGAGAAAAAAATGATGCTTTAATTCTGCCAAGGAATCACTTGTTCCTGTAATGAATCCCCCTTAGTCAAGTGCTGATGTGAAGCTCCCGGAGGCAGGAATTCACAGCAGCCCAACTCACAGATCTGCCCCTCAGGCTGCAGACAGAGAAGTGTTTGATTTGTGTGTTTGCTGAAGCTGAATAACAGGCAGGATCTTTTCTTTATCCTCTGAATAGACACCAAGGAATCCACTAACTTGGGGAAGGAGAAAATTCCACCCTGTTAACAAGTTTCATTTTCCCTCATACCCCTCCTCTTTCTTCAGCCTCCGAGGTGCTATTTGGAAGGGCAAATAAATCATCATCTGGGAAGCTTTCCAAAAAAAGAAAGAAGGAAAAGATAATAAGCCATATTCGGCTAGCCACATTAACAAGCAAACTGCTTTTCCTCTCCTTAACCACACAGTGTCTGTGGTGAGGTGAGACTAAGCAGTATTTTCTAGTTTCTCATAGAGGATTAGGTCTCTAGTCTGTGCGTTTTCTTGCGTCTGATATCCCGTGTGTTCCCACCGCTGGCTGTGTGTGTAGCTAAAGATCTAATTCATTTGCTGCACTAACAGGGAGTGAACGTGAGTGATGGAAGGATCTCCCCAGATGCCATGCGTTTCTGCCTCTTAGATTATTTGCTCAAAGTAAAAACGGCATGGTCATCTCCACTCCCCACGCTCAAGAGTAGCTAGTGACACATTTCATGGCTCAACTCCAGTCCTAAATGTGCTAATAAATAACTGTACAAGTAACTAAAAGTCTTTGGAGAAGTTTCAGAACAGAGTCCCCGTGAACTACTGCTGTAAGACTTGTGACATTCCTATCACTCCGTGTTTACTCTGTGCCAGACACAGTACAAACAACTGACAGCTGCTACCCCCTTTGATCTTTAGCAAATGTCCATAAAAGTGGGACTGGAGAACGAATTATGAATTAGAAAGATTAATCAATTTGCTCAAAAACACAGAGCTAAGACATGGGAAACTTGAGATTCAAAATTTGGCCTCAGACTCAAATATCCTGAAAAGAATCCCTTTGAGATATAGCAATAATTGGACTTGGGTAGGTCATTCCATAATCTGTAGTGCTGGAGGTAATGGGGAGGCTGAGAATAGGAAAATACACTTATATTTGAGTGACAGCTTCACTTATCAGTTACAAATGGATGTTCAATGGTCTTTTGATAATTGACATCCCTCAGAGCAAAAAGCAGAAGTAGAAAAAAATTGTCCGTTACCTGAAATGGGTCTTTTTTACTAGATGCAGGTGGAGAGTTTGGGATGAGCTGAAGACCACTTATTTTGTGTGTATTTGAAAATAAAATGGCATCTTTGTCTAGAGCTGAGAGTGCGGGAATCATAGCATGTTGCCCGAAGAGTTGTTCTAAACTTTTAGGGCTGGAACGAGATAGGATGACAACTGAAACATGGTCTGTGAGCTTGGAAAGTAGTTATGGGATATGAAACCTGTACTTTGAAAGCTTGACTGGTTTTATATTTCCTGTCTTGTCTTTGCTGTTTCCCCTTTATTCTCTCTCTCAGAGTTAGTTAAAAATCTTTTGGAAAATTCTACCTGTCTCAAATATTCTAAAGGGAACTGTTAAGAGGGTGTCTGACTATATTTAGGAAGGAGTTTTTCTTTTTTTAAACAACTGTAGTACTGGTATTTTTTTGTTTGTTTGTTTGCTTTGTAAAATAACACCTATTTCCATACTAAAATGTAATTAATACATGTTTTTTCAGGCAAAAAAAAGTAAGATAAAAGTAATATATATAATCCTTCCATTTCTGAAGAGCCTTTGTGAATATTGTGATATATATTCTTCCAGGATCGTATGCATATAAGTCTGAGTGTACATGTTTATGTAGATAGAATGGTAGCCTGATAACAGATTGAATCATACTGCACAAATTTTTGTGACCACTTTTTCCTAAATATATTTCAAAAAATTAATTTCAATAGCCACAGAGAGGTTAATCCTGTGGATATAATCTATTTTATTTACCTGCTTCATCACCTTTTCCAATCTAACTTTAAAAGTAACACTGTAAGGAACATAAATGCATTTCTGAATATATTTCTTTTATATTTTAAATAGATCATTAAAAATTTTCCCTGAACCTCCTAGAATTCTCATTATTGTGATATCTAAGAAAACATCTTTTTGCGGTACGCGGGCCTCTCACCGCTGTGGCCTCTCCCGTCGCGGAGCAACAGGCTCCGGACGCGCAGGCTCAGCGGCCATGGCTCACGGGCCCAGCCGCTCCGCGGCATGTGGGATCCTCCCACACCGGGGCACGAACCCGCGTCCCCTGCATCGGCAGGCGGACTCTCAACCACTGCGCCACCAGGGAAGCCCGAAAACATCTTTTTTAAATGCGTGTAATTTTGTCGTTATATTTTCGATGTTCCCCTTTCTCCATATAGAGAGGCACATTAACTGGTCTCATTATGTGCCTTAGTGCAGTAATTAACACATCTGTTAACATGGTTAAGAGTTGAAGAAAATTGTTAGAGACTGTCGAAAAGTGTAGTCACTGTTAATAGTTACCAACTGTTCATAATGCATTTAGCTTAATTTGTATGGAAAAATGGTGGGTGCAACAGCAGTTGCCAAGATGAAATTCTGCCGATAGTAATGATCTTTTCGGCTCAAGACCTGTGACTGATTTCCACCTTGGGTCAGCTAAGACTTCTCCCGGTGCTTTCGTTTTTGATGGTTAGCTCCATCATGGGGGCTTTCAGCTTTCCTCTGGAACATCTGGCACCAGCTACTGTCACATACAGAACTCCCGACTCAATGGACCATTAGTTTTTGTACAGAAATATGTGTGAATTTAGAAAAGGCGCTTATGAGTGTTTATAATGGAGGCCATGTGTTATCAACTGGAGAGCAGGGAGAAATGGGTTTTGTTCAGATCATTATCATTCCCCACATGGAAACCTCTGTCCTAAAATAAACCAAACACACATATTGGGGCTGGGTGGCTAAGGGGTCATCAGAGATCTCTACCAGATTCCTCTGAAGTGGACACCATCACTAGGCATCATTAGGTGAGGATTCCCTATCCCTCAGGCGTTCCATAGACCCTGAGAGGAAACAGACTTCACCGACAGCAGAGAAAGAAGCTGCTTCTTGGAACAAACTTAGGAGTGCCGAGAAACTCCCTCTGACCCCAGTAATTCCTGCTTGCTCCCTTTAGCAACTCATTCTCAGCATCAAATTATTTTCCAACTTCAGCAGTCCTTTGCTCATGTGTTAAATAGTAATGCCCTTGGGAAAAGTCACTTCTCACCTAATGATGGCGATTTATACTGAATAAAATTAGTTTATAAGATTTCTTGAGAAACGACAGCTCTATGTGTGTGCAGTCGAATTTAGGAAAATGAGTGGAAATTCATTGCATTTTGATAGAATAGATGAAATAGGGGCAGAGCAGTTGCAACAGAGCACGTGTCCTACAGTCCGGGAAGCCGGAATGGGCTGGTCACGCAGCTGAGAGCCTAGGGGTCCAAAGAGCACTGGGGATCTGGTGTCAGATTTCTGAAGAATAGCAGGGCCTACTTTATAATTATTTTCCTTTGGAAATTTGCTCCTATCCTCACCCTCCCTTGTTATCCTTTCCCTCCAATTTGCTCCTCAGCACACCCCTTTATTATAAGATATTACATCGTCCTAAGTTTCTTTTTTTTTTTTAACTTCCATATCTAGGTTTCCTGCATTCTACTGCTCTTAAAGAAAAAAAAAACAAAACTGTGTATTTTTCTGTCTTCATATTCTCAGTGCCCTTAATAGTAATTAACACACGGCAGAAGTGTTTCAAAAAAAGGAAGGAAGGGTTTTTAAAGTAGTGTATGCTGGTTTGCTACTAAAAACATGGTCACATATCTTTTCATACACTGACACCTTTACAGCAAAGAGATAGTATAGGTGAACTGGCAGTAATGCATGTATTGTCTGGTGAAAGAAACGGATCCCTGGAATTTCAGAAGCATACAACAGAGATTCCTTGAACCTGTTGGCTGTTGTATGACGAACCCATAAATTAATAGAACAATGGGGATAAAAGAGAATGGTCTGTTTTGCTCCCTTCTATGGATAGAGGACTCAACCAGGACGGGCATTGTTCTACCAATAGTCATTGAGTACATGGTACAAGCAGGAACCACTCTTCCACATTCTGGGGTTACAGTACTGAACAAGACACAGTGTCAGCCTTCCTGGAGCTGCCATTTCCACAGAAGATAAGCAACCTTGAAGGTAAACTATAGTCTGCACAGATCTCCCAAAGAGTGGACTCCTCAAAGCTCATCTCAGGTGTGGCTGTGGAGAATAATGGATGAGGGAAAACATTCCGAAGGATGTAATCAGGAGCTAAGAAAGACGAGGAAGAAGGGCTGCTGCTCTGGGAGAGCAGAGTAGGGACAAATGGAGACTCAAAGAACTGAATCCCCTGTGAGGCAAGAGTTTGCATAATCCTTGGCCGGCAGCACCTGAAGCTGCTGTAGCCTAGGACTGACAAGGGTTCCATTGCCTGCCTTCTGAGTGCAGATTTTGCTGAAGTTACCTTTTCCTACTCCCCTTTTCTATTAGTATACATGACAGTTGACAGTTTACATACTTTTTTATTATACAGACACTGTATCACAGGGATCCACACCCAGATCTGATGAAGATGACTGAGCATCTCTCAGACATCCTGAAACTTGAATAATATGCAAAGTCATTTGGTTGGCACCTTGGGCCTCTATCTTTTGGGGAGACACTGTGTATAAGAGATATACACAGGGATGTTCCGGTGGCCAAGAGGAAGGCACGTTGCAGTGAAATGGACTTGGTGCCATAAGAAACTATGGTTTCTTCTTCATTGGGAACAGAAGCTCTAAATTTTAGCTGAACACAAGATCCCCTTGAAAACATACCACATTCCTTAGGATTTCTTGCAGTGAAATGTGACCCCGCTCTTAAGATGAGGATAGTATCCTATGTTAAAGATGAATGCTTAGACCCTTCTGGCTTTTAAGAGAAGAGATTTATCCAGAGCACTCTACTGGCTTCTCTCTGTCTCCTTGAGAGGTGGGGAGGCGTAACCCATCAGTACGTTTGGGCGGAATAACTGCACATGCTTGGCTTAACCCCACCATCCTTCCTGTTTGGCATAAGTTGCTCACACACAGGGATAATGACCACTGCTCCTCTGTGGGGCTCTGCCTCTGGTCCAAGGTCAAGGTCCATGATCACCTGACCAACAGACATACAACCAGGTTTATCCATGCCATCAAAGATATATTTGAGTTTCACTTTGTAGCTCCTTTAATTTTTTTCTCAAGTTATTCCAAACCTTAGTAAGGAATAATATATTAGGGTTTTCTCTGAGACCTTCAAAGCACGAGAAACTTCTGACATGTGTCCCTAAAGACCAGGAGGGGAATTTGTACATTTCTCCATCTCTTCTTTCTTCAGAAGGCTAGAATGGATATTGAATGGCTGGGGTTGATTAAACTGTTTTGACCCATGAGACATTGGACAAGGCTGGAGCTTTGAAGGGCAGCAACATAGATAGTTAATAGGGAGCAGTCATGCCGCCCTGACTCCTTGTGTTTTCATGAGGCAGAAGAACTTTCATTTTGTTTTAGTCAATGTTGTTTTGATTTTTCTCTCATTTAGAAATGAACCCAAGTCTGAAACAAGCAAAAATTTTAGTGTTGGATACATTAATATTGAGATTACTATTATAAACCAAGAGGAGATATTGAGTAGAGAGCTGGAAATAGGAAATTCAGGGGAGAGTTCTGGGCTGGAGTGTACCTTTGGGTTTTCCAGCACACAGATGGTATTTAAAATCATGATAGTGAATGGTAGCATCTTGGGGGTGAGCACAGAGAAAGAAGAAGCCTGAAGACAGGGTCCTGAGGTAACCCAATGTTTAAGTATAGAGCAACGAGGAGAGCCTACAAAAGCAGATGAAGACATGACTCGTTTACATAAACAGTAAAAGCATGGCCTTTCACTTTTATCAGAAATTCATTTTTAGCCACCCTCACTGCCTATAATATTTTGTTTTGTTTAACTTTACCTAATTTTTAAAAACTCTGATTTATGCCTATTCTTATTCCAAGAAGAACTGGGTAGTTGCTGTTTATCTATTAATAAATCCATCCTATGTTTGAAAAGTTTGTCAATTTGTTGCTGAGATTTATATTATTTTGGCTTCTGAAGGCCACTGTAGAGAGCAGGTTGTACTTCGTTAAGTAAAAGGCATATGGCTCAGAAAAATCAACTTTGTGTATGTTATCCCCTCCAAAGAAGTTCTCACAGGTTTGGAGATAGGCACATGAATGTGTATAGCAACATTGTTTATGATGTAGAGGAATACCAGGCAATCTGGGTTTTCTGAACTGAGGAGGGGTATGTAAATGTGGGTGCATATTATGATGTACTAAGCGAGAGTTAACATCAAAAGACTAGATGTACGCAGTGCATCATGGATAGAAAATATGCTGTTCATGATAGTTACCAACCCGGAAAACTAACTGGTCCTCAAATATATAACTCAGCAGAACATAAGCTTATCTTTGCTCACATAATGCTGTTGAGTAGTACCGAGCCCAGGGTTGGGGGAAGGAAAAGGGCAGGAAAAGCTCTTTTCCAAACAGGCATTTTGAAATTCAGACACAGGGAAGCTCTGCCACCTTTGATATGTGGCTTCCAAGGCCAACGTCTTTTTCTCTTCTTTGTCTACAGGAAGAACAAAGCATGGAATACTCCAATACAGAAAAGGTCCAGGTAGCAGAGGAAAAGTTTGTGATGCAAAGGTCTGCCACAACCTGTCAATTATTTATGGGATATAGTACCAAAACCAAGGACAACAAAAGCAAACACAGACAACTGGGATTACACCAAAAGAAAAAGCTTCTGTACAGCCAAGGAAACAATCGACAAAATTAAAAGGCAGACTAAGAAATGGAGAAAAATCTTTGCAAATCATATATCTGATAAAGTGTGAATATCCAAAATATATGCGGAATTCCTACAATTCACTATCAAAAATCCAAAATAACCACATTAAATAATAGACAAAGTACTTGAACAGACATTTCTCCTAAAAAGACATACAAGTGACTAAAGGTACATGAAAAAATCCTCAACATCACTAATCATTAGGGGAATGCAAATCAAAACCACAAAGAGATATCACCCTATACCTAGAATGGCTTTTATCAAAAAGACAAAAGATAACAAGTGTTGATGAGAATGTGGAGAAAAGGGAATCTTTGTGCACTCTTGGTGGAAATGTAAATTGGCACAGTCATTATGGAGAATAGTATAGTGACTTCTCAAAAAATTAAAAATGGAACTACCAGGTGATCCAGCAATCCATCACTTCTCGGTACATACCCACCCAAATTGGAGTCAGGATCTCGAAGATATATCACTGCAGCATTATTTACAATAGCCAAGGCATGGAAACAACATAAATGTCCATCAACAAATGAACAGATAAAGAAAATGTGGTATATACATACAATAGAATATTATTCAGCTTGAAAAATAATAAAATCCTGCCATTTACTACAAACATGTTCAAACTTGGAAGACATTATGCTAAGTGAAATAAGGGAGACACAGAAGAGCAAATACTATGTGAACCCACTTACACCAGGAATCTGAAACCATCAAATTCACAGAAGCAGAATGTAGAATGGTGGTTACTAGGCATGGCAGGGGATGGATATCAGGGATATGTTGGTCAAAGGCTGCATAGTTTCACTGATGCAAGATGAATACGTTCTAGAGACCGATATAGCATGGTGTACAAAGATGACAACACGGTACACTTAAAAATTTGGTAAGAGGGTATATCTTATGTTAAATGTGTTTTTTATTTTAAAGAGTTTTGAAGGAAAATAATTTTACTTTGATAGAATCAAATTCCAATGTTATTTTTTGTTGTGTTTTAAAATTTTTTTAAAGGAGGTGTAAGCGACATACACCAATATATTAGCTTCAGGTGTATAACACAGTGATTTAATATTGATGTTAAATGTTCTTATCAAAAAAAAGAAGGAGGAGGGGAACTCTTAGAGACGATGGTCAAGTTTAGATCATATTACATGGTGACTTTTTCAAGGGTATATATTCATCTCTAAATTCATCAAGATGGATACGTTAAATATGTAGAGGTTTTTGTCTGTCAATCACACCTTCATTAAAAAAATTCAAAAGGGTAAAACATAAGCAGTCTATAGAATATTTTCATCAATCAGTGATTCCCTGGAATCTTGGTGACCACTCTTAACTGTTTCAAAAAGTGACTGGACCACTCTGCATGCCTGCGAGAGATCACTTACTCCCCATCCTCCCCAGCCCTTGGTACTGTTTGTCTTTTCAATTTTAGCCATTGAATTCTACCCATTTTACCTAGATATCCATAGCAGTATCTGTAGTGGTGGTTTTGGTTAGCATTTAATGGTTATTTGTTATTTTCATATTTCCAATATGTTCATTTTATTTTGTGAAATATCTGCTCATATCTCTTGCCTAACTTTTAACTGGGTTGTAACTGTTCCAATTGTTCTTTATTTATTTTAGATACAAGGCTTTTCTCAGATGTTTGTTTTTAAAATACTTTTTTGCTAGTCTGTGGCAATTTTCAATTTTTTCAAACTTTTAACAATGTATTTTGAAGAGCAAACTTTAAAATTTTTAATTCACTTAAACCGAAAAACTTTTCTCTTATGAATCATACTACCTTGTTTATAATCTTTTGCTATGAAAAATAATGCTACAATAACAACATATGTATTTAGGTGTCAATAACTTGTGTGTGTGTGTGTGTGTGTGTGTGTGTGTGTGTGTGTGTGTAATATCTGTAAGACAAATTCTAAGACGTTGGATTCCTAGAACAAAGCATAAAATACAATTTTGTTTGCCTTAATTGCCTTATATATTGTCAATTGACCTCCTTAGGGGTAAGCAATTAGTGATCCCATTAGGACTGTATGAATGTATATTTTAACTTGATTTAAAAAAAAACTATATTGTCAAGGTTTTGGAATTTTTGCTAATATGACAAGAGAGAAGTGGCATCTCTGTGTAATTTTAAATTTACTTATCTCTTATTATGAGTGGCATTGATAATAAGAACTTCTTTCCTATGAACTTTTCATTCCCAAACCTTGTGCGTTTTTCTATTGTGCTATTCATCTTTTTCTATATTTAACTTTTATTTTTCTAATGTTTTGAGTTAGGTATTTCAGTATTGTATTTTCCTTCTTTCTTATATATTGATATACCAATTTTAGGGTGGATTTTTCTTTGAACAAATAATTTCTTATTTGTATCTCCATCTCTTTTGGTTCCATTTTATCACCCTCATTTTTTTCTGGAAGTTTTAAAATTTAGATTGTTGTTCTTTTTTTACCTGGAAGTTATTTTGGATATTTTTATTCTGTCTTTCTTAGTTGCCCTGTGCTCAGTAGACAGTGAAGCTGTGATGGTCTAGAATATAAAGGAGAGAAATTCTGGAGTTCTGTCCTTGAATGCTTCTTAGAAGGTGTTGTTTCCTGAAATCTGCCTCCTTTGGCTTTCTGTTGAGTACTTTCTATGGCATCTTTTTCTATCTCGCTCAGAAACCACTTCCTGTTTAAATGGGGTTCCCTCCTAGGGGTGAACATTTACTCCTGGCTTCTGGTATCTGACACAGCTACGGTCCCCCTGAACTTCCCCACCACACCAATATATACTGAAAATTTCTCCCACAGTTTCTGCTGGTCTCATGTAGGTGACAAATAAAATTCGGAGCTTGTGTGTTTTCTCAAAATTTTCCTGAAGATTTGAGATTTCCGTTGTTGCTCAATTTATTTCTCTAAAAGTTTCCAAGAAAAGACAAGGAAAAATTCAGAAGTCAACTGCCATCATATTCCTATCAGAGATAGAAGATATATAACTATATCTACATCTATATGTATGCCTAGTCCTATCTATCTATCTATCTAATCATCTATCTATCATCTATCTGGTTTTATTCATTTATAAACCATTTATGAGTGCACATGCCATGCTACATTGCTCTCAAGTGTATTATGAAGCAGTTGAGAGGATGGATAGACAAAGATATGCTTAGAGAAAAATGTGTTGAGAAATGTTGTTTGGAAAATTAAATTTGTAATAAGAGAATTATAAAACAGAAGAGGAACTTTAACAAAGTTGTTTTTTAGAGCTCCCCAAGATGACAAAGCTACACATATCCAGCTTTTTTTCCCCTTAAAACTGAGATATTTCTGAGGAAATTAAACATGAAGTTAATTCATGATTTGATAATAGAGAGGTTGAAGGCTAGTAACATTGCCTTTTGTTTTTACCAAGGAACAATTGCCACAAGAGGTTAATGTAACACTTAATAATCCCCTGGAACTAGGACTGAGGAGTTAGCAGGAGTCCAGGCCATCTCTTTCCTCACTGGTTCTCTCTCTCTGTCTCCCTCTGTCTCTCTGTCTCTCTATGGTTATCTATCTTCCTCTCAGTTAAGGAAGCAGCATCTGATGAAATCAGTTCATTGACCTCATGTGCCAAGCTTTGAACAAGTGATACCTAAGTACAACTTGAGGGACTGGCTTTAGATTAAGGAACATGGAGTGTTTATTTATGGACACAGTCTAGGAAGCACACACGTGAGTGGGTAGATATGGTGAATAAAGTTTATGGAAAGTCTCTTTTGATTCTTCCTGTTTGCCCAGGGAAATAGAAACTCATGTAACAGCTGAGAGTGAGGGTGAGGGGAAAGGTAACGAAGATGAAATTCCAGTAGATTTTCTCTATGCAGCTATAGCTCTAAGTGATCTATTGAGAATTTTAGAAATTGGAAGCATCAGCTCTCTGACCTTTTCTCTAAGGTAAGCAGAATGTGCAGCTTCTTCTAAGCTATGAACTGAAGGCAGAGGCTGAGTTTCTTGACTATCAGTGGGTGGACAATTCCCCAGCGTGTGTGTGTAGCTGTGCAGATTGTGAAGGTCTTGACTCCAGGGCTGCATTCTCACTGAGCCTATTTAGATCTTGTCCTCGCACATTGTATGATCCAGTCTAGGACTCGCTGGGTGGCTCTGTATCCGAACTTCAGGCAGATTTAAGAAGTAGCAGAGAAGGGCTTGAGCTGAGGGCAGTCAGCAAATCTCTCCCAATTCTCCTCTCAGGTGAGTATGAAATGTTTCCTACTTCACTTTTGCTTTCAATCAGCTTTCCCTTTCCATCTAGAAAAGATGTCACACTCCAGGTTTTCTACATATTTGGAGTGCACAAAGCAAAATTTTAACTTTTGTGTTTTGATTTGTTTTCCTGATTTCTCTGTTCTGGGTGGAAGACATCAGAGTGGGGAAGGAGGAGAGGTTGTCTGACTTAGACCTGTGTTGACGTCTGGCTCTACCAAGCATCTCTTCTATAGCCTTGAGCAAGGCATTTAACTGCCTGGTTCTTCACGTGTAAAATGAGTATGGAGTAAACACTCTGCAGAGATATTTTGAAGGTAGGATATAATGTACATAAACGATAGAAGTCCAGGATAAATGTGGTGCTAGATAAAATGTAGCTGAAAATAGTTCTCATTTATTGAGGGCTTACTACATGGCAGATTCTGTGCTTAATAATTTACATATATTTACTCACTTATTCCTCACAATAACCCTCTCACACAGGTACCATTATAATTGCCATTTTACAGAAGAAGAAATTGAGACTCAGAATAAATGTGACTTCATGTAACTATTCAACCAAGGTAGTAAAACTGGTTTTCAAACTCAGGCCGGGTGATCTCAGAGTCCTTGAAATCTACACATACTGGCTAGTACTAGCAACCCTTTGGCTTCTATCAGCTGTGCTTAAGCTTGCGTTGGTTTCAAATTGCAGTAATCTAAAAGTCAGCAAGAAGATAATGAGATGAACTTATGTTTATCCTCAAGGAAAAAATCAAGAATGCCATGTGTTTATGTAATATAAGAAATTCAATGAGATGAGGTATACTCATAGTTTGAAAACTGCAAGTTTTATTTTAAATTGTGAAACTGATAAATTTTAAAATTTCAAACTTGGAAAGTGAAGCTTTGAAACAGGAAAATTTTCTGGTGTACAGTGACAAAAAGAAATCAGGATGAGTTAAATACAGCCATGACAAATTAAAAATGCAATTCTTAAAGTTTGTGAGAGGAATCCTTAGCCTTCATGGTGTAAATACATGCACAAAAAGCAGATCAGAGCTACAGAAGTACAAAAGAAATTATAGTAACTTTAGTAAAAAATGATCAGGAACTACGTAAGTTTCATAGGCCAACACAAAATTTCCAGAGAGTTCTTGAATTTTTAAAGATGTTTAAAAAGTGGAGCTAAGAGGTCTAAAATCTGTACTCTCTTAGTATTCCACTGACACTGTGGGTGCATGAAATAATGAGTTAGAAGCTTGCAGGAACCACTTTGTGGCAATTGCAAAGCATAAAGCATATTTAATTAAATTAAATAATCTCTATTTAGATGAAAGTAAATCATTTTAGTGCTAACTGTTTTTAATGATTCAAGCTGTCATTCAAGAAAAAAAGATAGGAAGCTGGTAAAGTACTTAGAACTCCACTTATGGAGCTTTTATAGCAAAGCACTCATGGAATTTTTCTTGCCAGGGAAATGTCATATTTTATTAATAAATGATTCTGAAACTCTAACAATAATTACTAACTTATATCACAAAACTTGCCAAAAAGGTGGGAAAGAATACTTTAAAGATATAAGCATTTTTGAAAGGCTAAAAACAGCTTCAGAGTATTTTCTAAATTATGATTATTTAATGCACATATGGGTAAACTTCTATAAGAACATTAATAAGAAACAGAAGAGATCTTTACTAAAATCTCTCTTTTTATTTTGAGGTAACTAGCCCTGTCTTTTGGCTTTTCAACAGTATGAGCACCCATCACAAAGGATTTAGGGATGATGGCAGAGTAGGAAGCAGTAGGAATCAGCCTCCCCATCTAGACAGCAATTACACTGGCAGAATCTGTGTGATGTATCTACTGTGAAACTCTGGAGTCTATTGAAGGCTTGCAAACTCCAGAGGAAGACTTGAACATCAAATTGTAGTTAATTTGGCCAATTTTAGCTCTTAGCACAATAGCAGTTACTCATCCTCCACCCTACCCATTCCCATCCCCCACCCAGGTTGGGCAAATAGGACCCTGCCCTCTGAATATCATGGCTGTGTGCTCTGATCATTGATTGTTGCCTCTGCTCAAGGAAGTGCAGACAGAGGTAGGCAGCCCTTGTTGTTGCACCTCCCCCCTATTGTTGAGACCCTCTCCCACTCTGTCTAAAATGACTCCCAAGGGAGTTAAAGGGCCAGTGACCTTTATTTTCTCCCACAGCTTTTCTCTTTTGGGAGCCAGACATTAAAAACTAGGACATTCCAAAGCCATTGCACATATGAGGAAAATTAGAAAGTAATCATGCCTGAACAAGGAAAGGCACAAGCTTAGAAAAAACCTGAGAAGACCATAATTTTATACCTCAGGTTGATCCTTGGCATATAGACAGCCCAAACAAATTTAAAAAACAAAAACAGTAAAAAAAAAAAACAAACAATAAAAAAGACAGCAATCCCTGGGAAAGAGGGAGAATCTGATTTCCAGTTACCATGTTTTTATATTCAAATGTCTAGTTTTCAACAAAAAATCAGAAGTCAGACAAAGAAACAGGAAAGTATGGCCCATTCACAGGAGACAAAAAGAATCAACAGAAGATAACCTCTGAAAATGACTGATGACAGACATACCAGACAAAGACTGTAAAATAACTGTCATAAATGTTCAAAGAACTAAAGAAAATATGAAGAAAGTCAAGAAAACAATGTATGAATACAGTGGAAATATCAATAAAGAGACAGACAACCTAAAAAGGAAATTCTGGAACTGAGAAATACAATAACAAAAATGAAAAGTTCCCAGAGGGATTCAAAGCAGATCTGAGCAGAAATGAGAAAGAATTAGTGAACTTGAAGATTGGACAGTGGAAATTGAGTTTGAGGAGCAGAAAGAGACAAAGATTATAGAAAACTGACTGGTGCCTAAGGAACCTGTGGGACAGCATCAAACAGACCCACACACACATTGTGGGAGTCCCAGAAATAAAAGAGAGTGGAAAAGGGGCAGAGAGAATTATTAGAAGAAATGATGGCTGAAAATTTCCCAAATTTGATGAAAGATATGAATATAAACATCCAAGAAGCTTAAAGAAATCCAAGCAAAATGAACTCCCCTCTCTTAAGTTCAATGAAACCCTTAAAAACCTGTTTCCCACTGTCACAGTGAAAACCAGCAGCTTAGCAGCCCCTGGAAGGTGCAGAAAGTGGCTGGAACTCCTGGAAAATGCAGATTTTATATAACTGTCATTACTAGACCTCTCTACTATTCCCCTGGAAATCACACACACAAAGTTTGTCTTTGTTTGACCTGACTTACAGCTCAGCCTATGGGAACAGCCTTTCCTCTTGGGTGTTTGTTGGAAAAAATCAGCAGGAACTAACTAATATTGCAGCTGCCTGTGTGGGTGATAACAACTGGGGAAAACAATGAGCTGGAAAAATATCTGAAAAGGAAACAGTGGAGAATGAGATGTCCATAGGGAGCTTTGGAATGCTCTTAGATATTCCTGGGAATCTAGAAGGCCCTGCTCACTCAACGGGCTGTGCACATTCTGAGTAAAAGCCTAAGTCTTAAGCTATCACTTCTGGCTGCCCTTGAGGCTCTGTGCAAGGAGGAAGTGAAAGGGAAGGCAGAAGTGTAAACTACATACCTGAGAATGGAAGGTGCACCCCAGCAGGTACCCAGAACCCCTCAACAATAGCTGGTTTCCAGCATGTAAGGAAATCTCTGGGTAATTGGATGATGCTATAAGCCACCAGTTGGCTTCACTGGTGAATTTTGCCAAATGAACTAACATTAATCTTTCAAAAACTTTCCAAAAATGTAAAAGTATTCAACTTATTTATGAGGCCACAATTAGTCTCATATCAAAGCCAAATAAACACATCATAAGAAAAGAAACTACAGGTGGAAATACCTTCTGACTCACAAAAATCTTTAAAATAACACCAGTAATGTTGCTGGATCCAGCAACATTTAAAATGGAAATACCACAACTAGGTGGTATTTTCTTAGAAATGCAAAGTAGATTGAACATGTGAAAATCAATCAATGTAATTTTCCCTATTAATAACATAAAAGAGAAAAACTATATGATTATCTTAATAGATGCAAAAAATTAGACAAAACCTAACACCCATTCGTGATTTTTTAATAAAGATATTGTTATCATTATTTCAAACACACTCTTTTTGGTTAGATAGATATAAGAAGAAGAAAAATAAAAGACTTTGTTTAGTTTCTCCTATGTTCTTCCTTTAGGTAGATCTGATTTCCTGACCTACTTTGTATTCATTCTCCCTGAAGAACTCTTTTAATATTTATTACAAGGCAGGTCTATTAACAACAAATTCCCTCAATTTTTGTTTTTCATGAGGGATAATTTCAGTAGATACATAATTCTAGATTAGTGGTTTTATCTTTCAACACTTTATCAGTATTTTAAATATTTTATTTCACTCTTGCTTGCAAGTAGATTAAAGAAAATTCTGACTTAATTCTTACATTTGATCTTTTACATATGAGGTATTTTTTTTCCCCTCTGGATTCTTTCAGTATTTTCTCTTTTTATTTGGTTTTCTGCAGTTTATATACAATATGGCTGGGTGTAAATTTTTAAATTTACTTATCCTGATTTGTGTTCTCTGAGTTTCCTGGAGGTGTGGTTTGGTGTCTTTCATTAATTTTGGATAATTCTCCATCATTATTTCAAGTATTTCTTCCATTTCTTTCTTTCTTCTCCTTATTTTATTTGCATTATGCATATGTTATATCTTTTGTAATTATCTCACAGCTCTTGGGTATTCTGTTCCATCTTTTAAATTACTTTCTATTTGCATTTCAGTTTTGGAAGTTTCTACCTACATATTTTCAAGCACACTGATTCTTTCCTTGGCCGTGTCCAGTCAATTACTGAGTCCATCAAAGGCATTCTTCATTTTCTATTATAGTACTTCTTATTTCTAGAATTTCTTTTTAATTCTTTCTTACAGTTTCTATCATTTTTTTCTTTTCTTTTTTTTTTTTTGCCGTACGCGGGCCTCTCACTGTTGTGGCCTCTCCCGTTGCGGAGCACAGGCTCCAGATGCACAGGCTCAGCGGCCATGGCTCACGGACCTAGCCACTCCACGGCATGTGGGATCTTCCCGGACCGGGGCACGAACCCGTGTCCCCTGCATAGGCAGGCAGACTCTCAACCACTGCGCCACCAGGGAAGCCCAGTTTCTATCTTTTGCTTACTTTTCCCAACTCTTCTTGTGTGTTTTTCAATTTTCCATTAGAGCCCTTGGCATGTTAATCATAATTTTTCTAAAATTCTTGGTCTGACAATTTCAAAATCTCTGTCCTGTCTGGGTTTGGTAGTGAGGATTGATGTGTCTCTTTAAGTTGTGGTGTTTGTTTGTCTTTTAATATGCCTTGTAGTTTTTTGTTGAAAGCCAGACATGATGGTTGGACTAAAGGAACTGAAGTAACTAGACCTTTAATATGAGGTTTTTTGTTTACCTACCTATTACTTAAACTGTGATTACTATTCGCTATACTAAAATTCTCTTGTTTGTGTCTCTCCTGTCATCTTTGGGTTTCCCTAGAGACTTCTTAACTAAGACATGAGACATGCCGTTCTTTCCATTGTACCCCCCTGGCACCAGCTCTTGTCCAGTTTCTGCTTCTGCTTCAGTGGTTTGTGATTCTCTGTCTGTCTGTCTCTCTCCATTTTGCAGGAAGCTGTTTTTCCTGTGACCTCAGTTCTCTGATAGGTCTAAAAAGAGTTGTTGATTTTCAGTTTGTTCAGCTTTTTTGTTGTGAGGATGGAAGTGACAACATCCAAGATCCTTACCTACCGAATCAGGGTATAAATGGCTTTTGAGTACTCTCCAGCAAAGAGGGTCAATAATTTGTAAATCCCAAATTTGAACCATATCTAAAAATCTTAGAGTTAAATCACACTTTCTAAGCAGTGATTAGAACACCTTACCTTTTAATGTACATTCAATTACTTCAAGAGAGGAGAAACGTAATAATTGTCACTATAATTCAACTTCTCAATGTGTTCAGATCAGCTTTTCTTAATTTTTTATAGCATACTCATGTAGTCTGTTTCCATGTTATCATCATTGTAAAATCAGACTTCAAATAATTTTAGGAAAAACAGAACATGGGGTATAATTTGTTGAGTTAACATTTTTATGGAGAGGCCCATACTGTTGTTGTGCTTATAATTTTATAATGCTTATGTACTTTGAAATCCATAGTTAAATGACGTAAATAGTTAAAACATTCCAACAAAATATGCACAATAGCATATGTTTCTATGACAAAATTGATAAAAATTGGAAGATGGCTGCCTTGATAGATGCTTAAACCTCAATCATGTATATAATCTGCAAAGTATTAATAAATTCTTACCCATCTTAATATTCTAATTTTTCTAATAAAATATAGCTCAGATATTATGTATCATTACTTTTTAATTTACTTTTTAAAATTGACAGTGGACAATAAATACTAAATCTCATTCTGATGCAGGTGGTTTCTGATTAGAGTCCATGTCTCAGTCAGTGGTCCTTTGGAGTAGATTCAATTTGAGTGCACACATCATTGTGTTTATAATGAGATATTTGATAAACAGTCACTTTACAGATAATACAAAGGCGGGGGAATTTGGAGTGGGTAAGGATGATCAATGAGAAGAAGGGCGAAACCACCAAAGACAAACCAAGTGGTGTTGCCGAGGACAGGCCCGGAAGTGATGGAACAAAGTCTCCTACTGCCGGTGCTGCCGGTGATTCAATATGGTCATCATCCTGCTGGCATGCTGCTCCAGGCCTGCCCTGGGAATCACACTGTCATTCACTGGGGAGTCAGAGCAGGGTAAAGGCATGCCGTCAGCAGTCTCACCTGCCCCCGGGTTGCCTCTAGTGCCCATAACGGTTGTCTGACCTCATTCACGCCCCTGTCCAGGCAGAACAGTGACAAAGAGGGGGATGCTAACAGTGGTTCCTACAGCAGCGTATTGGATGTTCTTAGGGAAAAGCAGAGATCAAGATCTGACAGTGGGGGCTTCCCTGGTGGTGCAGTGGTTGGGAGCCCGCCTGCAGACGCAGGGGATACTGGTTCGTGCCCCGGTCCAGGAGGATCCCACATGCCGCGGAGTGGCTGGGCCCGAGAGCCATGGCCGCTGAGCCTGCGTGCCCGGAGCCTGTGCTTCGCGACGGGGGAGGCCACAACAGTGAGGGGCCCGCGTACCGCAAAAAACAAAAACAAGCAAACAAACAAAAAAGATCTGACAGTGGGTGACATAAAGGGTCTTCCTTTGTTTTCTTCCTCAAATGGTACTTTCAGATAAGTGGAATTCATATATTAGCTTTTGTACTTAGTAAATGGCGACCAGAGGAAAGCATTTAAAAAATAAAATTGGAGTATAGAAGCAAATCTGTATTGAAAAGGATTATTTTTGTGGGTCCTCTTTATGTGGTACTCAATTGTAAACTTCTGCTCTCCCACTCGAACTGTGGGGCAAAATGAATCACACACAAAAATTTGTTGCACAAATAGTTCATTTTAAAATTAATATTTAGATACAGCTAAGAAAAATAATATACCTAGTAGATGAATTGGGTTATGTTATTACACGTATTATTTGTTATGGTTGAACATTAAACTTGATACCAAATATCTAAATTAAATATTACAATTGTATAACCTGCTTATTTTCAATATTTATATAAAATACCTATTTATAAAAAACTATGTTTTTAACTTGTGATTTATACTGCTCTGAGAAAAAAATTATGAAAGTAATTTTTCTGGAAATTATTCACATTTTACAGAAAATTGCCTACCTGAAATGCTAAAACTTTAGATTCTTTTAATTTTATTTACTACTTAAAATAAAAGTGAATTAAAATCTTGTTTTAATATTTCAAAATCCTGCCTATTGGGTACTGATAGAGAAGTTATTGTTTATCCTTTAACATAAAAATGTTATTGTTACTTGGTACTATAAAGCCTTGAAATACACACACACACACACACACACACACACACACAAAGACAAGAAGACAGAGATATAAAGAGAAACAGAGATAGTTTCTGAGTTATGGAGTTTTAGGGGAGATGTTAGCGTAGAAATAATTAACTGATGACAGAGCTCTCACTGCTCTTACAGACTGTTGGAGGTGGAGGCAACTTGTCACAGAAACTACAGAAGTTAACAGCTAGAAAGAGAGACATTTGTAAAAGACATGTGAGGTCTAAGTAACCGAGAGGACTAGAAATACTACAATTCCAGGTAGAAAATCGTTCTTTCTCAGTAGACTGAATCACTGGAAACTTATTTTCTTGCAGAGAATTTCTTGAATCAGGAACAGGCTAAGAATCAGGCTTGCCATGGGCAGAAGATCACTAAAGAGACCAGCGAGGCTTTGAAGGCCATCTGGATGGACAGAATGGATTTAAATTAGAGGAACTCCAAACACAAGCCCACTTTCCCTCATGGAAGGTTTGATGGGTGCTGAGACAAATGGGAGCCTTCAGAATGGATGGTACATGCAGATAAAATCATCTGTGGGTTCATAGTGCTTAGGAAACAAAGTCTCAATAAGGAGACTCAACTTCAAGATATTTGAAACAAGAAGTGCGCTGAAACTAATTAAAATGCAAATCCAACCTGGACACAACAAAATACATGAATGTATTAAATTAACCAACCCCTCATCTGATCTGTCTAATGAACAAATAAGAAAAACCATACCTGTGGAGAAATAACATTGATTTCTTCTCTACAGTCTATTTGAAACCTAAGGTCCCCTGTAAATAATTACAAGAAATTCAAAGATGTAGGAACACATAACACACACCTGAGCAAAAAAAAAGTAATAGAAGCCAATCCATTGACTTAGACGCTAGCAGGCAAGGACTTTAAAATAGTTAATGTAGATTTGTTAAAATATGGAGACAGATGTAGAAAATAGGTTAAAAATAAGGAGTTTAACGAAGAGTTGGAATCTATAAAAAAAGGGCCAAAAGAACACTGTAGAACTAAATAATAAAACATATAAAATTAAGAATTCATTGGGTGGTTTTAGAAGCATCCTGGACACAACTTTAAACAAAATTAGTAAAATGAAAGACAGATCAATAGAAAATATACAAATTAAAGCACCAAAAGGAGAAATAAAATAAAAGATAGAAGAAAGTATAAGAAATGGATAGGTATGGACAAATGGTCTCACATACATACAATTGGAGGCTGAGAACTAGACTAAAACAAAAACTAAATACCTAATGGTTGATTAGCTTCCAATAATGGTCAAATGTATCGATGTTAAACACACACAGAATAGATACAATGAAAACCATATCTAGACACATCATAGTCAAACTGCTGAAGGTCAAGCAGTTGAAGACTACTTACTTCACATTAGAAAATTAAGCATTGCTCTCCTAATAAAACTATTTAGGAGGCTGTAAAATTGCTGGTTAAAATTAGAACTGTGGTAAACTTTAAAAATAGAGGTTTGATGAACCCCAACATTTTGAGGTTATCATCCAAGGAATCCCAACCAAGGAGAATAAGAATGAGGAATCTGGATGATTGGGAAGAAAAGTCAGAAAATGCAGTGTCATGATGGTTAGCAAAGGAGAGTGTTTAAGAAGGAAAGGGATTCTAGAAGTGCTGAATTCTGGTGAGAGACAAACAAGATAAGCACAAGACAGGGACTACTGGATTTGAAATAATTGCCTGTTCTTTGTATCTTTGTGGACTTTGGGAGAAAAATATATGAGGAAATTGGAGAAAAATGAGAGGTGAGCATGTGAAAACCAAGTGCACTGATAACACTTTTTAGAAGTTATCTGTGCAGAGATACAGATAAGTGATACAGTACCAAGAGGGCATGAGAGATGGTGGAAGAAAAAAGCACAAATAATGAGAGTACAGGTAGATAATTTCTAGCAGTTAAAGCACTTGTGAAATCAGCACTCCTTATTAAGACATATACCACAACAAAAAAACCCCAGAAGCATCTTTCCAGGTTCTTTCCTGGTCATTGCCTCTTACAAAAAAAGTCAGCTTTCCTCATTTCTATCACCACCAATAATTTAGAAATATTATTGAAACTTATATAAGTGAAATTGTGCAGCATGTGTTTATTTATGTCTGGCTTCTTTCACCCCTTCCTGCGTTTGTGAAATTTTTTCATGTCATTTAATAAAACACTTCATTCACTTTCATTGCTATACAGTATACATTTTTTCCAATATACCATATTTTACTGGTGCATTCTATTTTGATAGATATTAGGTTATTTCTGGTTTTGTTCAATTATAAATAAGATTCTCTAGTATTCTCTAACATCTTTCTTTTGTAGAAAAATGGTTTCATTTTTCTTTTTTGTAACTGTATTATAGACTATTTAGTAACAGACAACACACACATTTATTTCTTCTTGGACACACCCACCGTGTGGCCATGGCGGTCTGTGGTCTTGGTGTGCTGGCCTTGGATATGAAGTCCCCAGAAGTGGTGCAGCCCTCTGTGGGCCCGAATCTTCTTATTCTTGATTAAATAAGAAGGTACAGAATTACTGGTCAAAAGTTTGCATATGTCCAGTTTTAGTAGACACTGCCAAACTTTATTTACTCTCTTAGTGACTGTAGCTGTGTAAGTCTTCATTTCTAGTAGTGTAAGATCTCTAAATTTCTGTTTCTTATCTTGGACCTCTGCATTTCTATAAAAATGTTGGAATTGGCTGATCAATTTCCACACTTTTCTTGAAAAATGCTGCTGGAACTTTGTTCTGAATTGCTTTGAAATTATAAATCATTTTGAGAACAATTACATTTTTACAACATTGAAACTTCAATGCATAAAATATATCAATTCACATACTTAAGTCTTCTTGGGTTATTCTTAGTAATGTTTTGTAAATTTCAGAATAAAACTTACATCATTTGTAGATGTATTGTGACATAGATTTTTGTGATACTGTCGATGGTAATGATTAAATTTTAAAATTTATTTTATTCACATTTGTTAATTTAGATTTGTGTATTTCATTATACCTAAATTTATTTGCTTATTGCTACCATATAGAATTATAATTAATTTTTATATTGAACTTGTATCCAGTGATATTTTTCAATTCACATATGAATTATTGTCATTTATCTACAGTCTTTTGATTTCTAGCTACACAAATATTTCATATGCAAATAATGACATTTTTCTTTTTTCACTTTCTATATCTTACCTTATTGTTATTTTCTCAGATATTGGGTTTAGTTTTCTTTCAGCTAGCAAAAATTAAGATGTTTTGAATTGGAGTTTCAGACTTTGTGAGTGCTGGTCTATTTTCACTTGGCCCTTTCTCTTGGGGAAAAGCCACTCAGAAGTCTCAACAGAAAACTTAGGATGTTTACAAGGCCCCTCCTCCTTCAATGGCTCTGAACACCTGTTTTTGTTTCTCTAGTGCTATGAGAATGCCAAAAGCTCTGCTTAGGTTTCTAACCTCTTAGCAGCATCTTTCTTCTTAATTTTTCAACCTCTGACCCTTGAGCATTTTAGGATTTGGACGTGGCCTCAAGGGCAAAAGCCTTGGATAACACACGTTTTGCATGTGTTGGTGGAGAGTGTTCTAATGGGAAGAAATAGCAGATGCTCTGCAAGCAGGCAGGTGTGTAGCTGTACTGGTGACAAACTAGATGGTTCTACTGAGTATCATATTTTCAGTAAAGGAAGGGAAAATCATCAGCTGAGAGTGGAAGGGCAAAGTGGGTAGCAGATAAAGTAAGGGTCCAAGAGAGTTTGAACAGAAAGAATAAGGTTGAGAACCAGTAATCTTTAAAAGTCAGAAAGTGCACTTAATACAAAAGGCTGGTGAATTGCCAGGCAAGTTACGTAATTGTTTGTAAGGCACTTATCTCACCTGTTTTATTTACCCCGTCCATCTTGCAGGATTGATGTACTCTTAAAAACAGTATCTATAAAATGTCTTTAAAAGCTGCAAAGTGTTATAAAAATATTAAGGTGCAAATAAAAAAATCAAGATTAGTAAAAGAAAAACAAAGGTTTGGGAAATGTCAAGAGAAGTAGAATAGTGAGTAACACCTAAATTCTTACCATCTGTGTCTTGGGAGATATATGGAGACCTGATCAAATATCTGTGTCTTGGGAGGTAACAAATTTCCTGTCTTCAGTGAGGAGGAAGGGAAGGTAGGGTGCTTACTGCAGGGGTCAAGTCAGAGAGTCCTGCTATGTACCAGGAGAGGAGTTTTTTGTTGTTGTTGTTGTTTTTTTTTCTTTTGTGGTACGCGGGCCTCTCACTGTTGTGACCTCTCCCGTTGCGGAGCACAGGCTCTGGATGCGCAGGCTCAGCGGCCATGGCTCAGGGGCCCAGCCGCTCCGCGGCATGTGGGATCTTCTCGGACCGGTGCACGAACCCATGTCTCCTGCATCGGCAGGCGGACTCTCAACCACTGCGCCACCAGGGAAGCCCCAGGAGAGGAGTTTTGAACCCTAAACACATAGGTGTAATTTTAAGAGATTGTCTGTTATTATTTTTTGAAGTTAGAGCATCTGAATATTCTGCATCTCTGAAGCAAAGATAGGATGAAAAAACAAGAGTGAAGATTCATTGTTATTGTATGTTTTAATAAATGCAGCTCTCAAACTACAGTCCCCAAAGGGGTTCTGCAATCACTAGGCATTCAGCCAAGCGGTCATGTATTACTCACGAGGCTGGTTTGTTTGCTTAAAAAGAAATTTAAAAGCTATTCCGACTGCATACTGCACCCAACCTCTGTATAGCATCCGTAAGCATTCAGTTCTACTTCGGTAGCCCTTTCATCTTTAAGGCTAAAGACATACGGTCTTTACCCTCACTAAGCTTTTGGATCCCTGCACCAGTGTATGTGTGTTCTCAGTACAGTGTGTCATAATCAAAAATGTTAACAACCAGTTCAGTGATGTTGAATTCCAAGCTTGGGTCAAGTTCCCTGTGCATAAACTCTACCACTTTATGAGCCACAGTAAGCCTGTCTCTCCAAGTAGTGTCTTGAGGACAGGATCGATAGCTGGAGTCCCGGAAGGATTCAGGATTTTCTGAAAGTTACCAGTTATGTCCCAGCTATCCAAGCAATAGGATTTGTTAGGGCTTTCAACAGTGTACGTGGATGGGGAAGATTTGATTGACTGAATGACTGTTTAACCCATCTGCTAATGTAGGAACTGGCATGTGTTTAGACAGTATTTATTGAGCACCTATAATCTGTATTGTTTTGTGCTTCTATTATACTTCTGGTAAGTCAGTGGAGTATGAAGTATGGTTACTTACCATCAATAATTTTTAACTAGCTGAAGAAACAAACCATATGCACATAGAACAGTTTTAATAGTAAAAATCCACATTGCCTAGAACTTCATAGTTTACAAAGAACTTCAATCTCTTGGGAGCCTCATGCAGCTTTTGTAAGGTAAGTTAAAGCAAGTTCTATGATCTCTGCTTTAAGGGCATTAAGAAACCGAGTTTCAGAGATGCACATACATCTGGTAAATGGCAATTTGGGGGCCTTATTTCCATGTGAATGATACCCTTCCCCTGGATTTGTGTGACAGAGAAGGTCTGTCAGTGCGTGTCCAAAGCAGCTCATGCAGACAAACCTGTCGGCCTGAACTTGGTGTGGCTGAGGAACTACTGTGTCATGTGACTAGAAACAACAGAACCTTGTAAAATTAGTTTGGACCCGAACTCAGGAGAGGGTGTGGGTTTGGAAGAAACAGACAAGTTGGAGAGGATACTCTAATTCAGAATATTACAAGCTTGATGGAGAGCCCAGGGGTCTATCCCATGGAACATAGGTCTCGGTTTGGGGTGTAGTGGATACAAAATTGGGGAAGAAAATAGGGGGTGAATGGAGATAAGCAGACGATGAGAGTCATTGCTGGGTTTAATTAGGGAATTGACTCTGTCAGAAAGGTTTTAGTTCTACTCACTGAAAGCCTCATTTCATTTAAACCCTTGGCAAAAGTGTGGTTGATTTTACGGTGCCTTACACAGATCATGATACATTATTTTCATAAACTTAGAAAATATCTTTAACCATCACCTTAGTAGAGCTGTCATTTTCCTCAAATCTAAAAAAAAAAAAAATGAACCCCAATTTCTCTATACATTTAGATTAGAAAGACGCAGCTGGGCTTTAAAATTGGCCCCGTGCATTTTTCCCTCCTTAATTTGGCAAAACTATAGCAACCTACTGTCAAACATTGGCCTCTTTCCTTGTTTTAGCACAATGGAAGCTTTCACATTTCTTCCAAAAGGCTTATTCACAGTTATGCAACCTTTTATGGAAGCTTCCTACAGAAAGTCACACAGAGTGTTGCAGGCACCCTGTTTGTCTGGGTTCCTGCCGAGAGGTAGCAGTTTAATGAAAACAAGGAAGCCAGACCACAACGTGAGTAAGATTCTAATTGCGAGCCCAGCATACTAAAAAGTTACAACCCTGATCATATCCTTCACATTAGTGAAAACGCAGTTAGTCTAACATTCTAAATGCACTTAATTTTAAAAGCACTCCGCATTCCCATACCGACCAGATTGTGTACTATTTTTTATCCTTCTTCTTTCTTGGTGGGTCAGAGAGAAATATGCTTCTTGTGTTTATATGAAATAAAGAAAGAGAATTCTTGCAAATAGCAATGAAATATCATATTTCCACGCTAAAAGATTTAACATTATTCAGAGGACTGTATATAAACGAGACTAGCAATGAAGCATGAACTGTTTAGCTTCCTGATAGAGCAGCACGCACTCTCTCATTGTTTTGGTAACAACCTTCCAGACGTCACATTCAAATGAAAAGTTCAACCCCTTTAGATTTGCTGGCTGCTTAATATATTTCACTAATCATGTAATTAGCTCATCATCTCTTCCACATTCAGTATTTCCCTCCTAGCTACTTGCTTTCTTTACTTTAGGGACTTTCTGAAGTTCTGTGTACAGAATTAGTAAGTGGAATAATCTGTCTCTTTGCTGTTCGCAAAAAGCCGTTCTGACTCTGAATACCTTTATCCACTATACAGTCCAGGACACCGAGGGTGCTGTGGATCTTAGTCGTTACTGATTCCAGGAATCAATTTAAACTATAGTTCACTCTTTATTCTGTTATATTGTGATTTCTTAACCTATAGATTTTGTATTTGAATTCATTTCTGAAGATACTTCCAGTCCAGAATATTACAGATCAAAGGATCATGATATGTGATATACAAAATTGGTGCAGATTTGAGACTGCAAAAAACCAAGAGAACACTTTTGACATTTTTCTTGAAGTGATAAGGACAAAAGTAGATAAAGAGTTCTCCAAGTTTAAATGAAAATAGATGGCAGTTCTCTCTCTCTAGTGCTCTCTCATTCTCTCTCTTCTCCCTCTCCTCCTTTTCTTATTTTTTTAAATTAATTTTTATTGGAGTAGAGCTGCTTTACAAAGCAAAGGAACGAGAAGCTCCTGCTGATTCAAAAAGATGGAAGAAGAGACAAGTGGATGCTTCCTTTGGATGAGATGAAGGTCTCAACAGATAGACACAATTTCTTAGTGATGAGAGACGGGGACCCAAGGAACTGTGCCCAGGATGGAGGCTACAGGCATTAAGATAACATTATGATTGAGTCATAAAATCTACTGAAGAATTTAGTGGGAAAAATGTATGTAAATTCTGGACTTCCCTGTTGGCACAGTAGTTTAGAATCGGCCTGCCAACGCAGGGGACACGGGTTCGATCCCTGGTCCCAGAAGATCCCACATACCACAGAGCAATTAACCCCTTGCACCACAACTACTGAGCCTGTGCTCTAGAGCCTGTGAGCCACAACTACTGAAGCCTGAGCACCTAGAGCCCGTGCTCTGCAACCAGAGAAGCCACCGGAATGAGAAGCCCGCTCACCGTAATGAAGAGTGGCGACCGCTCACTGCAACTAGAGAAAGCCCGCGTCCAGCAACGAAGTCCCGACACAGACAAAAATAAATAAATAAATATTAAAAAAAAAATAATACTGGTTTACAACTATTACTATGTAGTACTTACTATGTAGAAGGCTTTGTGCTAAGTACCTTACAAGCATGGTCTCATTTAATCCTTTAAAAAAAAAATGTATGTAGATTTAGTGGGATTTCCCCCAAATCTGAGAAGTCAAACTCAGGAAGCACCAAGTAGTAAAAAGGAAATTGAAATAAGTTTCAGGTTAATTAAAAGAAAAACTTCAAAACAATCAAAACTGTTCTAAAACTGTAATATTCTGCCCCAGCAATTACACACTTTTCATGAATTGAGATGTTCAAATACACTTTACCATCATTTGCTGGTTTCATTTCAGAACAGACTCGGACATTAGCTATGTGATTACACCAAATTACCTAACAGTTCTATTTTAATAATTCATCAGTGGTTCTAAGCCTTTTTCTATTTTGTTTACTTTTTAGCTGTTAAGGTAAACAGATACTATCTTTGCAAGTTTTATAAGAAACATGAAAGAATGGTACCTGATTTCACTTCAGGGAAGCTCTTTGTAGCTTGGAACATGACAGATTTGGTGATGTTCGTCTGACTCAATGAAAAAAGTAAAGGAACCTCTTCTGAAACTTGCATTTAGACCCATAAGTATTGAAAATGCAGATATGACAACTTTGTCAACATTTAATTTCCAAACTTGAGTAGATAATATTAGCATATTTGTAATAGCTATAGTGAGTCTATTCTGGTATGCTGGTAAAAATAGGGGAAAGGGGGCCTAAAATCAAGACAGGATCAAAATAGCTATACAAAATTACTGAGCAATTAAATGAGAGAGGTACATAAAATCCTGGTGCAATGACTAATATCTCGTTATTATTTTACATTAATTTGACTATGACCTCCCAAGTAGACAATCTCAAACTTCCTAATGTAAAGAAAAAGGGAAAATTCCAATTCATATACTGTTGTATTTTCATTTCTATTCAGTTGTGCATCCTGTTTTATTTTTTTCCCTGAGGCTTTCCCTTTGATCCAAGTGTGTGTTTAATTTCCAAGTGTCTGGAGATTTTCAGGTTGTCTTTTTATTATTGATTTCTAGTTTGAGTCCATTGTGGTAGGAGAACATACTCTATGTGTCTTAATTGCTTTGAAATGTATTGATGTTTGTTTTATAAACCAGAATATGACCTCTCTTGGTGAATGTTTCAGGGGTGTTTGAAAAGAATGTGTTTTCTGCTGTTGTTGGGTGCAGTATGTTAGAAAGGTCAATTAGAACCTATTGATTGATGGCCATTCATAGACTATTGAAAACGTCCTCTTTAGACCTTTTGTTATGCTTTGTATCTCAGGCAGGTATTTTAAATACACATTATTTAACTTTCCTTTAAAAAGGCAGGATGCATTGCATTCTATATGTAAGTTTAATATAGTCTTAACTACAGTGTAGATTCTCACACAGGTCTCCCTCCAGTTTTTTCAAAGGATTTTCATAGTTGCTTAAATGATTCCATTGCTGTGAACAAAGGATTCCATTATAAAATGGAAAAATAAATGTAGTATTAGGAGACGCTAACACATTTCTTTCTAACTTTTCCAACCCATTAACACGCTAATATTAACATTAATATGAAGAGGTCCACCAAGGCTGTGTGTCTCCTTTTGTGGTGGTCACTGTAGGGTCAGTAACCTAGATCTCAGTTTGGAAAGGATATTCCCTATGTCCGGTCTAATAGATACCTAGAAATGGCATTAATGGTCAGTCTCCTTGTTTTTTATGGAGGGAGATGGGGAGAGATCTGGAAGAGCAAACAGACGATGGTGTGTCCATGCCAGGTGAAGGATGCAGTCAACTTATGCCTGGTACTGCCGTTGCGGAGCACAGGCTCCGGACGCGCAGGCTCAGCAGCCATGACCCACGGGCCCAGCCGCTCCGCGGCACTCGGGATCCTCCCAGACCGGGGCATAAACCCGCGTCCCCTGCACCGGCAGGCGGACTCTCAACCACTGCGCCACCAGGGAAGCCCCAGTACTGCTTCTTGATAAGAAAAGCTGCTGTAGTAAACTTGTGTGGATGCCGCCTCATGTCAGGTCACCTCTAGGAGCCATGGTGTCATCCAGGGTCTCTGGAATATGTCTTGCTCTTATCAGCCTATAACCTCCAGATGACCTTCTCCTGTCTTTGCATACAGAGGGCTTTCCTTCTTTTGTCAATTGCCGTAGGTCCAGAGCCAAACAGAATGTAAGTTCTTTTTCCTTTCTTTTCTTTTTTGCTTCAGGTGTGAGAAATGGGACATTAGAATAACATCACTGAGGTCTCTCATTTAGGACTGTGAGAGTGGCTGCTGCCCTCCATAGACCTGTACTGTGTAAATGTTTTGACATTTTGAATGCATTTGATGCGTTTCACAATGTAAACGCCAGCAATTGCCACAGAAGTACCTCATAACAAAGCGTCTCCACACTCAATGACGTATAAATTAATCGCTAATTCTCATGGTCATGAATATGCAGGTCATTCGGCTGATCTAGGAAGTGCTCGCCCAACTGCGCCCTACCTCAGGTTATTGGTTTCCTACATTTGGTTCCAGCATTAACTAGCTCAGGTATGCTCTCCAGGTGTTTGTTACTGGGCCTACGTTAAAAATGCATCAGCTCCCTGGGATATATTTTCTCATCTTAAATCACGGTAGTACAAGAGCAAAGCCACACTGCACAGCATCTTAAGGCCTCTGCTCACCTCACATCCACTAACATTTCAATGACCAAAGCAAGTGACATGGCCAAGGACCATGTCACATGATTAAGAAGCATGATAGGTGGGGGAGAAGGGAGTGACCATCTGCTGAGCCATAATCCAAATTATTACATAAATTCAGAAGCCCCCTCTCTTTTCAATATACTTCTAAAATCTAACTTTTCTTATCAGATACAAACAATTTATTTAAGGGGGACCAAAGGGAAGGAGATCTTACACTTAAATACAGAGAGAAAAGGAATAACATAAGGTTTCCTTATGATGGATATTGATTTAAAGGAGAGACGATGAATTCAAGATAAATGATAGATGAAATAAGAACAATAGTTGGGTAGAGAATTAGGAAAAGGATAATGTTCTTCAAAAATAAATAGACAAGAGAGAGTGGTTAATCTGTTTTTCCTTTGGTTTAACTTGTCTTTTGACTAGATTAGTTTAGTTGACAATAGGGAAACAATCACAGAGCAGTAAAAACACCTCTTATGTAAAACTCAGGTATGCCTATCTTGTTCTCCTCTGGAGTGTAATTTGATTTATTTTTTTAAAGTGCCTTTAGTTTATTTCTTAAACTGAAATTTGTTCCTTGTGTGTTCAATATTTGATTGGATTTACTGCCTGAGGAAGAATAGATTATAAAAGAAACGTCTAGCTTGTAACATTTTTAAATTGTGGAAAGTAGTTAATTTCTTCCATAAGAAGTAATATATGGATTGATCAGATGGATGACTGAGCCCCTGAATCTACAAGTCTCTCCCAGATATAATTTCTAGTGGGGGTGGAGGGGCATTTTTAGAAAGAAATAACAGGGAAAATAAACTGACGTTAGTAGGCCCCAAATTATAAGTAATTTGTGAGAGATAAGAGGGAGGTAAAGAGGGTTGGAGGGGAAAGCTGGCACAGAGTAGGGACATTCATGATCTGTGAGGCTGCTAGGTGGAGCTGCAGGAAACAGCACTGCTCTCCTGGGTGGGAACCAGGTAATGGACCAAATGAAAGTAAAGATGTGTGTGCATAAAACAATAGCTAATAAACACATTAATGATCTATGTGATTTTTGGTTTCATAATTTTACATATACACTCAGATGAACGTGTCTAAGAAATTACGTGGAGACATGAAACTCAAATTTTAGAACCATAAATGTAGTAGGAACACCTTTATTTGCTTATTTATTTTTTAACATGGGATTAAACATTTGAATATAAAATTGAAGATAAATACATGGAGAAAATGTCTGGAAGAAAACATTCTGTGAACGTGTGGACACAGACTTGAGAAGTCTAGATTCAGGTAATAATTTCACTCTATCTATATCTTATGACTTGTTAACAATGAGATTGTCCTTGTATATATTTCATGTTATTAAGAACACATATAAAAGAGTGAAAACTAATGCAAATACAAATCAATAGAAACATATTTAGCAAATATAGCAAAAAGAAAATGAGCTTCTAAATATCTCTACTGCTGGAAAAGGATACCATAAATATTTTGGTATGAATCTTTAATTATTTGCGGATTTTACATTATTTGTTTTGATATAAAGCAGAGGGTTGTTTTTTCTTCATTCTTTTTTTCCAATTTCCTCAACTACCATGTTCATTACTATTTTTTGCACCTGTTATTTACTCAAAACTTTCTGTTTGGCATGCCATTTCCTAAAATTTATGCCTAATTCTAAATTTTACCTATTAAAATTTTACATTTAAAACTTAATCCACAGTCTTTCTTGCAAACCAGCCTATAATATATGGATTTGTATGTAATACAAATATATGGCTTGTCAGTAATTAATTCATGTACCAATTAACTTGTCATTTAATTCCATTCCCCTTGTTAAGTTTTCTGTATGTGGAGTGTGTGTGTGTGCGTCTACGTGCACTCTTTTCACATGGAGGGCGGGTACTCTTCTCAGGACTATTTTTTTTTTTTAGGACTATTTTTAAAGTTGTAGTACCCAGGAAGTACAGAGTAGACCATTCTTGTTGAAAACATGGAAGGAAGGGAGCAGTAAATAAAGGAAAGAGAAATGAGGGAGAGAGGTTATTTGAAAAAAAAAAAAAAAAAGTAGGTCCACATGGCTGTTCATGAAGGTCTGAGGACAGTGGGATCAAAATTACCTGCAGGTTATTTTCAAGATGAGCCCTCCACACCTATTCATCAGGGAATCAAGGCCAAGGTAAACTTGCACATTTGAAAAAAGCTCCAGAGGTTATTCCTACAGACACTCTCACGCCTCTTTCCACCTCCCCTACACTGAGGACCACTAATATAGTAAGGTAGTCAAGCAAAGGTAGACCAGACATACAGTGGCTGAAAGGGCATTCTCAAGAGACAGGGTTGCCTTATTCCTTTCCTTTTCCACTAGAACAAAAACCAAACACCTCCCCAGTGAGCTAATTGCCTGCAGGAATATTATCGATTTGATGCCTTCTCAATATCAAAGGACTGTATAAATGTGGGTCTATTTTTGGACTCACTATCCTATTCCATTGACCGGAACCAGATTGTCTTGATTAATTTAGTTTTAGAGGAAGTCTTAAGGACAGGTATGCAATTCTTCTGAGTTTATTCTTTCCTAAGATTGTTTTGGATGTTCTAAGTCTTTGGAATTTCAATAGAAATTTTAGAATCAGCCTGTATATTTAAAGAGAAATCCTGGTGGGATTATTGTTGGGTTTATGTTGAATCTATAGGTCAATCTGAAGTAAAGCGGTATCTTAAGAATATTGAGTTTTCCAATCCATGAACATGGTTCTTCTGGTCATTAATTTTTCTTAGTTTATAATTTTCAAAACTTGAATATCTTTAAAATTTTTATTCATAAGTATTGAATTTTTTTTTTTTTTTTTTAGTACATGGGCCTCTCACTGTTGTGGCCTCTCCCGTTGCGGAGCACAGGCTCTGGTCACGCAGGCTCAGCGGCCATAGCTCACGGGCCTCGCCACTCCGCGGCATGTGGGATCTTCCAGGACCGGGACACGAACCCGTGTCCCCTGCATCGGCAGGCGGACTCTCAACCACTGCGCCACCAGGGAAGCCCTTTTCATAAATTTATTTTATTTATTTATTTTTGGCTGCATTGGGTCTTAGCCCAGTATTGAATATTTTTGATACTATTGTAATAAAATATTTTGAAAATATCATTTTTAGTTGTGTGCTATTAGTATATAGAGTGCAATTGATTTCTGAGTTTTAATCTTATGCTTTGTAATGCAATTAAATTTGGTTACTGATTTTTGTTACTATTTTATTGATTCCTCAGGAATTTTTACGTAAAATTATATATATATATTAATTACATTGTAGCGGGAGAACATACTGTGTATGACAGAAATCTATAAAATTTATTGAGACATACTTTATGGCCAGGGATATGATCTGTCTTGGTGAAAATGCCACATGCATTTGAAAATAATATGTGTTCTGTAGTTTTTGGGTATTGGAGTTCTAACAATTAGGTCACATGTTTGACAGTATTGTTACAATAATATATGCCTTTCTTTTTATTTTGTCTAGTTTTCTATTAATATCTGAGAGAGGGAAAATATTAACTTTTCACTGAAGAACATCTGCAATCTGTGACTATGTAACTATACTTACATCTTATTACATATTTTATCTCTCTCTCTAAATATACATATATACATATATGTATATATTTAAGAGACTATATATATATAAAATATATAAAACAATATATATAAAACACACACTTTATATATTTATTTAGTATATGTAATTTAGGTAATGTTAATTACAGAATTATTAAAAATACTTGTGCTTATTTTTTTCTTTCTCAGTTACATATTCTTCTTCTGGAAAATATAGCTGGTTAGTCATGCGACCAGGGATCCCAGCTAACTAGGTGGTAATCTAAATTCCATCTTCTCTCTACTAAGAACTGATCAACTTATATAAGATCAGCAGAGTAAAACCAAATCCAAGCAATGCTAACAAAAGATATTCTTTATTAAATTTTCTCTCAAATAGATAAGTTTACATGCTTTTTAACAAACAACTATTCCATACTGATGGTCTTCATTGTGGCTCAAATGTAATTGTCAATATGTGTATTACTCAGGAACTTTTAAAAATTGGTTTTAACAGCTCAAGTCAAAACACTCTGGATATACTTTATGTGAGCTGATAGTTGCTATGCAGTTTAAAATGTTATATTTTATGATTAACACATGCGAGAAAATAAATTTAATGCTCTTATGACAACATAACATGACACGTCATCTCCTTTCAGATATTTATTTATATCGATTAAATAAATCATTTATAAAAATGATAATTTAGGAGATCCTTCTAATGCACTTATTTCTTTCTCTTTTACTTTTGATGCTGGAGGTAAAAGGATAGCTTTGAAATTCTGCCTGAAATCTGCTTTTGTTTTAGCCTTATTACAACATTGCTATATATTAGGTGTGTTTGTTTTATGTCTCTTTGGCAATGAAGTAGCTCAGCAGTGCTTGGCCTCTAGGTAAAAAGAGATTATTGAGTTAGCTTTGGCTATAAATTGGTACCACTGGGATGGACAACTACTTGTGTTATTGTATTATTTTTCACAAGATGCCATATTCTGAAATACTTCTCATTCATCAACCTAATAGCTCAGCAAGTATCTTCTGTAGACTTTATTGTCTGGGTCAGTTAGCTCTGGAGATTAGAGTGGTGATTATGAGGCCAGGGTTGTGTTTTTAATCCCTGTTAGGTTCTCAGTTAAAAAAAAAACCTCTGTACACAGCTACCACCTGCACTTCTCACCTTGCTGGCTTGTAGTTGCACATTAAGGGTTATAAAAGTGATATATCACAGGAACGTAGATGACACAGTGCAATTCATCATTACTATTAGGAAAAAAATTCAAGGTAAATATTCCCTTGACTAGAATTTTATTTCATTCTTAAACAGAGAAGCACATACATTGAATTGAAGTTATATATACTTGCATTTAAGTAAATTTTCTTGTGTGAAACTAAATATGAAGTCAATAACTTTTTTTTTAATTTGGAATATTGAAGGATAAAGCAGATTAATGCTCGAACTTTGGAATCTTTTTAAAGCTCACCATATGCCATGTGCAAAGCACCAATAAATGCATGAGCCCAGAGGCTCAGAAATTCCTTTAGACTAATTTGAAACTATTATTTTTCCAGTCTTCCACAATTATATTTGGCCTTTTTCACCTAGGTGCATTTATTACCTATTTTTTTATCTGCCTAGGTGACTGAGACCTGGTGTACCCTAATGTTAACCTTCCATCTTTCTAGTAATTGCACCTTTGCTATAATGATCCATGCTTTTAGAACACTGCCTTTGCCAGCACTACATTTTGACTCCATTAATAAGGGAAATAGATTAAGCTCTTACCAACATCTTTCTCCATCCTTTCAGTCAAAAATATTTGCTGACCATCTGCTTTCTTCTGGATGCCTTTTTTTTCTTTCTCTTGTCTGCTTTTTCTGGCTAGAACCTACAGTGCAATGTGGAATAGGAATGACAGTAATCATCTCTGTCTTGTTCCTGATATGAGGGAAGGTTTTCAGACTTTTATCATTAAGTATGATGTCAGCTGTGGGCTTGTAATATTTAGCCCTTATTACGTTGAGAGGACTGAAGTTAGGAATGACCTCTGTCATTATCTTGATGGCATCACGCCCCATAATTTGTTTTTATCATTTGCTGAAGTCCTCTGGTATTTTTCCCAATGCATAAAAAATCCATTTTTTCTTTCTCTCTGTTAAAAATAATAAGATGGAATCTGTTTTCCATTAATCTTACTTTCCTGCTACAACAATATATTTCAATTTATTTTAAAAATACATATTTCCAAGTACATCTGTGGTGTAAGCAGTTAAAAGTTTTAAAGAATAGCCGTTTGTTTTGACAGTTTTCCTCAAGACACTTTGAACAGTTAAATTTGGGTCATAAAGATAATTTAAAATGCCATTTTAAGAAGACAATAATGTGGCAGATGCAGTGTTTCAACCTTATTTATCCAACACGTTAACGTGCATAAAAGAGCATCAGATTACTGCACGATGTGGAGGGGATTGAGGAAGAGGGAGCTCATCACACTCAATGGGAGCTGTGCCTCTCCAACCCTGTGTGCTTTTCTGAATACCACTCAGGACTGTTTGGTCCCTTTACGAGGGAAAAATCCATCCATTTTGTTCACTTGTCTCTTCCTCTTCTATGTCATTTTGATTTATGCTGAGACCCACCTGCATGTTTACTCTCTGTCACAGTCACTATACTTGGTTGTGTAACTGTTAAGGGCACAGCTTTGGACATTTTTCTATGAAAAAGGAGTATATATAAATTCACTGAGAGAAAGAAAATAAAACTATCTGTGATCCTGTGGGGTGTAACATAGTTTTTATTGCCTGGAATTGGGAATAATCACATCACTCATCTGTGTCGCAGTTATGAGTCAGCTGTCAAATAGCTGTGACAGCTATTCCACCCCATCTCAATCTTTATTTATGACAATTGTTAACTCCAGTTTGTTTTGGATTTCCTCTTTATTCTTCCCTTCTTAAAGTTGGTGAATATTAGAATACGTATGCCTTCTCTTGATATGTGATAAAGAGTATATAATTAATTTGGAAGCCCAATACTTTGAGGTTGTTTCCTATGGTAAGAGCTTGCATAATATGATGGGAAATATGGGAGAGAAGTAGGAATCTTTAAGGTGACAAGGATTGCCTGAATAATGGTCTTCTTATGATGATTAAGACATACCTGAAAGCACTGTAAATCCAATTAAATTTCCAACTTCACTACTATCGATTAGCATCCTATGGAGAGTGTGTATTTTTGTTGGGTTATAAAGGGTATGAGGTCAGAAATGAATTATTGACAGGATGATTCTGAATCCTCAAGAAAGATGTGTAGGCAATAGAGGATTTTTTTAAAAAAATAAAGATTAATGGAAAATAATGCCCTGATTCTACCAGATAGAGAAAATATGACAAAGTTAAAATGATTAAGAGAAGAATGCCATAAATTTTGCTTCAGGTCATGACAGAGTATCAGGGATTGAATTTAGACTCCTGTCTTAAACAAGTAAGATATCTATATCTATATCTATATATTAAAATTGTTTTCAGATATTGGAAATAGACCTCATAAGAAAGTGATCGCTAAATGAAGGGAAGTGAATGAGGTGAGCCCTAGAGTTGATTCAGCTCACTCTCTGCAGAGAACTTCCAGGCTGTAATACAGGGAAAGGGAACCCATGCATGACCTAGTTGTCTCTGTGAGTTGATGAACCAGAATTTATAATTCAGAGACGCCAGGCAGCTACAAATCATGAAGCAAAGTACTACAGAAGGGGTAGCCATATAGAGAGATCTGGAGATTTGAGGACGTGTTTTCTTGAGACTACCTAGGTACTGAACAGTACTCAAGGTTGGGAAAAGACAACTAGAAATGAGCATGAAGAACTATCCCCAGATCTCACACTGGGGTAAGAATAGTGTGTGTTCTCATCAGCCAGAGTAAGAAGATGTATGCTAATGCATGGTACATTGAATAGAGTGCTCAGAGGGTATTGCTTTAGTACTCTGGCCAAATTAGCTCTAGATTAGACACTACTTTGCTCCCAACTAAGAATGTTTAAAAGCAAGCCTAGAAAGGGTCAGCCTATTTCAAGAAACTTAACTGAATCCTAGAACACAGCTCAAATACAGCAAAAGATATTTTGGGGGAATGTACTACCTAACAAAGTAAAATTCACAATGTACGTTGGGCATCTAATAAAAAATCAGGCATGCAATGAAGCAAGAAAAATTAGCCATAATGAGGAGAATAATCAATCAATAGAAGTAGACTGTGAAATGGCACAGAAAATGCAATTAGTAGGCAAAGACATTGAAGAAGTTATTTTGAATATATTCTACATATTGAAGAAAGTAGAGGAAATTATGAGCATGGTGAAGATAGATATGCATGCCAAAAATACTCAAATCAAAATTCTGGAGATTAAATACATAATGTATCATATAAAATATATATTGAGTGGGATTAACAGCGTATTAAATATTGAAGACAAAAAGACAAATGAACTTAGGATGTAGCAGAAAAAAAATCCAAAAAAAAAAAAAATACAGTGAGAAAAAAATGTATAGAGAATCAGTAAGATATGAGGCATCAAGAGGCCAAATACATGTATAATTGAAATCTTAGTAGAGGGCGATGCAGAAAAATATGTGCAGAAATAAAGCCAATTTTTTCCCAAATTTAATAAAAGCTATGAATACACAGATCCAAAAAGTTCAATGAACCATAAGCAGCTGAAATATGAAGAAAAATACAAGGCTGATCATAATAAAATTGTTTAAAACCTGGGAAAAATTATTTTTAAAAAGTCATCCAAAAAGACCTATGTATAGAAGAAAAAGGAAAGTACTACAGGAGACTTCTCATCAAAAACAATCTTAGTTAGAAAACTGTGGATGAGCACGTTCATAGTAAAATAAGAAGAAAAATAGAATTCTATACCCAGTTAATTTTTTTAATCAGGGTGAAATTATTTTTTTGATATACAAAAGATGAACAAATTCATCACCAGCAATCAAAGAAATATTAAAGGAAGTCATTCAGTAAAAAGAAAGAACACCAGATAAAAATGCGGATCTATACAAAGGATTTAAAAGCACTAGAATTGGTAAGTGTGGGCAATAAGAAAGACATATCTTCTTATTTTCAAGTTCATTTAAAAGACAATGGAAATGCTTCAAATTAATAATCTCAGCTTTCACGTCAAGAAACCAGAAAGTGGATAACAAAATAAACCTAAAACAAATAGAAGAAAGGAAATAATTAAGATAGAGCAGAAATCAATGAACTTAAAAACAAAAATAATAGAAAAATCAATCATAACAAAAGCTGCATTTTTGAAAATATCAATAAAATGGTAAACTTATATCAAAACTGACAAGAAAAAAAGAGGAGACACAAATGGCTAATATCAGGAGGCATGTAGAAGGGTTATTACAAGAGACCCCAGAGACTTTAGAAGAATCACAGAGGAATACTGCAAATACCCATCAGCACATGAATTTGACAACTTGGATAAAATGGATCAATTCCTTGACAACTACACACCACCAAACTCCCTCAAGAAGGTTTAATCCTACCAAACATAAAAGAAGAAATAACAATTCTTTTACACAGTCTGTACCAGAGATAGAATAGGAATGAACATTTCTCAACTAATTTTAAGACACCAGCTTTGCCCTGATCTTAAAAACAGACAAAGAAAGTACAAAAAAGAAAACTACAGAATATTATCCTTCAAGAGCTTATTCATAAAAGTCCTCAGCAAAACATTAGCAAATCAGGGCTTCCCTGGTGGCGCAGTGGTTGAGAGTCCGCCTGCCAATGCAGGGGACACAGGTTCGTGCCCCAGTCAGGGAAGATCCCACATGTTGCGGAGCGGCTGGGCCCGTGAGCCATGGCCGCTGAGCCTGCGCGTCCGAAGCCTGTGCTCCGCAAAGGGAGAGACCATAAAAGTGAGAGGTCCGTGTACCGCAAAAAAAAATAAATAAATAAATAAATAAATAACGAAACAAAACAAAACAAAAACCCCAAAACATTAGCAAATCAAATCCAGTTATATATGTATAGATAGACTGATATAGATTTATATTGGTATAAATTTAGATAGATAGATGGGTAGATAGATACCTAAAGAATAATAGGCCACTAAAAAGTCAGGTTTCTTTCCAAAATGCTAAACTTTTGAACATTCAAAAATCAATTATATAACCCATTATATTACCAATCTAAGGAATAAAACCCTACATGATTGTATCAATAAATATAGAGAAAACATTTGACAAATTATGCCCATTCTTAAAATTTTTCCATGGCTTCTGATTGCTCTTAGACTAAAGAATGATTTCTCCCAAGTGTCCCGCAACTCTGTGTCTGAATTGGCCTTGTGACCTCTCTGGTGCTACCCTCCCCAGCTCTCTTTACCAGCCCTGCGCACCATCTCAGGTGCATGCAGTATACTTAGCTCTTTGTTCTCAACCAAAATTGTCTTGGCTTTGAAAGGTCTTCTCTATGTGTAAAGATAGACTCTAGATTTAAGTCTGCGTATAGCTTAATCAGGAAGACTTTCCTGGAAAGGCCAATTTAAATGATTTCTCACTCTGTTACAAATTTTTATCCCGAATTACATTTAGGATTGTATTCATATGATAATTTAAAGTTGATATACACATTTGTGTATGCCTACCACTTTATTTAGTTCCTCTAACTCATGCTAGGTGTTAGTAAATATTTATTGACTGAGTGAAAGACTCAACTTCATAATGATTTCAGCATTAAAATATTTCATTAATGGGTATATTGTCACTTCTTATCAGGCAGAGTAAACATTTGGAAGAAAATACATGCTAAAAGTAGTATAATTTAATCTGTTAGACCTGTTATTTTAACTTCAATGTTATATTAAATATACTTATTCATTTTTGTTGTTTATTTATGAAGTGAACATTTATTGAGTTCCTAATATATACCAGGCACAAGGAACAGTGAATAAGACAGACAGAACCTTCCAAATCTAAGCAAACAGGCTTGTTGGTCTTATTATTGTTTATTTGTTTTAAGAAAGAGAATACAATGAATGAATAGAAGTCCATAGATAACACTAGTTAACATAAAAGAGTACTACTCATATACAGTTAAAATATTTAAACCACTTACAAAGGAATGAAATTCAATGTGAAAGAAATAACCTTATCCCAACTCCCAGTTTATTTCCCTAAAGATGATCACTGTTTACATTTTCTTATGACTTTTCCCGGAAAAAAATGAAAAAGAAAGAAGCCCTTATATTTTCTTGCTTACTTAGGGAAAAGGGATGATAGTTATTTATCTCTGCTTTTTCTGAAATCATGGCATGGAAACTTTCCATATTATCACATGGATATTTACCTCATTTTTAGGGCGATGCAATATTATGGATACAATATAATTAGTATAACGGGTCTCCTATTGAGTAGTTCCAATTTTTTAATTTTTTCTATTATAAAAAGCATTTTGATAACTATGTAATATGCTGTACTAAATAACTGATCAGTGAAAAATGTCATAGAATATTTAATTTATTCCAAAAATTTTAATATTAAATATCATTCTGATCCTGTGATACCATGAAGCAGAGTCTAGTAGTTCAGTAAATATTACTTCTCTCTGTATTGAAGGACCAGAAAGTCAGTCAAAACAGGGAGTGAGGTAAGTATTCACAAAATCACACTTGGAAAGTAGTCAGTTTTTACTTATGTTCTCCTTTTTTTGCAGCAGACATAAGACATTTTCTGTAACAATGCCCCCGTAAAAAAAGAGACAATATTCCAAGAAGTATGTGTGTAGGGGAAAAGTCCTTCTCCCTGTTTTGCTAAACTGGCATAGGAGCAATGGAAATTTCTTTTGACCATCAATTTAGGCTAAAACTCAGAATTTTCCATTGTCATATCTCTGATGATCACATTTCCTAAGGACGGCAACTGATATAAACCAGAGCAGTGGCTTTGCTAAAGGTACCATCCCCTGCTTCCCGTTTCTCACAGGAGCTGTGAGAAACCAAGACAGTCCACGAAATGCATCACACATAGGAACATTGACAAGGAAATGAGAGCGCTCATCTGAAACAACCCACCAGATGCTTCCATGATATCCTGTCAATGTGGTTCACTTAATTCCGTCAAAGTCTTTCTGACAGAAGGGCTGTTTTGTCTTGTAGCTGTCAAAGATGCTTTTGTATTGACAGGCTCAGCAGGTATCTCTTTTGAGTCTCTTTCCTTTTTTTATTTCCTTCAAATTCACATGATCACACAGATGCAGTGAAGGACTAATCAATAAATCAGCATAAAGTTCTAATGAGGAAAATGCATGTGTGAGCTGACCAATTTCTTTGTTTTAAAAAATATCCTGGGGGGACAATACACGAGAAATGCTCTATTGCTAAAACCCTGTTGTTCAGGCTGCTTAATTTCTCCTTTTTTTATGGGGTTAAGAGTAGGAGTTACATATTTTCCTTTTTATTTGTCTCTGCTCCCAATCCTATACCCTGGCAACTATGGAATTTTCTCCATCATTATGATTTTGTCATTTACAGAATGTTATAAAAATTACATGCTAAAGTATATAAAGTGTTTTAAATGGCTTTTTTCTATATTTGCTAAATATGTTTCTATTGATTTGTATTTGCATTAGTTTTCACTCTCTTATATGTGTTCTTAATAACATGAAATATGGTATTTCAAAGAAAGGACAGTTACATTTAAAAATATACTATTGTGAGTTTAGTCATATATCAGATATAACAGCTTTCAAGATCTTTTCATCAGTAGACTAACCCTCACCTTCCTGAAAAACCAAAGTGGTTTTCCCCCGCTTTCTCCATGTTCCAAATGTTTAGAGTCCTGTTTTTCTGCTGCTCGTGGGATGGACGTGTGACGTGGCATCGTGAGTGATGGCTGAGACAAGTGTTTGGTGACTGCCACGCTGCTGTGATGGGTGAGTGGCTTAGACATGCACTTCAACTCAGACAGTTGCTAAAATCCCGGGAGGAAATCTTAAAACCAATTCTGCATTTGGATTGTGGTTATTGTATTCTCTCCTTTGTTCTATACTCAAATTATCCGCAGATTTCACTCAGAACGGAACCAAATCCTACCTGGGCCTCCTACAGAAAATGCATGGAGCCTCCAGAAACTCTTGGCAATCAAACAAAGCCCTCATTTGTACAACATTTTAAAGCAATTCTTTAAAATTTATCACTTGCCTTTTGTATTTCCCAGGGGTATCTTCTCAGATGTTGTTCCAAAGAAATGATGTTTCTGGGTTGAACATGGTGAATGTGTAACTAGAATGCATGTGAAATTCTTGACAAAAAGATTTTCTCATGAGTGTTTCGCAAGTAATATAATGAATTCTCACTATAGTCTCCATAAAGAGTCAACTTCCTTATTATGGTAAGGTATTCTAATTCACTCAGAGTTAGAATAATCAGAGGAAGCACCACATTTAAATATGTATGATTATGTGTGTATATAAATATTCATATTATACAGATTATTAGTTACACCCTATGTCACTAAGCCCAGGGGGAGAGTAACATAATTTAAAATACACATTTCAATGTTTAAAATATTCTAAGTCATTATGAAATATATGTTAACTAGTAATGTTAATATAACTTTCTCTTGCAATAGTCATGTGTGGGTACATATATATATAATATAAAAAATATCTTGTTACATAAATTAAATATATTCTTATATGAGATAAAACTGCATTCTTTTCCATAAATATCAAGAACATATTAGCTGTCAATGAATGGTAGATTAAATTAATTTCTAATGAGTTAAAATTTGAAGCAAAGATTTAAAGATTCTTGCATATAATATTCTGGTCAGAAAAATAAAAAATGTCATGAATCTACAGAGCAAAAATCCCTGGAGTCAACATTTCTCCAAGAGTATATGGCAATTTCTGTTGGCTTAAAACACAAATTTAAGGAGCCATTGCAGGAGGCAGATCCAAGTTCCTGAGTAGGGAGAGAAATTGCATTGAAGGAAACCTTGTCTACATAAGGGCCTCTGATAGGTTGCTCATTCAGAAGATAAAAACAGGAAAAATTCAGAAATCACATGAGAACTACACATTTAGTTTATGTCAATTTTGGGTGTAGTAGTGCCTCCTAGCTCCCTGAAGAAGAAAAAAAAAGGTGAAAGAGATTCTGTGCACATACAGTACAAGGAGAGAGAAACACACACACATTCAGAAGAAACACATTTTACAATCAGGGCTCAAAGTTTCTTACTGAATAAAAATAAAATGCTCTCAAACCAAATCTTTTAAATACAAAATGAAAGAAGCCACAATTATTTTGATTTATCAGGAAAAATCACAGATATAGACATACAATGACTATCAATATTAGAACTATCATATTTAATATATAAAATAAACCTATTTGATGTACTTAAAGAAACAAAATTGACTAAAAATATAGTGAAGGAAAAGAGAATATAATACACAACAATAAATTTAAATATGAAATAACAGAAACTCTAGAATGGAAATTATAATAGAAATTAAGTGGCTATGTACCAAAATAAACATAACTTAAGACAGAATTAGAGATAAATCTGAAAAAATTATATAGATAGTTTGAAGAAATTATACAGGAATTGCTCTGTAGAAGAGAGGGGCTACATTTTTTTTCTTTTGGCCATGCCACGAGGCTTGCAAGATCTTAGTTCCCCCACCAGGGATCAAACCCGGACCCATGGCAATGAAAGCTCTGAGCCCTAACCACTGGACATCCAGGGAATTCCTTACCTTTTAAAGAGTTAAAAAGATACATAGGATAGTGTGAGACCTACTAGCACCGCATCAGAACTCCAGTTAGAATAATAGAGAGAAGAAGGGAGGAGGACAAATAGGAAGTTGTGATTCTCACCATTCCAGATTTGTTTAAATATACCAATTTACATATTTAGGAAATTCAGTGAGACCCAGCCAGAATAACTGTATATATATACACACACACATATATACACACAAATTATGCATTATATATATACATACATATGTATTATACACTACACATTTTATCTATCTATACATAACTAAAAAACAAACTTGGCTCACGTGATTATGGGGGCTGGCAAGTCTGTAACTTGCAGGGCAGCCCACGGGCTGGAAATTTAGGCAGAAGTTGGTGCTTCAGTCTTGAGGCAGAATTTCTTCTCAGGGAAACCTCAGCTGTTGCTCTTAGGGCCTCTAACTGATTGGATGAGGCCTACCTACCTTATTGAGGATAATCTCCTTTACTTAAGGCCAACTCATTGTAGATATAAACCATATCTACAAAATAGTAAAAACAATAGAGAAAATTAAGAAAACTATAATTTTAAAATACCAAAAAAATTGATGTCTTTAGCAAGAGTGACCAAGAGAAAAAGACGGAAGATTCAAATTATTAAAATCAGGAATGAAAAAGGGAAAATTGCAACTGGTTTTACAGATATAAAGATCATAAGGAGCTACTCTGAACAAATGTATATCAACAAATTATATAACACAGATGAAGTGGGTAAATTCCTAAAAAGATACCAAAACTGACTCAGAAGACATAGAAAAACTGAATAGATCTATAGCAAGTATACAGATTGAGTATTCAAAACAATTTTCCCACGAAGAAAAATCCAAATCCACATGAGTTTGCTGGTGAAGTATAATGATTATTTAAAGAATTAACACTAATCCAAGAGGAAAAAAACACTTTCTAACTCATTTTATGAGACCAGTTTTATCTGACAGCAAAATATTACAAGAATATTGATGCAAAATACCTCAACAAATTTCTAGAGAAGTGAATCTAGCATATGAAAAGGATTATACATCATGACCAAATGGAATTCACCACAGGGTTCTAAGGATGGCTTAATATCCAAAACTTAATCAATATAATATAACATATTAATAAAAAAGAAACATAAACACACAATCATAACAGACACAGAAAAATCATTTGACAAAATCCAACACTTTTATGAAAAAAATGCTGAAAAAGCTAGGAGTAGAAGCAAACTTCCTCAACTCAATGAAAGGATCTACCCAAACAAAACAAAACTAAGCAAAACAAAAATTAATTAACATTATACTTAATGATGAAACTCTGAAAGCTTTTCTTCTATGACCAGAAATCAGAGAACGATGCTATCTTGGTCCATCCAGAACATTATAATAAACTACCATAGACTGAGTGGCTTATAAACAATAGAAATTTGTTTCTCACAGTTCTAGAGTCAGAGGAAGTCTGAGATGAATATGCTGGCAGATTCAGTGTCTGGTGAGAACCGGCTTCCTGGTCGAGACAGCTGTCTTCTTGCTGTGTCTTCACAAAGCAGAAGGGTGAGGAATCTCCCTGGGGTCTCTTTTAAAAGAGTGCTAATCCCACTCATGAGGGCTCTGCCAGCATGACTTAAACACCTCTCAAAGACCACACCTTCAAAACCCACCACATTGGGGGTTAGAATTTCAAAATATGAGTATTGAAGGGACACAGATATTCAGTCTATAGCAAGTTCAAAAGAATTCCTGTCTTTAAAGTAGGTAAAAAATAAAAATAAGAAAAATGTTGATTGAATCTATAAGGATTTTACATTACTTCTCCCACAAAGGGAAAAGAGAGAGATCTGGTTTACTGGTGAAGAGCTTAGAACTTGGAATTTAAGAGATTTTGGTTTGAAGCTTGGTTCTTCCACAAAGTCCCACCCCTACCATTTCTGAGGCCCCAAAAGTCCATGTGTAATATATCTAAGTATTACAAATAAAGCTATCAGGATGTTAAATAAAATATTTTCTCTCCTCCTACCCTGACAAATATATTTTTATAACAATCTGGAAGGCTAGAACCACATTGAGACTCAGAGTTCTCCCCAAGTTTCTGACCTAACACTCCCTCTTCTTGCTTCCAACTCTATGCAGCATCATAAGGAGTCTGATCTACGTGGACATGGACACACCACCTGCACAACCAAGCTGAGTCCTTTTGAACCTGGGGTAAAAATCCTGAGTGGTATGGCTTAACCTTGGGAGGAGAAAACATCCATACTGGTGATGGAAGTAAGGTGGGGCCATTTGGGTAGGGATTCAGGAGTCCAGGGTCCTTGAGCATGGTCTACAGAGGGGCGTAATAGCTCTCGTGGGCATGTCCCTTTGCTGCTCAGGACTCGCTGCCTGTGCACAGAGATGTGGTCAGAGAAGGACCACAGTGGAGCCTTCTGAGGCATGTTTCCTCTTTGTCTCCAAGGACAGTACTGTTTCCACCAATTACTTGTGTAACATTCGGCAAGTCTTCTTCTCCTCAGATGGAGAATGGAGGTAATGCTTCATTGGATTATGAGTGTTAAAGAAAATCAAAATTAAAGAAAAAATATTTTGCATTGCCTAATACATGGAATAATGAGTTAGTTATCTTTCTCTCTTCCTCCTTTCATTGTTGCTTTAATTTCTCCCAGATTACTCATTTATATAATAAGACTAATATTGTGCTTAATTCTCAGGACTTACATAATGAATATATCACATAGTATGTGTCAATGAAAAAAATAAGAGGTCAATAAGTGGCATACATGATCGTCAATAGATAAGGCAGTGAATTGAAAAAGCAAATCTCCATTTGGGAAAACATAAGTGGAATATATAACTATGTGGGAGTTTCTGGTAGGACCATCTTGATACGTTTACATACAAATTTTTTTCCGTTAGTTGACCTAGAGACTAATTCTTGCTTTAGTTTTAACCAAACCTGATAATATACAAACCCAATTTGGGAAACACACCAAAGCCTTATCACATAATCTCCGGTAATATGTGTCATGGAGATTTCTGTTGGTGCCAGTCCTCAGATGTTCTGCTTTCACCTTGGCCAGCATCAGCAGATGGCATCTTTCAGAGAAGCTGGCCTGGAGATGTAATTGGGGAAGAAACTCTGTGTGCATGTAATCTGAAAGCTGTCTAGATCCTGATAAAACAGGAGTCATGGTGGGATTTTGAAAGTTAGCAGCAATCATCAACAGAGTGAAATATTCTCCTTCCGTGAGTCCTGAATAGTCTTTCTTATCCAGTCAGGTTCTCTATCTACATTCATGTATAACATTATGAAACCCTCTGATTTTTTCTTTTCTTACAGCAGCTTTATTCAACCACCACTTCTGCTGCTGTACTCACCACACACTCCCGACAGCCTCAGTGAAGGTACAAATTTATCAATAAGCAGTGTAGCCTCCAGAATAGTCTGGAAAGTTTAATGAACTCTGATTCATGGAAACCTCTCAGATACTGATGTTTTAACTGACATTTGGCATGAAGTAAAATAGAGTTACAGGATTTTTCATTGTTAATTTAAGGCATCATATTAACTTTTGGAAAAGTCAGTGCCTCTCATATAAAACTCATTTAGTTGAATCAATAAATTTTAATGAAGATCTTTCTGGATACAAATAGGAAGAGAATAAACTCAACAAAATTTTAAATCTGTCACCAGCCCAGATTTCTCCAATCAATACACTTTTTTCCTGATTCCTTTTTAATGAGAAAAGTTGATTTTCCACTGCCCCCGAGTTCCTTTATCGTGAGAATATATTCTAAACTAGTAAGAATATATGGCCATAGCCTACTTATTTTAAAAGGAATATGTTTAACATGTAATCCATTATTTTGTCTATGTGAAGAGAAATTCCACTGAGAGATAATTCAGTGTGTAATATTTTTTAATATTTCAAAAGAATAATCGCTTAAACTGTAATGTAATGTTAAATTTAATAGACAAATGTACAGAGGTCTGTGTGAAAAAGTTATTTTACTTTCTCCATATAATATTCTTAAAACACATTAATATTCAATTAATTCAGGAAAATCAATCAAAGCCCTCTGTTTTACAATGCATTGTGCTGTATGCATGTGTATGTACGTGTTTGTGTATATGTAGAGAAATAGGGCTAGAGAGAGGGATAGAAAGAGAGAGAGAGAGATACAAATAGAAGGAAACATAAAAAAATAGAAGTGAAAAAAGTTTTTTCTGTATTTTCAAACTTCAGGAAAGTTACTTAAGTCTTTGTTTTCCCACAAGGCAAAGGGAAGATACATATTAATGAATCCAACAGTACTATTCTTCTTTTCAATCAACAAAGCAGAGTAGGTAAGTATAGTCAGAGGTGAATGCAGAAACTAGAGTCAAGGAATGATAAATTAGAAATGGAGGATACCTGATAATATTTTACACAAAATACCTGAGAAATTTACACATTTTTTTCTCCTTCTATTTTAAATGATCCTCACCCTTTTTATGTCAAGAATTCCCAGTTAGAGTTTAGGAAGAGAAGGAACTGAGGAAGCCAATAGTTGGTTGCATTAGCTTTTCTATTTCAAGCTGTCGCAGCTGCAAAATCGCTCAATGTAACTCCACAGGGAGTGCTACCCAGCTATGCAAATGAATTCCAAATGTGACAAGTGCCAGCATGGGCGGTGGTGACTGTGGAGGCTGAGTGACTGCCACCAGTGTGTCTGATGGATTGACTCAGACCACCAAGGAGTCAGCGCCATTGATTTCTGCTCAGCCATCTCATCTCTGTGACCTCTCCCTGGAAGGAAGGAAAGGAAGAGAGAAAGAGAGGTACAAAGAAAAAATAAAATGTTTCTTTATCTACTTGTCCCTCCTACTCTTAATTACTTTCATCATCATAGCATTTCCCTTCACCACATACTTTACTCATACCAGAACCAGATTAATAACTAGTCTTTATTTCTCTTCTATTCTAATTATGTGACTTGGTTTAGTGTTGCTTAATTGATATTTGTGTCATATTCTTTAGAATTTACTAATTGAACAATAGAGATAATGTAGAGTTGTTCTGGTATGATATAAATTCTAAACCATGTAGGCAGAAAATATAAAATATTGTTAGTACTCTTTCACAAAGAAGCTCCAGTGTTATGTTATTTTCCATTTCGTCAGGACTCCCTGGCTGTGGTGAAATAATCCCTTGTTCCTGAATTGGAACATTTTGGTGGATGAGAGGTTACAGGAGAGAGGAGAGATGTAGAGTGAGAATGTCAAAAAAGGAGATAGAATTAAGAAACAAAATGTCCCAAAGAGGTTCATGGAACCTCTAGAAAGCAGTCTAGAATGTATTTATTTCAAAGTGGTTTTGTTCTCTTAATCTTCTTCTAAGTCATTCTCCTTTATGAAAGCAGATTTTTCACGGAGAAGAATTGTACCCTTTGTTTAAGAGTTTAAGAGCTACCCCTCTTGTTTAAAGAGTTACAGTGAAGGCAACGATGGGATGGTAAAAGCAGGGCAGATGTACAGACAAGTTTCTGCTTATTTTTTCCTTGGGGATGCACACTTCAATTCCCATGACCTCTTTGAAATTCCTAACTGTGTTTGTTTTAAAAATTCCTTTCTTCACTTGTGTTCAGTTTGTAAGCAGAATTTAGTGGCAATATAAAAGACGGGGTATATGGTTGAAGAATTTTTTTTTTTTTAATGGGGTTTCATCCTTAAGAGAGTCTTTAAGCAATAAAAGACATCAGAGGATAGATAACATCAAGATGTGGCTATAAGATCCACTTTCAGGGCTTCCCTAGTGGCACAGTGGTTGAGAGTCCGCCTGCCGATGCAGGCGACATGGGTTCGTGCCCCGGTCCTGGAAGATCCCACATGCCGCGGAGCGGCTGGGCCCGTGAGCCATGGCCACTGAGCCTGCGCGTCCAGAGCCTGTGCTCAAAAAAAAAAAAGAGAAGAAAAATCCACTTTCAAGGATTCAGAGAGATTTAAGGAAGTGGATAGTAGAATCAGCTAAAATTGACAAAGTGCTTCTAAGAATCATCAGCGCTCTGTGCTACAACTGTCTCACAGAAAGACCAACATATAAAAGGACGTGACTCAAAAAGATTTATGGATGGTCCTTTTGGAGCATGGTATAAGTCCCTATTATATTCATAGGAAACCCAGAAAGGATTTAAGAAGCTGGTATGAAAGAAAATTCCACAAGTAGCTTGGACTAAAAGGACCAGAAACAGTTTGTAATAAAAAGAGGGGTCGGAGCTTCCTAATTTCTAGGATGAGGAAGCAGAATGATAGCTATTCCAGAGCAAACTTAAATTATATTTTTCATTTTTATTTTTAATCAGCTTTATATAAAACCTATATATGTATAGTGATTGTATAGTTCACTGAAGTTTGAAAAATACATGTACCTATGTAACTGCCACCATAATCAAGATACAAAACATTTCCATTTTCCTAAAAAGTTTATTTTGCCAGTTAATCTCCATCTACTCCTGTGCTCCATGCAACTACTGTCTCTTTTATATCACTATTGATATAAAAACATAAGCTATCCAATAGCCTATTAAAGTCTGATATCTATTAATATGTAGCCCTATTTCTATTAAAATTGTATAAGTAATTTTTTTCCTACAAAATAAATTTCAGCCTAGGATGTCAGTGCTGGTGAATTATATTAAATAGGGAGAAAAAAATGTCAGTCTATACAATCATTTTTTCAGAAAATGGAAGCAGAAGGGACACTTCTCAACACATTTTATAAGACAAATATAACCTTGCTTCCAAAACCAGATAAAAGAATTGCAAAAAAAAATTTAAATCAGCATCACTAATTATATAAAAGTAAAACTCCTTAACAAAATGTTAGAAAATAAAAACCGGTGATATATGAAATGGACAATATGTTATAATTAAGGAAGTTTATCATAGGAATGTAAGGTTTGTTCAGTATATTTTTTAAAATCTCAATAAAGGCAATTCACCAAATTAAGAGCAAAAAGGAGAAAAATATAATGAGTGAATAGATTAAAAAAAAACACATCTGACAAAATTTTAAGTGAATTCATCATAAAAATTCTCAAAAGGCAATAATATAAAGAAACACCCTTAACCTGATAAAAGCTATCTACCAAAATCCTATAACAACATTATACTTATGAGTGAAAGAATGTTTTCTTCTATATTAAGACAAGACATGAAGTCTCTCTTCACTACTTCTATTCATATTGTACTTGAGTTCTCAGTGCAATATGGGAAGAAAAATACCTCAAAGTTTACCAAATACAAAGAAAGAAATCAGTTTTCTTTATTCACTGGTGGTACATATGTATGTGTAGAATATCCTAATAAATGCACAAAACAGCTACCAGAACTAAAACTGTGTATCTAGCAGAATCAGATATTACAAGTTCATTATATAAAAATCAATGTATTTTAGTATACTAACAATAAGCAGTGGGAAATATATCTCCCTTTACACTTCTAAGAATAATTCCATCCCAATTTTTCTCTCCTCTTTTTCTGGTCCTTTAATTATATGTATGATCAATAACCTGACATTTTTATATACTTCTGTACTCTGATCGTGTTTTTTAAATGTTACCTATGGGTTTCAATTTTGATAATTTCCATTTACCTGTCTTCAAATTTACTAATCCTATCTTCTGTTGCATTAACTGAATCTATTTCATGATCATTTACTTTCTGATATTGTATTAATTATAGAATATCTGCTTTGTGTTTAAGAGATTGCAATTACCTGTTAACATTCTGCACTTTTTAAGATCCATGACTTCCTTGTCCTCTTCTTATTAAAAATATGTATTTGAGGTAAAGATATCATCTATTAATTTTAGTAGTTAGACTGTCTGTGTATCTACTTCTATTTTACTCTTTTCCTCTTGACTATAGGTTTTATTTTCTTGCTGTTTTCTTTGTCTCAAAAGTTCTTCCTTTGTCTCATAATATCTAGTAATTGACATTGTCATTATTCTTCCCCAGATAGTATGTATTTTTTTTCTGTTAGGCTGATAGGATGAGGAAATGAATCTGTGAACAATTAGTAACACATCTTGTCTGCAATTAGGGTGAAGCTTTGCTTAAACTTGGTCTACCTCTAGTTTCAAGTGTCCTACAGGAAAGAATTGTAGAATGTTTATGGCAAACCACTTCACATAATGGAGTTTTTGTCTTCTAAGCACCCAAAGTGTATGAGAGATTAGCTTGCTTTTCAGCTCTGCCTTATTCACAGGCATGGGATGCTCTGGTTTTTAGCAAAGAGCCTAGCAGGGCTCTGTCTTTTCTACCCTGAAAGTGCTTTCCTTCAGAGTTTTTGAAGTTTGCTTTTTCTTCCTGCACCACACAAGTTCAAAATCTTGGGATTGTGTTAAAAGGCAGAATTTTTGTCTATAATATGGGAGTCTTCTAGTTTGTCTCTGACTCCTCAGTCTGAGTTTCTGGTCCAGTTTATGGGTTCTTTATAGCCCCATCCTTCAGATAAAGTTCCTTTGAGATAAATGATGATGGCTTTGGGGATTCTCTAGATTTGAATCTGTCATTCCACTCATCCAGCCATCAAATACTATTATTGTTAATATAATATGAATGCTATTCTTTTGTTTAATTATTGTTTTTAATAATTGCATATATTGTTCTGGCATAAAACAATACATAATACAACAGAAAAGAGAAAAAGTGGAATTCAGACATGGATTATTTGAAGGATGACTTATCCAGGATTCTAAATTTTGCTAAATTTTGTATTCCATGAAAGCTCCCACATTTATTAAAAGAATACAGTCATCAATCTTGCCTATTCAAAACGCAGCGTTCATTAGAACCATGACCACTGAGCCACAAAATAAATTTCACAGTGTCCATTCCCTGGAAGATTTGCTTGTATTTTTCTTTAGGTTTCTTCACAAAATTCTACTGGGTTTGCACATCTGTTTGAAAGCTCAGAGTACAACTGAAGTTGTAATTTAAATGTAGATAATGCCCATAGCAAGAATCGTAATAAGAACTACTAATTATTGTGCACCTACTGGGTACTAAGCTCACTACTTGTATTACTATCATCTAATTCTCTCCTGGAGTTTATGAAGTAGGAATATTTGAAAATGCAAAACTGAAACCTGGATGAGAAATAACTTGCCCAAGGATACATAATAATAGCTCTATGATCCTGACAGTAAAAGAAGGAACTGTGATCATGGGCACAAAGCAAAGGACCTTCAATAATAGAACAGCAACTTAAGGTCATTTGTTGTGACATAGTAGCTCCCTCCAGCTCTGTTGGGGTCCTGAATATCACAGCACAATAACTGTTGTTCATAACGATGTGCCTTACAATATCAAATGACAAGATAAAATAATAGTTATTGTTTAATAAATCGGGGAACAATGAAATGCACTTTAGAAATATGTAGCTATTTCCAGAGTAGTCAGTTATCATTATGTAGTACTTAATAACTATTTTAACTTATATGTGAAAAATGAAAATAAAAAGCAAATTCTTTAAGAAAACATACCAAAATATGTAGACATCAATAGGATTAGTATAGCTTCTTTTTTACATTTGTGTATTTTTTTCAAATTTTCTATTTGAAGGCAGGAAATAAAACCCATAAAATAATTTTTTTTCAGTTAAAAAATAAAAGATGCATTTATGGACATTGTGGACATCTCAATCTATCACTAGAACACTTCTGGTAATACCCTCATGCTTTTCAAAACCTGTTACTTTGTCACAGGTAATTACAGCATGACTTTTCAAGCTCATAATTATTTCTTCATTATGGATTGTAAATAAAAATAATGAGTTTCCTAATTGTGTTTTCAGACCCTGTAAGGATAGGCCAGGTTAAGCTACAGTAACAACACCTATATAATCTCAGTTAACTAAGAGAAAATGTGCTTCTCACCACCACAGTCTGTGCAAGTTGGCTACTCTCCATGCATTTGTTAGCTCAGCCTTGCAGACTGCTTTGATGTTATGGTACCTCAGGGCCAAAACCTGTTCCCACATGCAAAGGTAAGAATGTGCCAGAGAGTCCAGAACTAGCAGTTCAGTGACATGTCAGTTCTGCCCACTTTTCCTTGACCAGTAAAGTCCCTTGGCCACGCCTAATCTTGAAATGGTGGTGAATTTCCACAACCTTGTGCTTGAAAGGAGAGGAACAGGAAATGCTGTTGAGCAAACTTAACATCTACCACCAAAACACATACATGAAAAACAAAACACAATATCTTGATGCTCAGTCAGCAATTATTTTAATCTGCTGAAATGGATTATGCTATGCCAGGAACAACTAAAGTTTCCTCCAAAAAATAAGGTTTTACAAAGACCTTCAGAAATTTGTTATTTTCAGAGCTAAAGGTCTGAAAATTAAGAAATTAAATGTCAAATTTAATTTAGTATAGACTTGATATATTAGCATAATATTTAAAAATTTTTTACTGAGGTATAATTGATTTACAATATCATGTTTATTTTAGGTGTACAGCATGGCAATTCAGTTATATATATATATCCTTTTTCATATTGTTTTTCCCTATAAGTTATTAATATAATATTAATAACTAAAATTAAAATAATGACTAATTTGATGCTTAATAGACTAAAATTTGTATAACTTTTTTGGATTAGGTTAGAATTGAACCTAATTTTCTCTCATCTGAATATTATAAAATATTCAGTAGCAAAGAATCTTTTAATAACATACTGACTGCTAATGTGATGGAGAGAAATAGTTATAGAACCCATTTCTATAACTAGAGAAATAGTTGTATAAACTATTTCTATAACTAGAGAAATAGTTATAGTTTAGCAAGGCAATTTGTCCCCATTTTTACATGCATGCAATATCGAGAAATATTGCTCTAGTTATTTAAAGACATAATAAGAATGACGATGTAATAATAATAAGCAGCAGTATCCACTACTTTAGGTAATAGTTCATTTCTTTTAACTATACTAACATAATTGATATGTTTCAAAATACTGTAAGAACCATAGATTACACAATCATACTAAAATTTTGGAAATCTTTATTTAACTTCAGATAAACATTCCCTGAAATGTAGAATAAATTTTAATTTGATGGTATTTTAAATTAATTGAAATATTTATTTCAATGAATTTAATGAAGAGTCATTACTAAATTAAATGAGAGGTTATTCTCCATTTTTAGATTATCAGAGAAGTTTTAAAAGCAAAGCTTGCTGCAGAGATTGGGGAAAAAATGTTTACGATACACATATCTTTTAAAGAACTTACATTTAGAACACATAAACAGCGCTCACTGCTCAATAACAGAAATAAAAATTTAATCAAAAATGGCAACAAATAGAAACTTCAAGAAGATGATATAGAAATAACCAGTGAGCATATCAAAAGGTCCTCAATATCACTGGTCATTGGGAAAGAGAAACTAAAGCTATCATGTGCTGCCATTTTCCACTCCAAAAGAATGTCAAAATTAAAATTAATGACTAAACAAAATGTTGGCAAGAATGTGAAGAAACTACAACCTGCATACATTACTGACGGGAGAGCAAAATGATACAGCAATCTGCAAAATTCTTACCAACCTAAATATACACTGAGGTTATGACCCAACAATTTTAATTTTAAGTACTATCTGCCCAAGATAAATGAAAAATGCTTACCTAAAGACTCATGTAAAATTTTTCATAACAACGCTATTTTAACAACCCCAAGCTGGAAAAAAAAAAACAAATTTTCATCAACAAAAAAAATGATTTTTAAAAAGTCAAACATACGATGGAATGCCTGCTCAGTAATTTTATTTTAAATGAGCTATTGGCATATGCAATAACATGGAGGAATCTAAAAAAATGTTAAATAAAGAAGTTAAATATTTACATAAAGTTGTAGAACAAACAAGGTTAATTTATAGTAATAAAAATCTGAACAGTGAGTAGAAAAGTACTGAAGAGGAGCACAAGGAAAACTTCTAAGGGGATGGACATATTCTCTATCTTGTCTGGGTGATGTTAATGTGTATTTGTCAAAATTAATTAAATTGTACACTTAAGGTGTGTGCATTGCACTATTTATAAACTTTACCTCAATTAAAAAAGTCCAGAACTACTGTTTACTCATATTTATTTTTATGTCTTTATATCTCTGGTAGCTATTGGTTTATCTAATGTGTTCTCCATTTCTGCAATTTAACATTACAGTGATAACAAAATGTTGAGGCCTGAGCATTTCAGCTATCAGAAACAGCAGGTAAAAAACTCAAGGGACTGGCAAAGGCCATATCCAGAACATCAGAGAACACTGGGTTGAGTGGGCCATGATGAGTAAGGGGAAGAGGGGAGGATGAGGATGCGGGGCGGGCAGGCAGAGCCAGATATGCAAGGACCTTTAGGTTTAACAGCACATGTAAACACGTCCCAATGAGATCCATTATTTTTCTTTGCCTTGTCTTAACTTTAAACAAAAACTTGCATAAAATGAGTTAGAAATTATAATTACTATTTTGACACAGTTGGAAAAAGTCCCTGAAAATAAAGGCTTGCTTCTAATATTCCCTGGCACAAGCCAACATAAACAGTACATTACCTTGTGGTCGAAACCACAATGCCACATTAAAGGAGAATCCTTTGAGGTATTCCATATGGTTTGTAAAAGTTTGATTATAGCAGCTATTTCTGAAGGTTAAAGTAAGATCTTCCTTTTTCAAAAGTTCATGCGTGAACACATACAACCCCCCACCAAATAGACACACACATTTAGACTTATATACCACACCAAATCCTTGGTAGACATCCAACTATCACAAATTAAATAATGTTGTAAGCTTTGCTTGGAGAGTGGAGGAGAAATTAAGGATGTATGTTTGTGTGTTTTAAATAATACATTTTATATTTATATAAAGGTAAATGTATTTCTTTGCATGTATGTGCCTCTCTGAGTCTATCTATGCAATGACAGTTAACATTTACATTAGTGATTTCTTTGTGCCAGGAACTCTTCTATGCATTAACTAAAGCACACCACGGCCTTATGAAGTAAATATACTATAGTGATTTCCAGTTTATAGTTGCAGGATGTCTGGTTTTCATGTTTTTTTGATCTTAGTAGTATTGCTCCTTAATTTCTATAGCCTCAATTTATTGGGGATTGCAAAATAGTTATTATTTATAAATTTATTATACTTTTTGTTAGGTAATTTTCTAATGAGACTCTTCCCTTCATCTTTTTGGTTGCCCATTGGTACTGTTCATATAGGAAAGTCAAGATAAATGCCCAATTTTAATGCAAATGAATTGTTCCTCTAGCATCTTCAGAAGGTAATGAATTCATTTTACTATATAATTTATTTAAATATATTTAATGAGATAAAATTCTTTACACATATTATCATTATTACATTTATGATAGTCCCATATTTTTGGCACTAAGTGCTTTTTCAAGCTGGCTCCTTTCTCCTTTTGACATAAACCCAATAATCTTTGATAATTTCCTTGTTTCATGTTCTTGCACATTTCTTTCTCAAGATTTAAGTTAATCTGTTTCTTCAAGAAGCTCTGGTTTCTTTAAACAGAAAATTGTATTTAAAGACTCAAATCTAAAATCTCTGGGCATGAGATATGCCTGTGTCTTTGGACTTACATTAGTTCTAGGCTCTTGGACTGAGCTTCAGGGCAAAGCTTAGCTGGGTCTTCTATATAGGGTCTTACAAGATACAGTTGAGGGTCACAGGTGGGCTGCATTCTCATCTGGAGGCCCAAATGGGAGAACCTCTGCTTCCAAGAGCACCAGGTTGTCAGCACCATTTGGTCAACTGAACCATTCAGTTCCTTGAGTTGTAGGACAGATCCTTGACCTCTTGCTGGCTCTTGGATGAAGACTGCCCTCAGGTACAAGATATGCTCAGAGTCCCCTGCCCTTGAGCTTCCCTATCTTGATTGCTTACTTCAAGATACCAAGGACGGTTCTTAGAGAAAATCTACTGGCAAGAAGGAGTCTTACACAGTGCAATTTGAATTCTGGATGTGACATCCAATCTTATTTGTCATATTCTGATGGTCAAGAGCATAAGATAGGTTCAACCCAAAACAAGTAGTGGAAATTATACTAGGATGTGAACTCCAGGAAGTGGGGATGATCAGGAGTATTCTAGAGTCTGATCATCACATATTTAAATTTATTTATACACACAAACGTTTATTTACTTAATACCTATTCCATATCTTGTCTGTTTATGCTTATACATCTAATTCCCAGGACAACACAGTTTCTATTTTAATCCTTCCACATCTGTGTCTCCTTTCATTTACACAGAAATTTCTAGTTGTCAGTGTCACAGATGATAGAACTGGAATATCTCATCATTGCACATACAAATGTTTCAGAATAATGATACCAATATTAATAACCAAAGTAGGCTATTTTTTATACTCTATCTTCATTCTCTCCCCAGTTTTATATTTGTACTCTATACTTTCAGATCAGAGAGTTTTACATACTATAATTTCCCACTTTTTCTTCCATTAAATCTTAGTTCTATAAGCAATTCTCTATTTAATGCTATCCACAAGTCCTTATGTAGGTGACTCTTCAGCCACTTTAATTTCCTGATGCTCATTCTTCAGTAGACTGATTCTTCATGCAGAGTCTGATGTTGTATCTTTCACAGGAAACATGAAATTTATCTGGGAAATTGGCATATTTTTAACCAGGATGAGCCTAAGTGTGCATTTTTCTTATCAATTAAGTTTAGATTTAGGTGGGTCCTTTAAATTTACAGATGTAGATATTTCCTCAACTCATGGGCATTTTCCTCTGTTCTTTGTATAATTCTTGTTTATCTTCCACATATACATTTTTATCTTCCTGGAACCTCAACTACTTACAACCGTTACATCTTCTAAGAATCTTACAGTTTTCATCACTTCATATTTTCACTCTGTACAATGAAATACTAATTTCATGTGATTATTCTAAAGGCTACTAACACAGGTATAAACAATGACCATCCCTGTCTATATTTCTTCTGTTGAATTTTACCTGATAAGTCATGTTTGTTTTTATCTCCATCATATCTTTTTTATGATCCTCCTGAATCTCCTTTTTTCTTTTTTCACCTCCTGAATGCATTGTTTCTGTTTTTGTTTATTTTATATGTCAACTTGGCTGAACCATGGTGCCCAGATATGTAGTCAAGCATTATTCTGAATGTTCCTGTGAGGGTATTTTGGATGAGATTAACATTTTAATTGGTGAACTTTTAGTAAGGCAGATTGTTCTTTATAACATGTGTGGTCTCATCCAATAACTTGAAGCCTTGGCTACAAAAAAAGACCGATGTCCCCCAAGCAAGAGGGAATTCTGCCAGCCTAATAGCCTCCAGACTAGAAAAACAATATCAGCTCTCCCCTGCGTCTCCAGCTATGGGTTCTGTTTTTCTGGAGAACCCTAACTTATATACACACTTTCCTCTAACAGCCATACTTTGCTGACTGTTGTGTTTGCTCCAATCTTTTTCTCTCTTGTTGCTATTGGATCCTCTTGGATGTATTGTCACTTTTCCTGGATGGTTCACTGGGGCTCACATCTGTTTGCTGGACTAATCAACTCACCTTAACAGTGGAAGTCTCACAAGTGGTGAAAGACAAAGAGAAAGACCCTTTTAGCTTGAAAGGGTTGAATGGGCAGGATGACAAACACTGCTGAGGCATTTGGAGAAAGTTTCACTCATTACCTTCTTCTTTTCTTCTCTTGGTCTTACAATGTCCAGCCCAGATTGGAACTTCTTGGCTTTCCAAGGGCAATGTTTGGTCAGATTCAGGTGGTACCAATATAGACTCTGCACAGGGATTTTCACATTTCTGTGAAACAAGCTTTTTCCAGAGTCACTGGTTTTGCACACCACATCTCAAGTCTGCCTTTGGTGTTATCCAAGTTCTGTAGATCCTAACATTCCTCAGAATCAGGATGAGTATACAGTTCAAATTTGACAGAAGACAGGGAGGAAGCTTGTTCAAAATTTAACTTCAAAAGTATTTCTTACATTCTTTGAGGACATCCTTTGTTTTTTCCCCTCAAACTTTCTATTATAATAAAAGTATGTTCTAAAAATAGGATACATTTTAACATTATTCATTCATCTTTCATTCCATTATTAAGCAGCCATATGGGAATGCTATGATTAACTATATACTTCAGGAACACACAGCACAAAGTAAGAAACAAGTAAGTTAACTAAGAATTTTAAAACAGTGTCACAAATCCTCTCAGAACTGTAAGCTCACATTTCTAAGGAGAACCAAATGATCTTTCTAAAACTGATTTTTTTAATCTTTCAATTTTGTATTGTGTTCTGATTTTGATTTATAAAAATTGCTTTAAGTCATTTTGTTATTAAAGACAGCAATTTTTTTTATTTGGAAAATAGGAACGGAATATTTTTAAAGAAAAGCTACACAAAACACTGAAATTTAGACTAAATGTTAGTTTTGTTTTCTGGAAATGTCTGAAAAATACCATTAGGGAATGATAAGGGTCTTTTTAGCAGATCAGCACATGTCTAATATATTAACCATGAAATATCCCTTTCAGGTGAGGGTAAAATATGGACCTATAATCCAGAGTGTTGGCTGAGAGAGTTGTGTTTGCTAAATTTCCTAAGTAAGTGGAGTAGAAATAATTGGAACTATATGGGAATTGATCTGGAAGGCATTAAATCCAGGAGGAGGAGATGGGAACAAGAAAGACTTAATACCTCACTGGAGAGAAGCTTTCTAATTATGTAAAATGTTTCTGTGGAAAATTTATCCCTTAAGGAAGTAACATGAGTTCTGAAACTGTGTCCCTGACACAGGCAAGTAAGTTTCTATCAAAAATTCTATAACTAAAAGGGAACTAGTTTCTCAGGAGAACCTATTTACCAAGCTAGGAAGCTGTACTACAATAAGCAATATATTTAAGTAGATATTCTTTAGTTGAGTTTTTCAGATAGAAATTACCAAGAGGTATCTTTATCTATAAGGATGGCACAGGGACTCAAGGAGAAACCTGGATTTCTGTCTGCTGTAGTTCTGAACCAAACCATTTTCAAGACATGAATATATTACTTATAATGTAATAAAAATAAAGTTGTCAGAAGCTAAACATGATTGTTAAAAGTATATTTATAAGAAAACTAAATTTATATGAGGGCTTCCTATCAGTAATCAAGATGGTTGATGAGGTGGAAAATTGGAAAACTACTTTTCAGAACAAAATAGATTTTTCTCAAAATAATTTCTTAAAAGGATACAGAATTCAAAGATTTTTTTAAAATTCTTAAGATTTTGTAAGCGATAAATGATTGTTTATGATAAATGAGAAATAATACATAGACAAACATTTAAAACATTTTTCTAGCACTTTTGAAGGAAAATGTAGTGAGTTTTTGGTCTCCATTTAATTCAGTCCTCATTAGATCCTTCACATCCTGATTTTCTGACTCCAGTGACTATAATAACCTCTGCTGGTAAAGGGCTGTGAAAACCCAATAATGACACAGAGCAGGACCTCAATAGATTAAAATACTCTCTCTCATGCTCTGAGTCTTTTGAGAAAGAGACTTAATGAAAACAGAGTTTTCTCCCTTTCTTTTCTCCACTATGGTAAAAATATCACAATTATTTTTTCTCATTTCACCAATATATTTAAACATGAACCACAAAACCACTTTTTTCTAGCTTTGTCTTGGTTAAGTCATCTGCTCAGTGATTTTCCTCAATATCACAGGTATAAAAATCGCAAAAATGTTTCCTGATTTTGCAACTGATTATGTAGATAGAGAACTAATAGACTGAAAATAAGGCAAAATGCATGTTGTGTGTGGTGTGTGAAGTGGCCTGCATGACACAGTCTGTTATTCAATTAAACCTCTGGACAGCCTAGTGAAGATGGAAGATGTGTTTAATCTGAAAATACCTATAATCCAGGAACAAAAGCAGAGTCCAGAGGGACAGTCCACCTCTGTTCAGAGGGAAACGTGTTCAGTTTTTCAGTAGAGAGCAAATCATAACCATTTCTTCTTTAAGAGAATGAGATTGACCAGCTTGGAAAAGTTGAAGTACTTCCATTTATAAAAGACTGCTTTTTATTTTTATTATAGACCATAAGAAAATGCACACATAGTATATTTTTAAAGGTTTACATTTGTTCAATAATTTTGTTAATTTAAGTTTCTAGTTCTAAATTCTATGCTCTATCATATGAAAAAAAGTAATGGATTCTTTTTTACGATGTAAAAGCAAACAGTCCTTTTGAGAAACTTTTCCTGTAACATTGCTATATGAGGTCTACTCTTTTAATTTCCATATTTTCAAGAAACATGAGAACGTCTCTCCTTACCTGAACTGGTCTGTGAGCCTTTTATTATAAACAGGGACATTAGCCTATATATCTGAGGAAGCAGGTTACACAGGACCACCTTAATCATGAACTATATCAGGACTTGTTTGTAGGGACATTTTTAGGTGCCAGATGATCAGAAAATTGAACTACTTTTACTAATCCTTCCTTCCAGATTAGTAAATGTCATTGAAAATTAAGTGGAAATACACTTAATGCACTGGATGACTCATTTCAGCTGCACGGTTACTGTCGATGTTCTAGAATTTCATTGGCTTCTAAGGTACCGCCGAGGAGGAAGTGAAAATCTGGGGGACTTCTTTTTAATTTATAGCTGGGGATTTTCTTAACTAAAGGGGAAACACTGGGAGGCCATGTTTGTGCTCAGTGTGGTGCACACACACGCACACGCACACACACAGCTTTGATTGCCTTGCGCACTGAGCTGGGACCTTTCATTTCATTCTCGTGCATCATTTACAAATTGCTGCCATGGCTCCACCAAGTCAGCATATCTCACCGAGTGAACACAAAGTGGATCCGAAGGGACAAAATACGTTCTGTGCTATCTACGCATGTTTGCTTCCGTCCATTGATTGCGTTTCAAACACAAGTCAGTCAGGAAGAGAGATGAATACCCTGGTAGGTGTTGGAAAGTGCGCAGGTCTACACTCAGAGGGGTGATTCACCGAGATCAGGTTACAGCAACAATGAGGCAGGAGGTGCTTTGTATTCTAAACTTGGAACCTCAGGAAACAGATTTTACAATCTTTACGTAAACACCTGTAAGAGCATACCTATGAAACAATTAGGTATAAAGAGCTTTCATGACTAAAACACAAACGTTTTCATTTGTGAAACTAAAACTAAAACACACATGCTCTGCGGCATGCGGGACCTTCCTGGACCAGGGATTGAACCGGTGTCCCGTGTACTGGGAGGTGGATTCTTAACCACTGTGCCACCAGGGAAGTACCAAGAGATATTTTTTAATACTCCTTATTTTGTCCTTTTATCAATGGTAAAGATGGAAGTGAGGAATCCATATAAATAAAAAAGCCACCAAAATAGTTTCCTAATACCTTGATGGCATTTACACTTAACACACACTAAAAGTTGCCTTAATCATTTCTGTTTATTCTTTAATCTTATCTCAGAATTTATTTTTTCCCAATATCCATTTTTTTTCTCAGATCATCTTCCCACAGTATAATATATAAACCTAGGTTTTAAAATCCAAAGCCATGTGTGGAGGAGGTGAGTGTCCACACATGACCTTGACCAGCTGGAGGGATGTTGTCAGACTTTGCCATTCAGGCCAGACCATTTTTAGTAAATTTTTTAAACACAAAAATCTAGTAAAATCAATCAATGCTTTATATCGTTAAATGGAAAAACAAATATTATCCTTCTCAAATAGTGTCTTTGTTCTGTGCTCAGTTGAGTAAAATATTGAAATGCTCTAAGGGATATTTTATAGAATATCTCATTGGAGAAAATTAGATTGGCACTTAATTTTTGTTCAACAGTAAATGAGCAACTATATTACATATTGTAGGAGAAGAAGTACTGCATGTTGACTTTGCTTTCTGTCTACAGTATAATTGTTAACTGAATCTTTATTGAGTTTGTGTTTTTATTTGTTTTATTTACGTGAATCACTGACAATACCACAAAAATTTAAAAATCCATCTAAAATGGTCTTTGGCCCTCAGCATCTTAGCTGGTTACTACAAATGCCTAGACAAGGCTGATCTGATATCTCTGCAAGATGCACGACTGAAATAGAGTTTTATAATAGATACCTACGGCCTGGCTAGTCAGTGGAGATACTTAGACCAGAGACCAGGCTGCTCAGCAGGAAGCCACAGCACTGAGCTTAACTGCTGTCAGTCTCATCCCTGACACAGGGTGTTTGTCTCTAAAGAAAATCAGAAAAACAATTGTTGGTGGAACCGTGGATGGCACTATTTCCTCTGAGATCTTTTTAACTAACACCATTTACAGTGGGTAACCACTTCTAGAATATGGAACATAAAAGTCACCAGGTGGAATAATAAACGCTGCCTCATTTCATTAGATTTTTCCAATTGAGTGAAGGTCTCAGAGTTGCATTCTTTTCACCACTTAGGAAAAATACAAGAATGTTCTCTCGTAATACCCCTCCCCTCAAAAACAAAACAAAAAGAAGCATCAAACACACACACACACACACACACACACACACACACATGCATCTACTAACCAGGGCCTGGTAGAGAAGCACATAGCCTTGAGAATTTAGCTGCAGCGAGTGGTCTTTTCACCTCTTTTCCTTACTGACTTTTTCTTTAATACATGTGATTCATTAATAATTCCATGGAGTGAATGCTGGAATATTAAAAATATATATATTTTTATCATGAATCATAGATTCACAGAATTATAAGGTTGGAAATAATCCTAAAACTACACTTGTTCAGCTTGGATTTCTTCCACCATGAGTGTCTCATCTACATTTAATACCAGGAGTACTGGAAACAACACATTTTCTCATGAAATTCAGTCAGAGTGCATCTTCCTATATGTAAATCCTAACCTGCAGTTAACGACCCTACCTCTTAGGACAATGCAAAAGGCTAATTCCCTTTTATGTGACAGTCTTTCATATTTCATATTCCCCCAAAGTGATCTTTTTTACAAACAAAACTTATTTCAACAACTTCCTGTAGGACGAATGTGTTGCTTCATCATTCTGGTGTTGGTATTTAAAATATGTTCCAATTTTCCTATCTTCATCTTCAAGTGTGTCTGTAACAACAGTCGTTGGGGACGCCAGAATTTCTAGGAAAATATTCACAAGTTCTGTTTTAAATCTCCTCAATGATCTGATAATTGGTGGTTCATCTCCTAAGCTGTATTCCTATATAGAAAAAACAGAGAGAACTGAGATAAAGATTTTATTTTACAGAATAAGACATTGCATTCCCTTGGTGTATGTAACATTCTTGTGACTCCTTCACTCCTTTATAAGTTTATTTACTCATCAATATAGTCATTCATTATAAATGTACAGGGCTATATGCTAGGTTTATAAGATATATAAGAAAGAATCAGTCATTGATCCTGGTGCCAAGAGATCACATCATTAAAAAACATAAAATGCATTATGGAAATAAGAAATATGGTATAGAATGTAATTTATGTAACCTTATTCCCTTGAGGTTGACTGTCATGATGATTCAGATATTGGGAGATTATTTTTAGGTGGGAGTCAATTTTATTATTTTATGTTAAGATTGTTATCCAAGTTAATATTTGAACCATTATATATATGTATGTATGTGGATATATATTTTTTTTTAAGTATTTAGCTGTCTTTGCTTTGGTAGTAAATTATTAAAGCTGGAAATTTTGTTGTAAAGGGGAAAACATATTTTAAAGTGTATTGTAGTGTACTGTGTATTGGCATTTTTATAATCATGATCTCCAAATATATATAAATCTAAATATAGAAAATTTATGAAATGAAATATTAAATTATAGTTTGTATAATACTTTCACTTCATCACTAATGAGATGTTATCAATGCTGGTATTTGTACTGGTCCTAACAAACCCTTGAAATTTATGTTCTACAATCCGAGCAAACAAAACCAAATTGTATTGAGGGGTTATCTGTGTATCCAGGCATCAAGATACATTTATTCTTCTCAAAAAGCTTTCAAAGTGATGTTATTACTTCCAATATTCCAGAAAAAGTAGTCAAATTTTAGATGTGTGGAATCATTGACATTGACATACAGCTAGTAAATTTCAGGTCCTTTTCTGATGTTACTTCATACGGACATGAGTTAAATGTTTTACACTTTTCAGACCTTCCCTGGTGGCGCAGTGGTTGAGAGTCCGCCTGCCGATGCAGGGGACACGGGTTTGTGCCCCGGTCTGGGAAAATCCCACGTGCTGCGGAGCGACTGGGCCGTGAGCCATGGCTACTGAGCCTGCACGTCCGGAGCCTGTGCTCCGCAACTGGAGAGGCCACAACAGTGAGAGGCGCGCGTACGGCAAAAAAAAAAAAAAAAAAAAAAAAAAAGTTTTACATTTTCAGACAGTATTTTCATTGTCATGCTTACCAAAATTGCTCATTTTGCCAAAATTACTAGGGAATTGTAGGATATGTGATCAGAGAAGGGACCATTTACAGGTGCTTCTCCATCACAGTGATTATGATGACCTGCATCTGTAATTATAACTAAGAAGCTTAGAGAAGGCACAAGGAATGGGCATTCTTCCTTCTCTGGAGTTTCTGTTGAGGGCATCATCCAAATTAGGCCTTTTTTTAAAGACATAAATCTGAAATTCACATAGCCATCAAAGTAAATTGGGGGACTTGATTCAGATTCTATCCTAAAGCAGTTCCAATGAAAACTTACTGTAAAACATCTAACAGCCAGATTTTTTTAAATGTTAGTTGTGAAAATAGAAGTATGAATTTGATATAGCTTCAGTCTCTGCTTTCTTTAATGTATTAGAATAATGAGGTTAGTGTCTATGTTTGTGGGAAATGGATGATGACATTCATTATTGATCTCTGGATAGGTTGAGAACAATATTATAATAATCCATACCAGTCAGCTTGACCTTTTACTGATTTGGCCTTTACCTTGAGTGGGAGGAAAAGGAAGAATAAAATAAATGTGTCTCCATGAGTGAAGTATAACATAGGACTTGTCACATCCCTGGACTTTATTATTATTTATCATTAAAGCACAGTGATCCATCAAGCCATTAATCTCATTAGAGACCTGTAAATCCGGAGGACAGATCATGATGAAGCTTCAGAGGATCTTCTCAGCAATAAATTATAAACAGTTTTCAAGGTCTTTATAAGAAAATGGACCTTAAAAGCAATAAAGAAGCTGCAAGTATCTGTCACAGCTCAAATATCACCACTGTAAAGTTTTCTGGGATCTTCCCACTTATAATCGAATTCTCCTTCCTACACACTATGCCTCTATTATAGGTCATAGATTATAATCAGAGAATATTAGCCCTGTGAAGGCACTTAGAATTAAGTGATGGCTGATGACACAAAGCTCATTAGAGGGACAGGGACCTTTTTTAGAACATCTGGCTCCCCCAGTAGAATATAGCTACTGGACATTAAACCTTGTCCCCCCAACTATGTCTGTAACCTGCACTTCACATCACAGAATATTAGTGAATAAGATGGTTCAGGTGAGAAAAGCAGATCAGGGAAAGAACAGAGAAGTGTACAATTGTGGGCAACATTTCAGGCTCTGAAATGGGTAAAGAGGCTATTGAAGCAGGAGGAAAGAGTCTATGGACACACAAGTGAGGCAGCATAGAAATGAGAGAACGGGCAATCAGGGAAGGAGTGTTCATTTCCCATAAAAGCAGCTGTAAATCAACACAGGCTCAAGATTATTTAATTACAAAATTTTAAATTAGCTTTATTTCCAAATTCATGAAAAGCATGGTTGTTCATTCTGCTGATCCCTAAACTGCACATCTTCGTGATTACTGTCACTTTTGAGTCTCAAAGATGTCATAAGCACGCATAGAGCAGATCTATAATAAGTATTAAGCAGCACTGCGCAGTGTTTAACAGTGTAGAAGCTCGTGTCAGCAGGCGAGTTTCAAATCCTGGCTCCAATGACTCACTGTGTGATTTGGGGCTGTCACATTATACCTTAGAGCAAAAATTTCTATGAAAAAAATTTCAAGATTGTGCATTGGTCAAGAATTAGATATAACACCAAAAGCATGATCCATAAAAGAAAAACAAAGGCAAACTGGATTTCATGAATAGTTAAAACTATAGCACTTCAAAAGACACTATTGAGAAAATGAAAAGACAAGTCACATAGAGGAAGAAAACATTTACAAGACATTTCTCTGATAAATAACTTGTATCCACACTATATAATGTACTTAGAAAAGTCAACAATAAAACAAGACGAATAATTCAATTAAAATGGAAAACAAATTTGAATGGATATTTCACTAGAGAAGATATAGTATCGGCTAATAATGCATGAGAATGGGTTCAAATGTGTTTGCAGGAAAATGCAAATCAAACAAAATACCACTTCATGTCTGTCCACTAGAAGGACCATAATCAAAAAGACAGAAAACGCCTACTGCTGCTGAGGATGAAAAGTGGAAACCCTTTTATATTTCAGGTAGAAATATAAAATGTTACAGCAGCTTTGGAAACGGTGTGGCGGTTTCTTAAAAAGTTAAATATAAATCACCCAAAGACCAAGCCATTCCATTCCTAGGAATCTACCCAAGAGAAATGAAAATATATGTCTACACACAGAAATGTAGCAGCATTATTCATAATAACCCCAAACTGGAATAATCTAAGTGTCCATCAACTAGTGAATAGACAAACAGAATACAGTAAGTTCATAAAATGGCATGTTATTCAGCCTCAGAAAGGAAAGAGCTATCAATAAATGCTACAACATGGATCAACCTCAAAAATATTATAAATGAAAGTGATAGAAACCAGAAGTAAAGCATATATATATGGGAATGGCTTATATGAATCAAATTATATGAAGTATATGGAAAATATAAACTTATAGAGACAGAAAGCTGATGAATGGTTTCCTTGGGCTTAGATCGATAGCAGATAACTGAAAACAGATTCAAGGGAGCTTTTGAAATATTCTAAAACTCTTGTGGTAATGTTTGCACCCTTTATAGTTTTACTAAAGTCATTTAATTCTACATGTAAAATGGGTGAATTTTATACTACGAAATTTATCCCTCAATAAAGCTCTAAAATATACATTAAAGAAAATAAAGTAAACAATACTTAAAAAAGCATTACTTACACTTAAATGTCTATTCAAGTTCCTAAAAATAGGAATATATACATGGTATATAACCTATAACAATAACAACAAAATACTACCGACTTTACGGAGATTTTACATTAACTGAGAGGATTCATGTAAACCGCACAGCACCATTGCATGTTATATGGAAGGTATTTAATAAATGTTGGCTTGTAACTAGTTATTATTTTAAAACTATGTTAATAATCATCTGATATGCATATACGTACAAGCATGTTTATATCCATTTTACATATTTAAATATATTCCACTTGATTGAATTCTTTCTCTTAGATCAAAACTAGATTTTTTAGGTCACTCAAATGTAGTTCACAAAATTGCACACATTCATTTAAATGATCACATTATTTTATTTTTACATAAATTATTTTCTAATAAATCTCATTCTTCCTGAATTTTCTTTCCATTTTTTATTATGAAACATATGATTGAAATAGAACAGGGTAAAAATGTTTAAGAATGGTTTAAATAGTAGAAAAGTAATGAAATAATAAAATTAGAATATTATCAGTAACTTACTAGCTCCTGCTTGCCACTTGCAAATCCCAACTGATAAAGCTCTCCCCAGAAGTAAGTGCTGTTCTGATTCTTGTGTTAATTATTCCCTTACCGTTCTCTACAGCTTTAATAGCTGAGTGTGTGTGTGTGTGCGTGTGTGTGATTAAAAGACATGTTGTTTAGTTTTGATTTTGAACTACATATAAATGGAACTGCACTATATGTATTGTTTTGACTTTTCACTCAGCACTGCATGTTTGAGATTAGTACATGTTTTAGGTACTCAATCTAATTTTATTTTCACTGATGAGAGAATTCTACTGAATGGATACTTTGCAATCATTTTTGCATTTGATAGACAATGTAGGATGCCCCAGGTTTTGTGCTTATAGATAACGCAGCTATGAACATTACTACGTGCCTTATTGGTACATATGTGAGATCATCTCTCTCTAGTTTACTGCTGAGTTGTAGCATATACACAAGTTCATATTTACATGTTAATGCCAAATAGTTTCCACTTCTCTTGTACCATTGACCCTCCAATTAGCAATGTCTGTGTGTTCTTATTGTTCCACAAGTCTCACTAACATTCGATATGTTTAATACAGCTTAAACGTTTTTCCAATCTGGAGGATGTGGAATGGAAATCCATTATGTTGTAGATTTGCACTCTTCTGAGTATTAATGAATTTGAACATATTTTCCAATGTTGATTAACCATTGCGCTTCCTCTTCTGTTGAAGATTTATTTCAGGTAATTAATAAAGTGGCTACTAAAATAGTTTACTTAAACATTTTCTTGTTTATTGATACTTAGAAATATTCTTTTGAATCTTGATCTTACATCCAGAAATTGTGTTAATTTTCTGTATTAATTCTACTAACTTATTTGCAGATTCTTCAGGATGTTTTGTACAGACAAGCATATTGTCTTTAAAAGGAAAGGGTTGTATCAGTACCAATGTTTCCTTTCTATTCTTACAGTTTTCCTTCCCCTTGACTTACTGTGCTAACTAGAACATACAGGTTAATAAAAACAGAAGTGGTGGTACAGACACTTAGTGTTGTCACAGACTTAAAGAAAATGTTATTTTATAAGTTTTTAATGGATATCATTCCAAATGTTTCTATAAAGGTGCCATATTGCCTCCTTCCTTCTTTCTTTGGATTTAGTTTGCCTTTTTATAACTATCTCCCTATGTCTGATGCTTAGCTTATTACATTTTACCATTTTCTCTTTGAAGGCTTAAGAGTGTAATTTTGCCAGTAGATAACACTATAAGTACATGCTGGAAGTTTTTCTGTGTAGTGTTTTTGCTACTGTCATGTTTTTGATATTTCTGATTTTCATTATTATTTCTCCTTTAATTTGTGAGTTATTTAGAAGCATTTTCCTTAGTTTTACAACATACATGAATTTTGGATATGGAAATTGAGATAAAAGATCAGATCTACATGATACTTATCCTATGAAATTAGTTGCGATTTACTAAACTTACTAAATAATCCAAAATGCAGCAAATTGTATATAATGCACCATTTATGGTTGATGAAAATGTTCATAATATAGTTTTAAGGTTCAGTTATATATGTACATATGATTATTTCCTACCATATTTAAACATTTTATACCATTACTGATTTTTGTTTTCTTGATCTATTAGTTACTGAAAGAGGTCTCAATCTGTCAGATTTCATCTTCTATATCTCTAGGCTGTGTTATTAAATGCACACTACAACTATAATTGTGCATTAATTGTATTCATATATTATAATTCTTAATTACAATGACATCTTCCAGCTATATTAAAATTTGTCATGATGAAATATGTAGCAATTTTTACCCTTAAACTCTGTTTTTGTCCAGTAATAAAAAGTGATACCGGCTTTCTTTTGCTTGTTATTTTCTTGGTAAATTTTTTCCTAGCCTTTTTCTTCCAACATTTTGGTACCATTATGCTTTAGATATGTTTTGTAAACAAAATAGATGATTTTTTTTCAGTTCTTTATATCAAATTGTGCCTTTTAACTGCATTATTAAGTCCATTTACATATGTCATAACTACCATCTTCTTTGTGCTATTTTTCCTATAAATATTTCTATTGTCTAATTTTTGGGTTTTTTTTTTGCGGTACGCGGGCCTCTCACTGTTGCTGCCTTTCCCGTTGCGGAGCACAGGCTCCGGACGTGCAGGCTCAGCGGCCATGGCTCACGGGCCCAGCGGCTCCGCGGCATGTGGGATCTTCCCGGACCGGGGCACGAACCTGTGTCCCCTGCATCGGCAGGTGGACTCAACCACTGCACCACCAGGGAAGCACTATTGTCTAATTTTTTAAACCATCTTTCTTCCTTTTGAATTTAGAATTTTAGTTACTGCCATTTTTTTAATCTACTAATTTTCAAACTACACTTTTCATTTCTATTCCTGTGCTGGTCACTCTACAAGGTCGAATACTAGGCAGTGCCATCATCCTTTCCACCAAGTACCAAATTGGGACGTATTGTCCCAGGCATGCCCTCCGGGATCATGTGCTATGTTTTCATGTATTTTAAAACATTATTTAATTTTTAGCATCATGAAATATTTTCTTACAGAAGCTTTTTGTATTTACTTAGGTTATATTATAAATTTTCTTCACATTTGATCTGTGATTTGTCTTTGTCCTCCAGCTACTCTAAAGTTTGTTACCTGTCCTGTATTTTCAATGTAATATATTTTGTTATGTGTGGCATTGTATACATCCTAATTGGAATTATTTTGGCATTTTAAGTCTGAACTGGAGTATTTCATCAGTTCTGGAATATTCTGAGCTATTATCATTTCAAACTCTTCCTTGACTCATTTTCTATCTCCAGGCTTTCTGTTATTCCAATTAGATGAATATTTAAGTGTACCTTGAAGTTTTGATAGCATCCACTTGAGAAACTGAGTATACCTGGTTGTTGTTTGACACCTTGTAAATGTCTTAAATGATAGTTGTTACTTCAGACTACTTTAAGCAGTCACATTTGTTAGGCTATGTATCTCTAGAAAATTGTCTATTTCACCCAGCTTTTTAAATACATTTGGAGAAAACTGATGAAACCACTTAATATCTATATTTGAATCTCCTCTAATTCTGTGATTATTAATTCATTCTCAGTTACAAATTTATGAAATTATTTTTGATTAAGATAGCTGGTGCCTTCTCTATCTCAGTACTATTTTTCCACAGAAAAGCAGAAATTGCATTTATTTCTTTTCAGTTATTACATCCAATTTCTAATTAATTTGCCTCTGCTCTGCTCTTATCATTATTCTTTATCATTTCATTTATTTCTTAAAGTTTTTCCAACTTTTTAAATTGAATGTCTAATTCCTTTTGAAATACCTATAATATTTTAAGTATTTAAATATTTATGGTTATGACACTTTCTATTAGTTTTACAGTACTGATTTTAAAAAGTATTTTGGAACATGGGTTTTGAATAAAAATTCTTTCCAGCATGCTCAATTTTCCTTTTAAAAGACATTTTTACATTGTTTATTTTTTTGTTTTTTATTTTTTTTACAGAAATAAATATATCTATATTTCTTTTTTGGAACTTATTGATTATTTTCTTGTAGGTTTTTGTATTTTCATCTTTTTAATATGGTCTATACTTTTTGCGTTGTGTCACTCCCATGAAATATTAGAATATCATAGTTGAATTTTTTTATGTTAATCTTTATATGTTATATATCATTTTACTTATATTTCTTCAAAAATATGCATTAATTTCCTACTTTGAAAAATGAAGAAAATCACCCAACTATTTTTCCTCATTTCTGCTGCTTGATTTTGGTTGTTTATATTATCATTCAAGGGTTATTTTCAAAGTACGGCTCATCTCTTAACATGTGCTGTGTTCCTCTTAGCCAACATGTGCTGTGTTCCTCTTAGCCAATTCTTAGTTGGCTAAGAATTCCATTAAATAATAGGGGTGGGGGAGGGCAGATTTGCAGCACATACTGGTTAAGCTGTATGACTGAGTTAAGTCTCATGACTGAGTCTGGTGCTGCCTGCTGTCCACAGTCGGTGTGGTGTGAGTCCATCAGTCTTGCATCAAGCTTTATTTTTTCACTCTTGCATGAGAATGGTGACACAAATAATAAACAATCTATAATAGGAATAGAAAAGAATTTTATTCAAGCCAGCTGAGGACTACAGCCCAGCGGCACAGATTCGAGAAGCATTTGAATTGTGTTTCACTGGACTACAAAATGGGGGAGGCTTATATGGGCAAAGACCGTAAAGCTACAAAAGTTTTTGTCAAGAATTAGGATTGGAGGTGGCAAGAAGTAAGGGTGCTCTTTAAGAAAGTATTGGTTGGGGTCTGAATGGTTGCATAGTTACAAGGAGAGATTTTGAGACCTTAAGGTTGCAGTTGGCAGCTGCTAGTAGATATTATTTTGAAAATGGCTGGTGGCGTCCTGGAATCTGAGTTCAAAAAATTCAGGTCCTCAGTGATGCAGGGACATGTCTGAAACCACATCCACAAAGGCCACCCAGCTCCATTTTGATTGTCTGAACCACAGTCAAACCACATTTTGATTCTTGAATGCATTCTTTTCTTTAATGGTTAAAGTAGATGTACAATGCATGTTTGACAGGCCATTATAGGCTGTTCTAGTTAATATAAAGTTCAAGCCAAGTCAGGTAGAAGCCAAGATGACTTCCCCATACGTCAATATGTGAAAATTTCTTCCATCAAGAAATATTATATAACCCTCTTGAAAATGAAAGCAGTGTTCCTATTCAGGTCACTTTCGCATCCTGAAAGCCAAAACACCGGTGATTCAGTGGCTGTACACTCAGAGCAGGTGCAGCTCTGGGGGCATTCTCTGTGGAAGCGCTCGTGTGGTTTGGACAAGGTGTGGTCGATCGTCTTTGCTCATGCTTCTCCATCGAGAGAGAAGAGGGGGTGGTGCTGTGGAAACCCCTCCTTGAGGTGTCTGCTGTGCCAACTTCCCTGACCGGACCTATCCCGCTTTCTTCATTCTTTGATGACAGATGATGCCTGAGTCTTAAAACTCTGACCACAAAAATAACCCCACCTATGCTGGCCTAATTCTCAGCCTCTGGGATCACGGCATGACTGTGGACCTCTTCTTCATCCCTGAAGTATGCTGACCCTCCCAATAGCCAGGGCCCTTCTGGACCTTCAGGGGACATGGGGCCACTGTGGGAAGGTGCCCGGGCAGAAGTGACACTTCTCGGGCTGGGATGGAGCTTGCGTTCCCCTGCATGATGAGCTAGAGCACTACCGCCATGGCTCCTGTCTGCTTTTTGGTATATGGATCTGCATGTTCCTTTTGGTACCTCTCGCCAAACACCAAACTGTACCAAGCACCCTATTAGGCTTTCCTGCCCTGGGAGACTTTGTAAAAGTCAAACCCACCTTCTCACCATCCGCTAGGCCATGGAAACCCCTCATAAGCAGCTTGCTCTGGTGCACAAAGATGTCCACTTGGGGGCTGACTGTGTCCCATGCAAAATTATTTTTAGCTAAATAAATTAGGCTTACACTACTTTGTTTCAAGACATAATATAAGGCCATAATCATTAAGACAGTGTGGTCTTGGTATAAAGACACGCATACCGATTCACAGAATTGCTTGTTACCTACAGAAATAGTCCTACACATATTCTGGTTAATAAATTTTTGCCAAAATGTATTAAGCCAATTCAATAAGGAAAGATAGTGGGTTTTTAAGGTTTTGTTTATTTGTTTTTAAACAGATGCTGCTGGAGCAATTAGATATTCATATGAGGAGAAAAGAAATGGACTTTAACCCTTACCTCATGCCATATGTTTGCCTTGAAATGGATCACAGACCTAAAAAAATAAATAGCTAAAGTTATACAACTTCTAGAAAAAAACCCAGATGAAAATCTCAGCCCCTTCGGAGCAATTTGACTATGATGTGACTTGTGTTATTTTTGTTTATCTTGCTTGGATTTGTCAGCCATTTTGTATCTATGGTTTTCATCAAATTGGAAATATTTCAGTCACTATTCCTTCAAATACTTTTCCTGCTCCTTCCTGCCTCCTCTCCTCCAAAGAACACATTATGGTCCTTTTGATGCTGTGCTGCTCGTCTCTAAGGACCTGCTTATTTCAGTCTCTTTCCCCAGTGTCCTTTACTTTGGATAACTTTGATTGCTATGTTTTCAAATCACCTATTTTTGTTTCCTCTGCAGATTCTAATGTTCTACGAAGTCAATTCACTGACATTTTCATTTCAGCTATTATATTTTTCCTCCCTAAGAGTTCCACTTGTTTCTTTTTATATCATTTATATCTCTCCTTTAAATACTTGAATATAGCTATAATTGCTCTTTTAAAGTACTTGTCTCTCACTATATTATCTCTGAAATTTCTGGGTCTCTTATTACCTGATATTTTCTGTTTATGGGTCACATTTTTATAGATTCTGGATATTATGAATGTTACAATTCATATCATGAATGTTAAACATATTATGAACGTTTGCATTTTTGTTGTCTTTCTTCAAATTGCACTGCAGTTTGAGTTGGCAAGCAATTGAGTTACTTGTAGGTTAGCTTGATCCATTTATTGAAGGCTTGTTTTTAAAGTTTGTTAGACTGAGTCTTGTGTAGGTTTTCTTCTAGGGATGTTTAGCTCTGCGACTGAATCCTGAACTTTGGGGGGTCTGCTGAATGCTCTGTCTAGTGAGCAAGACCCTCTGCTCTGGTTGGTAGGACCTCAAACATCTCTAGGTGAGTTCTAGGACTTACGCAGCTTATAAATTCCTGACAGTCATTCTTGGCCTGCAGTGTTTTAGAGTTTTGCCCTAGACGTGCTCAATGTAATAATCTGTCTTGGATCTGCAGAGATGCTTGTTGCAGGCTCCTGGAGCCCTTTCTCAGCGCAACATCCTCCTTTCACCGGGTCAGACCGTGCCTTCCAGCTGCTTTGGTCCCCCAGCTCCTGTCTCCCTGCAAGTGGGAATCCACCTCGGTTCTCTCCTCTGTCTCATGACTGAGTTCGGTGCTGCCTGCTGTCCACAGTCGGTTCAGAGGATCTGCTCATTTCAGTTTTGCATCCCGTGTGAAGCTACAGTAATGGGAGAGACAAGCCCAAGACCAGATACTCTTTTTTTTTAAAACAAATTTATTTATTTTATTTTATTTACTTTTGGCTGAGTCTGGTCTTCGTTGCTGCACGCAGGCCTTCTCTAGTTGTGGCGAGCGGGGGCTACTCTTCATTGCGGTGCGCGGGCTTCTCATCGTGGTGGCTTCTCTTCTCGCCGAGCACGGGCTCTAGGCGCGCAGGCTCAGTAGTTGTGGCACATGGACTTAGTTGCTCCGCAGCACGTGGGATCTTCCCGGACCAGGGCTCGAACCCGTGTACCCTGCGTTGGCAGGTGGATTCTTAACCACTGCGCCACCAGGGGAGTCCCGGGACCAGATACTCTTTATTGTAGGAATCAGAAGTTGAAAGTTAAAAGTTTTCAAGCTTCTTTTCATGTTCTGATAAGGCAGTTCTGGACTGGCCGTTATGTTAGAGGTGGTTGAGTCTGATGCTAAGGCATGACCCTCCTGGGGTCTCCACAGAATGTTGAGGTAGTCCAGGAGGTCTCCCACCCTGGTTGAGGGGAACTCAGACATCTCGGATCCCCATATGATTGCCTGATCTGTTTCAGCCTATGCTTATGGTAGCTGTTCCTTGCTGTTCTCATGAGTTCCACTCTACAAGTGCACATCTTAGTACTCAGCCAAGGATTCACGGGGCCACTGTGCAGCTCTCCAGGTTCTTCTTTTGCACTGCATCCTCCTCTCTAGATCTCTGCCCCACAAATTCCAGCCATGGAAACTTCCCTGAACACCATTCTCTGTCTCCTCAAGTCAGCGAAATCTCCAGTCTGTGCTTTGGTAACCACTCCCTGAAGCTCTGTCTTAAAGCATGACTAGCAGAAAACTGGGGTGATGGTAGGGCACACCTCACTTGTTTCCCTTTTCTCAAGGTTGAATCCTTTCCCATCTATGGTCCAATATCTGAAAGAATTGTTTCATATATTTTGTCCAGTTTCTAGTTGTTGATGACAATTCAGGCACTGGTGATCCTGTCACAGCATATCCAAATTTGAGATACCTACATTGATTCTTTTCCTTTCCTATGGGCTTTGCAATTATAGTTAACATTTACTGAGCATTTACTCCTTACTTGATGCACTTTGCATAGAAAATAGGCATTAGTAGTTTTATTTTATTGATAAAGAACTGAGGCAAAAATAGTTTGGATAATATGTCTCAGGTCATACAGCTAAAAAGCCTTTGATCCAGGATTCAAATGTGTGAGAGTCTAACTCCAAAATAAGCTTGCTCTTAAGGTCTGTGATATAATAACCTAAAATGAAGTAGTGACTTATGCAAATGGCTTAAAAGGCAAAGTTCAGAAAAATACAATTTCACAATGAAAACCTTGCAAACTGAAAAGTATTATGGAAATATAAAGAATGGTAATGCTCTCAAGGATAATGATGACTTGTGAAAGAGGCTTTTTGATGGATTAGGCACTCATATTTATTGTACAGTCTGAGATACATTTACATAGAAAGAAGCATTTTCTAATCTGGAGTATTGTCCAGTGAACTTATTTATTTGCCATTGTTCATTTTGTACTTACTATGGTAGGCTCAGGAGAGAAAGAGAAAATAAAACACAGTCCCTACTTTGGAAGGGGGTGACAACTCACAGCATGTTACCTAGTTCCTCTTTAAACTTATCACCGTGATTCCCAAGTGGGTCCTTCTTATTGCCTGACAATCCTATAAATTTATATAAATTACACTCCTACTCTCTGACACATCTGTTTTACATTTCTTCTTTCCACCTCAAAATTCCACCATTCCTGCTTCCACTTCACCATTAGCTCATGACACCTCATCTAATTTTACTTAGAAATAATGAGCCACAGGAAAATAGTCCGTCTACCTTGGTGTCAGCGTGATCTGCTTTCCTTCTTGTTAAAATGGATGAACTACTCAGGTACATTTTAAACTATCTTATTTTTGGTCTGGATTCCATCCCTTCGTGCTTTCCCTCGCCCTGTATTCCTGCAATTCTCCCTTCTCCCTTTTGCATCATTATTTTGTCCCTCTCTACTAGATCTCATTTAGCAAACAAACATGTCCTTCTTAAAAAAACAAATGTATCATATGCAGACCTTCTTTGGTCTCGTAATGTGCTTTAACTCCTATACCTGTTCTTCTTCACAGCACAACTCGTTAGTAGGGTTTCCTTCAATGCCTGCTTCCCCTTCCTCAGCCCTCTTTACTTACCTCTCAAGCTTCCAGCTCTCCCACTCCATAAACTGCTCATGTCAAAGGCACCAATACCCTGCATCCTTCCACATCCACTCAGCACTGTGTACCATTTCTTCATTATTCACTGTTTCTTGAAACACTTTATCCACAGACACAGTTCTCCACAGAGTGCCACAATCATGGTTTTTCTTTTCTTTTCTCTATTCTCGATCTTCTTTACTGGGTCATCCTTTTCCTGGCCTCTAAATGTTAAGCTCCTTGGCATTTCTGTATTCTGAATACACATTTACTACCTGGGATAACTGTCAAGTTTACATTTCCAGGTCAAAATCTACGTGTCAAGTTCTTCAACCCAAGGCTCTCCTCTCTGAGTCTTGTAGGCCTATCCAAGTTAACCTGTCCACGAAAGAATTCTTCACTGCACCATCTTTTCCTCCATCTCGAAAATGTCACAGACATCTTATCTAATTGTTGAGGCCTAAAACCTAGAAGTCATACCTCACTTGCTATCAATCCAGTGTTATCAGCTCTTCCTTCAGAATATTTCCTGGATCCGCTCATGTTCAGTCATCCTCATTACTGTAACTTTGCTGCACGTCACCAAGACTCTCAACTCGGTCATTTCTCTCTTTGCTTCCAGTTATGATTTTCTAAAAATCTCTTCTCCATGCAGGACACACTGTCATCTTTCCAAAAATTAAACCAAGCCATGTTTCATCACAGCTGAAAACACTCAAAATACGTCTATCACACATAAAATTAAATCCAAACTCTTCTGATCCTGGCCCTTGTCTGTGATTTCATCTCTCATCACATTTGTCAGTGTGAGTTTCTCCAACCTGCAGCATCAACCTTGTTTGGAAATTGCCAAGCCTGTCCCTGCATTAGGGTTTTAGCATCGGCCCTTCCCTCTGCCTGGAAGGTCCTGTCCAAGATATTTTCATGGCTTCTGCTTTGCTCCTTTAGCAATCTGCTCCAACGTGATACCCCAGCTTGGTGATTTCTGATCACATAGTTAAAACATTTCCATGTCCACACTTGTCATTCCCTCTCACGGTGCCCTGTTTTATATTTTCTTAGCATTTTTCACTACATGAAGTTATATTGTATATTTATTTGTTTAGTTTTTTACTGTTTCCATTCCATGAGGAAAAGAACATGGTTTTCTTGACTGCTGTTTAGAATCTGCTGCCACTAGCCCAGAGGACTGGACCCTAAGGTTTATCTTGACAATGCTCTTAGCACTGGAACTGCTACTTTCAGCCCTGCAAACACTGCTTTCTGCAGAAGTTTTTACGGCCCCATTAGCATCAGCAGAATGGTCCTCACCACTCCCGCTTCTTTCAGTCACTGGCTCTAAAGCAATTATACTCCAATAAAGATGTTAAAAAAAAAAAAAAAAGCTAGCGGGGCACATGCTGGTTGTGAAGAAGGCTAGAAAACAAGTTTCTGAAAGTTTTAGGTTCTACAGTGAAAGGCAGTCTCTGCCTATGAACAAGACCCATATAATAAAGAATTCCTGCAACCTCAGAGAACGGTTCGGATGCTCACCTGGCAATGTGTGGTGAAAACCCACTAAAATAGCCAAGGAGAGAATCCTGAACTTGAGTAACAATTAACTTAGAGATGGAGGAAGAGGGATTAAGTCCAGAAAGGCCAAGGAAGACAGAGAGAAGAGAGATTCTTAAAAATTATAAGAAGCAATTCATTTCAAGCACTATAAACAGAATAAGTAATATAAGAACCAAAAAAAAATGTTCACTGAATTAAGTGATCTGACCATTTACAATCTGGATAACAACAGTTGCCATAGAGTGGGCAGACCAGACACAAGATTGCAATGTGATAAGGGGTAAATGCAAGAAATGAGTATTGACTTTTATTTACAAAGCTTCGCTGAGGAGAGAGATTAAAAGGACAATAACTAGAGGAAGAGGAGGAGAGTCAGTGGAAGATTTTTACTTTATGACAGGAGAGATGAGACTGTTTATTACTGTGGGGAATGGGGTAAGAGCCAAAAGAGGTAGACTTTAGGTCCTGGGGAGGAACTATTATACTATCTAATGTTTTCATAAGCCCCCAGAGGAATGATGAGGGGCTTATTTTAACACATGGAAAGATCAGGGCATGAATAGAAAAAACTGCATCTTCCACTGAAACTAGAAGAGAGAGAATAAAGATCGATTTCTATAGGATCTGGAGAAAGACTGGTTTTTGAAGTGATTCGGGAGAAAAATGGAATGCGATTTTCCCACTTCCTCCAGCTCTGGCCTCTGTTCTGTTTCCAGTAGGAGACATTCCCTCCTGACAGCTTTAAGAGAGAGAGAAATAAGTGATCAGGAACATATAAAAGAAGACCATTCAGTTTTAAGAAATCATCAGAGACTGAAGGCTACGAGTTCATAATGGTTCCATTCTGTGATTTTTCACTGTTAAGCAGCCTTGTTATAGGAGAGGAAAGATGGGTTTTTGTTTTTGTTTTTTTAAGATTCAGGGCTGGGATGTTGAGAGGCATTGGTAACACATGATACGAGGATATCAGAAATAAAAATATTGATAATATGGTTGAAGTGCTTGACCCTGATGTCTAAATTGATTAGAGATCATGGTGAAGCCAGAATGGAACTAAGGGACTGAGTTGACATAGAGAAAGGAAGATGTTGTGAATCTTCATGATGGAGAAGAATAGAGATCCCAGCAGAAGAGGAGCGAGATGACTGTTAGCAGAGGGTAGCACACACCTGACCTGAGACATTAACTCCTGCAGTTTGAGACTTCAGGGAAGCAGTAATTCTCAGTTAAGAGATGGTCAAGAATATGGTCACATCATCAGGTGACTGAAGTCGAATGATGTTTGACAGTTTAGAAAGTTGGGTGTTCTTTTGTTTGTTTAGTATAGAATGGTGTCCAGTGGGCAGAGTTCAAAGGTCTGGAGGAAGTAAGAGGTGAGAAATTGAAACATGAAGGAAAAACCCAGAGAAATTTAGAAATGGAAAGAAATGGAACAGGGAAGATGAGAGTTGTCAAGGAATTGTTTTGAACTGATCCCCAAGATGACAGAGGAAGAGGAACAGTAAGATTCCCTAGCTTCTAGTTTCCAAGTGGAGATTCGGTGGAAATAATTTTAATGTTAGTATTAACTGTCTGCTGTAGTCATTGGGACTTGAAAGTTATTTCTTATTTTCCAGAAGAAAATTTGGATGAGCATCAGAGAAACTTTCAACAGCATCAAAAGCAATAAAATAGGGGTTTCCCAAGATGTAATACATTGTTTTAGAAACAGAATCTACCACAGTGTGTGAGAATGTTTCTCAAGGAACCGGCCATGATCTGAATTAGCCATGTCAGCTGTGGTCTGGGAGATACAGCAGCTTCGTCAGGTTTTCATTTTGAGAGGTGTGTATGGGGGCAAGAACGGTTGTTCCTCGTCTTCCCTAGACAACCCACCATCCTGTCCAGATACAGCACTGAATTCTACACTACCTAACTGTGTGTACTTGTACTTACCTTGTTTGTCATTGCTACTTGAGAACTTGACAGATTTTTGCTGATCAGTTATCAATTAAGATCAGATGACTTTGGTTCTAAAATAAAAGTTCTACAACTTTTAAAATTTCCTTAGGAAGTAAAGATTGATATTCAGAGATTTACTACCTAGTCATCTAATATTTAATATTCAAAATTTTAGATGTCAAAATATATTTGTTTAAAATCAGAAATATTGTTAATGCATGGAACTATGTCACTGAAATATAACTGAACACTACCAGAGGATTTGTTATTTATAATCTGTTATTTCCCTATAAACTTAAAGAATACACTTAACATTGTTTAAAATTTTTAAGGATGGAGTACAGTTGAGTGTATAATAATATACTAGTCCAGTACAGATATTTGCAGTGAAATAATATTTCAATAAATCTGGGCCCAGAAAAGGAATCTCCCATATGAATAAGCAGAGGAAAGGGATAGTATTATGTTACCCAAGGGGGTTATTTTCCTTCCAACATGCAAATTATTTAAACATTCAGAGTCTGAGAAATGGAATTGCATTGGAATTGTGTTATTACAGAGATAAGTATAAATGACTTGGAGAACATTATCCAGAAAGATCACAGAAGGCACCACTTAAGGATCTGTGGGTATGTTTGAATATTTTCACTGCCCAGGAAAATACAAGGTGTCTTAATCCATTCGGGCTGCTCTAACAGAATGCTATGGACTGGGTTGCTTATAAAAAACAGAAATTTATTTCTTACACTTAAGGAGGCTGGAAGACCAAGATCAGAGTACCAGCATGGTGAGGTGAGAGCTTTCTTTTTTTTTTTAACATCTTTATTAGAGTCTAATTGCTTTACAATGTTGTGTTAGTTTCTTCTGTAAAACAAAATGAATCACTTATATGTATATATATATATACCCCTGTATCCCCTCCCTCGTGCGTCTCTGTCCCACCCTCCCTATCCCACCCTCTAGGTGGTCACAAAGCACTGAACTGATCTCGCTGTGCTATGCAGCTGCTTCCCACTAGCTTTCTATTTTACATTTGGTAGTGTATATATGTCAATGCTACTCTTTCACTTCGTCCCAGCTTACCTTTTCCCCTCCCTGTGTCTGCAAGTCCATTCTCTACATCTGCATATTTATTCCTGTCTGGCCACTAGGTTCTTCAGAACCTTTTTTATTTTTAGATTCCATATATATGTGTTAGCATATGGTATTTGTTTTTCTCTTTCTGACTTACTTCACTTTATATGACAGACTCTATGTCCATCCACCTCATTACAAATAACTCAATTTCATTTCTTTTTATGGTTGAGTAATATTCCACTGTATATATGTGCCACATCTTCTTTATCCATTCATCTGTCGATGGACACTTAGGTTGCTTCCATGTTCTGGCTATTGTAAATAGTGCTGCAATGAACATTGGGGTACATGACTCTTTTTGAATTATGGTTTTCTCAGGGTATATGCCCAGTAGTGGGATTGCTGAGTCATATGGTAGTTCTATTTTTAGTTCCTTAAGGAACCTCTAAAATGTTCTCCATAGTGGCTGTATCCATTTATATTCCCACCAGCAGTGCAAGAGTGTTCCCATTTCTCCACACCCTCTCCAGCCTTTATTGTTTGTAGATTTTTTACTGACGGCCATTCTGATCAGTGTGAGGTGATACCTCATTGCAGAGTTGATTTTCATTTCTCTAATGATTAGTGATGTTGAGCATCCTTTCATGTGTTTGTTGGCAATCTGTATATCTTCTTTAGAGAAATGTCTGTTTAGGTGTTCAGTCCATTTTTGGATTGGGTTTTTTGTTTTTTTGATATTGAGCTGCTTAAGCTGCTAATATATTTTGGAGATTCACCTTTTGTCAGTTGCTTTGTTTGCAAATATTTTCTCCCATTCTGAGGGTTGTCTTTTCATCTTGTTTATAGTTTCCTTTGCTGTGCAAAAGCTTTTAAGTTTCATTAGGTCCCTTTTTTGTGTTTGTTTTTATTTCCATTTCTCTAGGAGGAAGGTCAAAAATGATCCTGCTGCGAATGATGTCATAGAGTGTTCTTACTATGTATTCCTCTAAGAGTTTTATAGTATCTGGCCTTACATTTAGGTCTTTAATCCATTTTGAGTTTATTTTTGTGTATGGTGTTAGGAAGTGTTCTAATTTCATTCTTTTACATGTAGCTGTCCAGTTTTCCCAGCGCCACTTGTTGAAGAGGCTATCTTTTCTCCATTGTATATTCTTGCCTCCTTTTGTCAAAGGTAAGGTGACCACATGTGTGTGAGTTTATCTCTGGGATTTCTACCCTGTTCCATTGATCTATATTTCTATTTCTGTGCCAGTACCATACTGTCTTGATTACTGTAGCTTTGTAGTATAGTCTGAAGTCAAAGAGCCTTATTCCTCCAGCTCTGTTTTTCTTTCTCAAGATTGCTTTGGCTATTCGGGGTCTGTTGTGTTTCCATACAAATTGTAAAATTTTTTGTTCTACTTCTGTGAAAAATGTCATTGGGAGCTTGAAAGGGATTGCACTGAATCTGTATATTGCTTTGGGTAGTATAGTCACTTTTACAATGTTGATCCTTCCAATCCAACAACATGGTATATTTCTCCATCTGTTTGTATCATCTTTAATGTCTTTTATCAGTATTTTATAGTTTTCTGCATACAGGTCTTTTGTCTCCTTAGGTAGATTTATTCCTAGGTATTTTATTCTTTTTGTTGCAATGGTAAATGGGAGTGTTTCCTTAATTTCTCTTTCAGATTTTTCAACATTAGTGTATAGGAATGCAAGAGATTTCTGTGCATTCATTTTGTATCCTGCTACTTTACCAAATTCATTGATTAGCTCTAGTAGTTTTCTGGTAGCGTCTTTAGGATTCTCTATGTATAATATCATGTCATCTGCAAACAGTGACAGTTTTACTTCTTCTTTAATGATCTGGAGTCCTTTTATTTCGATTTTTCCCCTGACTGCTGTGGCTAAAACTTCCAAAACTGTGTTGAATAATAGCAGTGAGAATGGCAACATTGTCTTCTTCCTTATCTTAGAGGAAATGGTTTCAGTTTTTCACCATTGAGAATGATTTTGGCTGTGGGTTTTTCATATATAGCCTTTATTATGTTGAGATTGGTTCCATCTATGCCCACTTTCCAGAGGTTTTTTTTTTTTATCATAGATGGGTGTTGAATTTTGTCAAGAGTTTTTCTGCATCTATTGAAATTATCATATGATTTTTGCCCTTCAGTTTGTTAATATGGTGTATCACATTGATTGATTTGCATATATTGAAGAATCCTTGCATTCCTGGGATAAACCCCACTTGATCATGGAGTATGATCCTTTTAATGTGCTGTTGGATTCTGTTTGCTAGTATTTTGTTGAGGATTTTTGCATCTATGTTCATCAGTGATACTGACCTGTAATTTTCTTTTTTTGTGACATATTTGTCTGGTTTTGGTATCAGGGTGATGGTGGCCTCATAAAATGAGTTTGGGAGTGTTCTTCTCTCTGCTATATTTTGGAAGAGTTTGAGAAGGATAGGTGTTAACTCTTCTCTAAATGTTTGATAGAATTCGCCTGTGAAGCCATTTGATCCTGGGCTTTTGTTTGTTGGAAGATTTTTAATCACAGTTTCAATTTTAGTGCTTGTGATTGGTCTGTTCATATTTTCTATTTCTTCCTGGTTCAATCTTGGAAGGTTGTATTTTTCTAAGGATTTGTCCACTTCTTCCAGGTTGTCCATTTATTGGCATATAGTTGCTTGTAGTAATCCCTCATGAGCCTTTTCATTTCTGCAGTGTCAGTTGTTACTTCCTTTTCTTTTCTAATTCTGTTGATTTGAATCTTCTCCCTTTTTTTCTTGATGAGTCTGGCTAATGGTTTATCAACTTTGTTTATCTTCTCAAAAAAACAGCTTTTAGTTGTATTGATCTTTGCTATTGTTCCCCTCATTTCTTCTTCATTTATTTCTGATCTGATCTTTATGATTTCTTTCCTTCTGCTAACTTTTGAGGTTTTTTGTTCTTTCTCTAATTACTTTAGGTGTAAGGTTAGGTTGTTTATTTGAGATGTTTCTTGAGGTAGGATTGTATTGCTATAAGCACCCCTCTTAGAACTGCTTTTGCTGAACCCCATAGGTTTTGGGTCATTGTGTTTTCATTGTCATTTGTTTTTAGGTACTTTTTTATTTCCTCTTTGATTTCTTCAGTGATCTCCTGGTTATTTAGTAGGATATTTTTTAGCACCTCTCTTAGAACTGCTTTTGCTGAACACCATAGGTTTTGGGTCATTGTGTTTTCATTGTCATTTGTTTTTAGGTACTTTTTTATTTCCTCTTTGATTTCTTCAGTGATCTCCTGGTTATTTAGTAGCATATTTTTTAGCCACCATGTGTTTGTAATTTGTGTGTGGGGGGGGCGTGGTTTGTTTGTTTGTTTGTAATTCTTACATTTTTTTTTCCTGTAGTTGATATCTAGTCTCATAGCATTGTGGTCAGAAAAGATAGTTGATATGATTTCAATTTTCTTAAATTTACCAAGGCTTAATTTGTGACCCAAGATATGATCTATCCTGGAGAATATTCCATGAGCACTAGAGAAGAAAGTGTATTCTCTTGTTTTTGGATATAATGTCCTATAAATATCACTTAAGTCTATCTGGTCTAATCTGTCATTTAAAGCTTGTGTTTCCTTATTTATTTTCATTTTGGATGATCTGTCCATTGGTGAAAGTGAGGTGTTAAAGTCCCCTACTATAATTGTGTTACTGTCAATTTCCCATTTTATGGCTGTTAGCATTTGTCTTATGTATTGAGGTGCTCCTATGTTGGGTGCATAAATATTTACAATTGTTCTATCTTCTTTTTGGATTGATCCCTTGATCATTATGTAGTGTCCTTTCTTGTCTCTCTTTGTCTCTCATAATAGCCTTTATTTTAAAGTCTATTTTGCCTGAGTATTGCTATTCTAGTTTTCTTTTGATTTTTATTTGCATGGAATATCTTTTTCCATCCCCTCACTTTCAGTCTGTGTGAGTCCCTAGGTCTGAAGTGGGTCTCTTGTAAACAGCATATATTTGCGTCTTGTTTTTGTATCCATTCAGCCAGTCTGTGCCTTTTGGTTGGAGCATTTAATCCATTTACACTTAAGGTAATTATCGATATGTATGTTCCTATTACCATTTTCTTAATTGTTTTGTGTTTGTTATTGTAGGTTTTTTCCTTCTCTTGTGTCTCCTGCCTAGAGAAGTTCCTTTAGCATTTGTTGTAAAGCTGGTTTGGTGATGCTGAATTCTCTTAACTTTTGCCTATCTGTAGAGTTTTAAATTTCTCTGTTGAATCTGAATGAGATCCTTGCTGTGTAGAGTAATGTTGGTTGTAGCTTTTTCCTTTTCATCACTTTAAATATGTCCTGCCACTCTGCCGACTTACAGAGTTTCTGCTGAAAGGTCAGGTGTTAACCTTATGGGTTTTTCCTTTTATGTTATTTGTTGCTTTCCCCTTGCTCCTTTTAATATTTTTTCTTTGAATTTAATTTTTGATAGTTTGATTAATATGTATCTTGGTATGTTTCTCCTTGGATTTATCCTGTATGGGAATCTCTGCATTTCCTGACCTTGATTGACTATTTCCTTTCCCATGTTAAGGAAGTTTTCAACTATAAGTTCTTCCAATATTTTCCCAGATCCTTTTTTTTCTCTTCTTATTCTGGGACCCCTATAATTCGAATGTTGGTGCATTTAATGTTGTCCCAGAAGTCTCTGAGACTGTCCTCAGTTCTTTTCATTCTTTTTTCTTTATTCTGCTCTGTGGCAGTTATTTCCACTCTTTCATCTTTCAGGTCACTTATCTGTTCTTCTGCCTCAGTTATTCTGCTATTGATTCCTTCTAGAGTATTTTTAATTTCATTTATTGTGTTGTTCATCATTGTTTGTTTGCTCTTTAGTTCTTCTAGGTCTTTTTAAAAGTTTCTTGTATTTTCTCCATTCTATTTCCGAGATTTTGGATCATCTTTACTATCATTACTCTGAATTCTTTTTCAGGTATACTACTTATTTCCTCTTTATTTGTTTTGGTCTGGTGGTTTTTTACCTTGCTACTTCATCTGCCGCAGATTTCTCTGTTTTCTCGTTTTGTTTAACTTGCTGTGTTTGAGGTCTCCTTTTCGCAGGCTGCAAGTTGGCATTTCCCATTATTTTTGGTGTCTGCCCCCAGTGGGTGAAGTTGGTTCACTGGGCTGTGTAGGCTTCTTGGTGCAGGGGACTGGTGCCTGTGTTCTGGTGGGTGGGGCTGTATCTTGTCCTTCTGGTGGGCAGGGTCACATCTGGTGGTGTGTTTTGGAGTGTCTGTGATGTTAATATGATTTTAGGCAGCCTCTCTGCTAATGGTCTGAGCTGTGTTCCTGTCTTGCTAGCTGTTTGGCATGCAGCATCCAGCACTGGAGCTTGCTGGCAGTTGGGTGGAACTGGGTCTTGGTGTTGAGATGAAGATCTCTGGGAGAGCTCTCACTGAATGATATTATGTGGGGCTGGGAGGTTTCTGGTGGTCCAATGTCCTGGACTTGGTCCTCCCACATAGGAGTCTCAGGCCTGGCACCTGGCTGGAGCACCAAGACCCTGCCAGCCACACAGCTCAGAAGAAAAGGAAGGGAGAAAAAACAAAAACAAAAACAATCAGACAGAACCCTAGGACAAATGGTAAAGCAAACCTATACAGAAAAATCACACAAAGAAGCATACACATACACACTCACAGTAAGAGAAAGGAAAAAAATATATATATATATATAAAGAAAAAAGAAGAGAGTAACCAAACCAATAAACACATCCTCCAATTATAATAAGCCCTAAATGCTATACTAAGATAAACATAAAACCAGAAACAAATTAAACACAGAAAGCAAACCCCAAGTCTACAGTTGCTCCCAAGGTCCACTGCCTTCAATTTTGGGGACATTTGTTGTCTACTCAGGTATTCTTCAGATGCAGCATTTATCAAGTTGATTATGGGGATTTAATTTGCTTCTCCTGAAGCTGTGCAGAGAGATTTCCTTTTCTTTTCTTTGTTCACACAACTCCTGGGGTTCAGCTTTGTTTTTGACCCCACCTCTGTGTATAGGTTGCCCTCAGGCATCTGTTCCCTGCCCAGACAGGAAGGGGTTAAAGTAGCGGCCGATTAGGGCTCTCTTGCTCACTCAGGCACGGGGGGGAGGGAAGGGTGTGGTAGTCATAACTGGAACGTGAGGCAAGCCTGAAGTGGCAGAGACCAGCGTGACATTGCACCAGCCTGAGGTGAGCCGTGTATTCTCCCAGGGAAGTTGTCCCTGGATCTCGGGACCCTGGTAGTGGTGGGCTGCACAGGTTCCTGCGGGGGGTGTGGGTAGTGACCTGCACTTGCACGCAGGATTCTCGGTGGCAGTGGCGGCAGCCTTAGTGGTTCATGCCCATCTCTGGGGAGGAAGCTGATAGCCACATCTCGCACCTGTTCTCTGGAGCTCACTTAGGCGGCACTCTGCCTTCGATGGGCACACAGAGCAGGAATGCCCTCTCCTCATGCACCCCGAAACAAAAGTCTCTTGCCTGTCCGGAAGCTCCAGACCTTTTCCCAGACTATGTCCCGTCTAGCTGAGGCACACTAGCCCCCTTCAGGCTGTCTTCACCGAGGGCCTTCTTTTGGATCACAGGATTCTCATTGTATTTCACATGGTGGAAGGGGCTGGGAGCTCCTTGGGTTCTTTTTTTAAGGCGCTAATCCGGTTCATGAGAGCCACACCCTCATGATTTAAGTACCTCCTAAAAGCCCCACCTCCTAATACCATCACACTGGGATTAAAGTTTCAACATTTGAATTTTGGAGGAGACACAAACATTCAGACCACAGTTCAAGGTAAAGAACGGCCACACAACTTCCTTGGATAGGTAAATCTCTTAGACATAATTTGACTAGACTGAGAATAAACTGGTAATAGGTCACAGAAATTTTAATTTGCATGTTTTCTATAAAGAATGGCCCAACAACTGTTTCTACAGGCCTTCTCAACCAGACCGTAAACACTTTGAGGGTAGGACCTTGGTCTTATTTATATTTATTCTCTCAACAGGAATGAACACAGGAATGAACAGTGAGGGTTGTACTGGTATTCCTGTTGCTTCTTGGTACAACCTGAGTTAAATTCTGATAAGAGAGGAAGAGGGAAGTTGTCAAAGGTTGCACTCACGATTGGAAGTATCAAGCTAGAAAAGTCACCTGCGTGGTATCTATTTCTCCCCCAAACAAATGATATAAGCTTCATTTCTCACAAGCAGCATGGTCTTGGCATGTTAGCAACTTCTTAGTTTCCCCATCCATAAAATGGGATAAAGAAGTACTACCTTACTGAAATATCTTGAGAATTAACTTGAAAGCTAAGAGCTTTGCACAGTGGTAAACTGTAAGCCATCAAGACATATGTGGGGGGCTTGACAGTGAAGTAAGTGACCACGGTTATGACTCTTCGGGTATAATCCACTTAGCACCTGACATCCTGAAGATCTCCTCCCTTCCTGTTCTCTCCTCTAAATGGTCTGCACCCTTTCCCCCAGGTAGTAGGGATGCTTCTGACAAGGATCTCCTCTCTACTCTTGACAGGTTACTTCATCTTTCGTTTATTCTCGTTGTGGCAGTCCAGGTCTCAGGAGGAGATAGAAACAGTAGGCTAATCAGTAGGGGTTTAATGTAAGAAGATTAATTATGATAAATGATAACCATATGATGTAAGGGAGAGAAAGCATTTGATGTGGGAGGGAGACTCACTGAAATAATATCCATTAAACTGAAATACTTGTAGTTCGTTGCTGATGTATGAGTTTTCACGTTCTTGAATTAATAATTATTTGAGGTCTAGGGCCACAGACCAGTGCAGAGAGGACCTGGGGAGGATTGGAAATAAAACCAACCCCAAACTGTACCCCATTCTCCATTGTGTTTCACTTCCTTTCTTAACATAGCTCTTCTAGAGATAGGTTATTCTTCTAAAGGTTGTTACTGTTAGATATTTCAAATAAAGTCTTGTAACATTGTGACAAAGGTACCCCAATTTATAGGCAGGGCATGGGGGTAGTCTAGTGTAGATGTTTGTGCTTGATAAGTAGTGCAAAGGTTTTATTAGTGAAACTTCAATAGAATTATTCATATGAAATCTGGCCAACTGGCCTTTTGCAGATTCAATAGTATTTATTATATTGTATTTGTGCCACATCATTAACCTAAGAAGTAAGGTTTCCTTTTTTTAGGGGATAAAATATTCTCTTTTAATTGCTGGAGTTTCAAATATCAAATAAGGAAGTGACAGTAAAATCATAAATATGAATGCAAATGAAGAAGTTGCTGCAAACATAATGTGAGTATGAGTGTCGTGTGTGTGTGTGTGTGTGTGTGTGTGTCTATGTATGTATACTAAAACAAATAGACTATTACTTCACATTTTAGAATGTGTCCACAAAGGATTTTGTGCCCATAAATTCTTCGCATTTAAAGCTAACTTGTTCCAATGGGCCTTCTACAGGAGCTCCCAGGCATGCTGTGTCCACTTCTCCGGTCCTGCTCTCACCAAACACAGTGCAAGACTAGGGTAAGTGATGGAAAAGCCTGGATCAGAACTGAGGAGGCACCTCCACTCCTGGTTCTTCTATAACCTTGTGATAACTTGTGTTATGACTTAGCTTTTCTGGACTATTGTTTACTCATCTGAAAGACAAACTGTTAGAATTTGATAATCCCCCATGTCCTTTTCAGTACTGATACTACACAAACTGCTTTTTAGTTTAAAAGGAGAAAAGAAAAGCTGTTGTGTTTATCTCATAACCTCCAAATTCTACCCAACATATCATTAGATTTTCCTCTTCCTTGAGAGAGGAAAACAGAAGAGTATATACAATTCAAGCATAGTTTCAAATCATTTAAAGTGCTGTGTAGACGTATTAAAGTTATCGAAAGTGGGCAGGAGTTACAACAGTGTATGGTCAATTTTTTTCAGCCTGCATTTTCCCTTCTTGGACTAATACATGTCTCCTGGCATGAGTGGCGGCGAAACAGACACATCTCCAGATGTTTCCATATTAAAGGACTTTCATTTTTGGTATGAATTAATAGAATATAAAAGAGAGAAAATGTATACTCGAATCCATACAAAATTTTATGACAAAACATGCTACCAAAGCTGAAATATCAGTGCAGGGTAAAAAAGTTAATATGAGTGAGGTTATCATTAATCTCTAGCATATAATTTATGTATTTCCTGGCATTTGGCTGCATTCTGTAATTTTACTACATTTTACCACTGTGACATGTTCAACCCCATTCATTCTCATTTTCTCCTGGTTGTAACATTAAATTATAGCTGATCTTTCCCAGTCTTATCTCTACTTCCCAGGAGAGATGGAGTCATTCGGTACAGCCCTCGGATTCTGAGAATTCCAAAGCAGAATTATTATGTCCAGAATTAAAAGCTGCTTGTTTCTGTTAGAAAAGGCAATGGGTAATGCTTTTTGAGTTGCTTTTTTTTCCTTTTGTGGGTATGACAGCTGGGAATTGAGAGCTACAGGGCCTAGAAATTCTATTTATATTATATAAATATATAATTTAATATATATAATTATATATATAATAAAATATATATAATTATATATATATATAATTTAAAACAATTAAACACCTTTGCTCTTATTATCTTATAAAACAGAGAAATAATGATAATGACCCTTACTTATAGTGTCTGCTCAGTGACAGAAACTCTGATAGAAAAGTTGTTATATGATATTCAACCATTCCCCGATGCTTCAACACTGTGAGATGAGTATTCGTACTCACATTTTAGAGATGAGATTTGAAGACACTAAAAACTGCCCAAAGTCTCATAATTACTTAGCATCAAGGTTAGGATTGAATTCAGTTTGAATGGAACTGAAATATCTGTGCTTTTAAGCACTTGTAAACTTTTCACATCAGAACAGAGAACCAGGGTAAATAAGAACATAAAGGAACTATTTAAATACAGAAATCATTCTTAAGATGATTGCATTGTAATGTTTCTCCAATTGCAATATATCAGAATTTGTATTTAGTGAACAAATATTTGCATGTCCGCAGTTTAATTTAGTTAAGCAAACCTGTATTGGACACCTGCTGTGTTCAAGGGGCAGGCCATCAGAGGTTAAACAACAAAGTCAGTAAGACAGTTTCCAACCTCGAGGAAATATGGTTCTATGATCTGACAGTCAAGAGTGGTATAAAAGAGAGAAAAATAAAACACTTTATAGGCAAAGAGAAAGAAGTGTTATATTCTTACTAAAAGAAAGGAAGGTTTTATAAGGGAAGCAACATTTGATCTGAGCCTTGAAGATTATATTCCAAGACCCTCTGTCTTGGTTAATTTCTAATTTGATTTTTTTTCAAGTCCAAAGAAACTGTGAAATATAGAAGAGACACTATATTGTAGCGGTTCCCTGGATCCACATCCTACCTAAGCCCCTAATGATTGTACAGCCCTTGACCAGTTAGATAACCTTTCTCCCTTTGTTTATCTAATCTGCCAAGTGGGAATAATAAATCTGCCCACCTTACAGTGAAGCACTGGTACAGGTTCCACAAGTGCTTGTTCCTCATAGTGTTTGTAAAGCAGTCTTTCTGCAAGTTGAATTACTCTGAGCATTCAGTTACTAATCTGAAAACAGAGATTAAGTTCAATGATTTTAAAATATTGAGTTTCAAACCTTGACAATAATGAATATTCGTGGGATAAATTGAAACATGAGTTTACCTTCTTCCAGTAGATTTTTCCAGATGAGGATTCTAGGACACAGCTGTGATCACAAACCTGATTGCTCGGAGCCACAGAGTTCTGTGAGTCATACAAGTGACTGGAATACGCAAAGTCTGGAATGACTCATTTATTTGCAATACAAATAATTAATAAATTCTAACCAAAGTCTTCGTGCATATAGAATTGCAAGGTATGAAATAAGTAAAAATTGTAGACAGCTCAATATGAAAAAGACTTGAAGATGGAATCTTAGCTATTAATGAAGAATACATCTTATACCCTTGTAATTACACCCTTATAATAAAGGGTGTAATGTTTTAAAAGGACTCAGAGATGTTGTATGTTAACTGGAATGACAAATTTAAGAAAGAAATAATGCAAAGTCTGGAATGACTCATTTATTTGCAATACAAATAATAAATTCTAACCAAAGTCTTCGTGCATATAGAATTGCAAGGTATGAAATAAGTAAAAATTGTAGACAGCTCAATATGAAAAAGACTTGAAGATGGAATCTTAGCTATTAATGAAGAATACATCTTATACCCTTGTAATTACACCCTTATAATAAAGGGTGTAATGTTTTAAAAGGACTCAGAGATGTTGTATGTTAACTGGAATGACAAATTTAAGAAAGAAATAATTGTAAAGAGCAAAATAAATCTACCTTCTGATAGAATTACAAAAGTATTTGATTAAAAGAATGCCTCAATGATATACAAATGGGAAATAAGCACATGAAAAGATGCTCAACACCTTTGAGTTCTTAGGGAAATGTAAATCCAAACCACAATGATTTTCCATTAGGATAACTATAATCTAAAAGACAATAAGAGGTGCTGGCCAGGATGTGGAAAATTGGAACACATACAATTTTTTTGTCCATCAGTTCATAAATAGATAAAATATGGTCTATCTCCTCAATTGAATGTGGGGCAATAGGAAGGAATGGATCACTGGTACATGCTACAACATACATGAACCTTGAAAACATGTTAGGAGAAATAAGCCAGTCATAAACTACCACATATTGTATGATTCTGTTAATATGGAACATCCAGAATAAGCCAACTATAGAGACAGAAAGTCTATTAGTGGTTTTGTAGGGTTGGGTGGGTTGGAGGGAGATAAAGAATGACCGCTAATAGGTATGGGGTTTCATTTGGGGTGATGAAGATATTCTAAACTTTGTGGAGGAGATGGGTGCACAAATCTGTGAAATTACAAAAAAAAAAACCCACAATGAATTGCACACTTCAAATGGGTGACTTAGAAACGTTATGATGACATTAAAAATGTGAAGATATAAAGGTAACCAAAGAAGAAAGCATCTTTTAGTTGTGTATTATATATGAGTACTGCATGGAGGGCATTAGGTAAAAAAGAAGAAAATGAAAGAGAAAGAGAGAAAGGAAGGAAGAAAGGAAGGAAGGAAGGAAGGAAACTCAACAACAAAAAAAACAAACAACCCAATCAAAAATTGGGCAGAAGACCTTAATAGACATTTCTCCAAAGAAGACATACAGGTGGCCAGTAGGCACATGAAAAGATGCTCAACATCACTAATTATTAGAGAAATGCAAATCAAAACTGCCATGAGGTACCACCTCACAGTGGTCAGAAAGGCCATCATTAAAAAGTCTACAAATAACAAATGCTAGAGAGGGTGTGGAGAATAGGAAACCCTTTTGCACTGTTGGCGGGTATGTAAGTTGGTGCAGACACTATGGAAAACAGTATGGAGGTTCCTCAGAAAACTGAAAATAGAATTACCATATGATCCAGCAATCCCACTCCTGGGAATATACCCAGAAAAAACTATAATTCGAAAAGATACATGCATCCCTATGTTCATAGCAACACTGTTTACAATAGCTAAAACGTGGAAACAAACTAAATGTCCATTGACAGATGAATGGATAAAGAAGATGTGGTGCATATATACAATGGAATACTACTCAGCCATAAAAAATGATCAAAATAAGGCCACCTGCAGCAAGATGAATGCGACTAGAGATTATCATCCTAAGTGAAGTAAGTCAGAAAGAGAAAGACAAGTATCATATGATATCACTTATATGTGGAATCTAAAATATGGCATAAATGAACCTATCTACAAAACAGAAACAGACTCACAGACATAGAGAACAGACTTGTGTAAGAAGGAGGGGATGGGAAGGGATGGACTGGGAGTTTGAGGTTGACAGATGCAAACTATTACATTTAGAATGGGTAAACAGCAAGGTCCTAATGTACAGCACAGGGAACAATATTCAATACCCTGTGATAAACCATAGTGGGAAAGATTAGAAAATAAAAGAATGTATATATGTGTATAACAGTCACTTTGTTGCTGTACAGCAGAAATTAACACAAGATTGTAAATCAACTAGACTTCAATTTTAAAAAAAAAGCAGAAAGAAAGAAAGAAAGAAGAAAGAAAGAAAGAAAAAGAAAGAAAGAAAGAAAGAAAATTCCAGTGGAAACAAGGAAAAACATCAGAAAAGTCTGACTGAAAGTCTCCTGCAGGGTTTTATCTCAATGTTCAACAGGAAAAGGACACTGTGCTGTCACTCTTTCTGAAGAGTTTTCAGATTTTTTTCACCAAAACTCTTTAGCTATAGAGAAGAAAGTTTTCATAGCTGTGCCTCTAAGATGGTATTTTGAAATAAGAAAGAAGCAACCATGGATCAGAGATAAATGTCCTGAATTGTGATGGAAAGAGTAGCATGGAAATCATTCTTCCACTCCCTTTCCTTTGTTTCTAAGACCAGGGTGATCCAGACCAGGGCTGGGTCAGAACTGTCAAGCAAGAACCCTATCGTTGCCCTTTTCCAAACTTAATTGTTCCCTCTCCTAAATCCACTAGATACAGAAACACAGCCACAAATGAAGGAGTCAAAATAGCCGTAACTGCTATTCCTGAAACAACGCAGTCTCTGAAGGAAAAATCCTGGGAGTTAATTAACAATTGTGGCAATGTCTTTATGGTGCTGGTGCCTCTGCACTTCAGTGATGACTGCATTTCCAAAAAGGCTCAGGCACCAGAGATAATTGCTGGGTGGGCTATGAAAAGTCCTTGGCTTTCTTTGCAAAAACACTTGCAGGAGCAAACTTCACAAGTTTCATAGTGTCCGCATCAAGCCTAAAGAGATTTTGATCAGCTGTGTTGGTGTTATATTTCCCATTTCTTATCATTTTATTTTGATACTTAAAACTTTACAAAACAACATAAAGTTAAAAACAGAATTGCTATATACCTAGTGGGAAAAAAGTTTTCTAGACTTTTGAATACAATAAAATGTATTTCTTGACTCTGTCTTGAATTCAGATAAACTTGAAGAAATTTAATGCACTTGAACTGGGCAATGATGGCTTAACAAAACTTTGCTAACATTCAACCATACAGTCAGGACTAATAATATTTAAAATGAGTTCCATGATTCTCTTCCCTGGGCTACACATGGATTAGTACAGTTTGGTGAAAGGGCTCTAAATAAAGGGCATGAGGTCTGAGTCTGTGACCTTGAGGAAGAACACAGACCCTCAGGGCTCCAGTTTCTCCCTCATGAAACTGGGACTTTGGATCCACACGTTTCAGGCTGCCTTCAGTCCTAGTAGTCTCTGATTCCAGATTAGTGTTATAAAACTAGTCAGAGGAGACAAGTAACATTTTCTCATTTGGGAAATAATAAAGACTCAGTCATGTTTGGAACTAAAGATACCATTTAGCAAAAGACCATTTGTGACTTTGACACTTTTTTCAGTATGTCATTTCTGATGTCTGGTCAGTGCAGAAGTTCGGGTTCTGTCACTGTACTTGATCTTCAACAGATACATCTATAAGGCCCTGAGTTTACTGGTACATAGAAGAAGGGGAGAAATTCCAGGCCTAGAATGTAGTACATGCATGTTTGTATTTTTTTTTTTTATCTCTTTGAGATGCTTGCTGCATTTTTCTCTTTGACTTAGTTTTAGAAGATCCATCCACCCACCACTCTCAGGCATCAAGGCTTAGACTGTATTTGAGCAGACAGACCCACAAGCCAATAATTACCTTCATCACTAAGATTATAAAATCTTTATAATCTTTATAATATAAACCCTTATAAAATCTTTACATACACAAGGAAGAACTTATTCAATACTGCTGCAATAAGGAGTGAGATTAAACTCAACTCTGCTGAAATAAAAAGCAGGAGGGTTCCTAATCTGGGGTAAGCTAGTGGAAAATTAAACACTGGAGGACCTTAGGGGAGATTGAATGCCAGGAGAAGTTTTACATCTCCAAGTGGCAGAGAAGTAACTTACGACTGCAAGTTTTCTAAAGTAAATGCTTGAAGAAAAGGGAGGCAAGGGGGCCTATAGTCAAGCTGAGGGAAACTTCAAGAAGTTTCCTTTCTGAGAACACTCAGAAAGGAAAGAGTTCATTTACTTAGATGAAAATCATGTCTTTAGAGAAAGACGTAGGTTTCAACCGTCTGTCCCCCATCTCTTACCTCCGTCTCACATTAAATCATAATCGAAGTTTTAATGGGCAGTTTCTTACGAACAAGAGGCAAAGAAACTGTTGTGACTTGTGAAGGACTTGATTCATGATTGTGTAAGGTGGTGGCCTGACTACAACTAAATGTATTTTCTAGTTCTCTCTCTCTCTGCATAGTCTGTGCAATGATTTTCATGACTGTGAACTCCATGTAAATGGTACGGTTGAGTAACTGAAAAGGAGGAAGATGATGGCAAGGAAAGGAGAAATGGAAACTGAGAAGAGAGAGACTTCTGACTGGTTGAAACCTCCACATCGTGGTCCAACCTTACTGGGTGTTACATCTGCGTAGACTCTAAGCAGAGCCATTGCATCGGGGTGCCTGGGCACCTGGCTCAGGAGAGGGGGTAATGAACCCTAAGGGGTGCTCTTGGAGACAAGATTGTCCAGGAGGTTGGAAAAAGGAGAACATGGCAACCTATGAAATAGGGATCCCTGTGGACCAGGGAAGCTGTTTTCTTTGTGTCTCCTTGGTTTTTTTACAGCCTGAGTGAAGGCTCAATGACTAAAGTATTTATAAAGGCTTGGCTAAGAATGCCATATTACTCTTAATTGCTAAAAGGCAGCTGCCATTACAAAGACCACAAACCCACACATAAACATTTCCACACTCATATACCTGAGACTCATATTTAAACAAAATAATATTTATATTTTCTGTCCATTTCTCTCTCTTTTTTAAAGCACTTAACCTATGTAATACTAACATTGTAACACAAAATGAAAGGAAGATCCTGCTAGCAAAGCTATATTTAATTCTGTCAGGAAGATTGCACCAAAACATTCAATAAGTCAAATTCATTTCCCCTTACAAAATAGCATTTTTTGGCCCACTCTTCATGTGGGTAGTAGCAAAGCTTTCATTTAAGGTTCAAAACTAAGTTTCAGAAAGGCTTCCTTATGAATTTAAACCTTTCTGTGTACTTTTAAAACATAACTCTCTGTACCTGTCATACTTGTGAGGGTTATGTGTGTGTGTGTGTGTGTGTGTGTGTGTGTGATTTAAGAAGATGGGTACACAGATTACATACCAGTTAATGAATTTAAAGCATATCAGTAAGGGAAAAATAAAACAGTGTAAAAGAAGATTAAAAATATGCTGTGAAAGTGAGTTAGAAATGAGGTGGAAAGTGGTTAGAAATGAGGTTAGAAAGTGAGTTGGAAATGAGGTGGGGGGAAGAGAGGGAGAGAGAAATAAATTAGGAAGAATTAGGTAAGAGGTAGTTAAAAAGTTAGGAGAGAATTTCCTAGAAGTAGGAAAGATGGGAAAGCAATATGAGAAGGCTTGGTGTCTCTGCACCCACCCTAACTATTCTTGACAGTGTTCCCAGGGCCACACCTCACTGAAGCAGGACACTTCACACTTGTTAAACTACATTGTACACAAGGTAAGGGAGTAGAAGAGTAAAACCAGAACAAAAAGTAAAGAAAGTAGATATAATGAAGGAAACATACCTGAATTAGTGGCAATTGGGTTAAGGAATGTGATAAGCCAGTGACCTAAGGGGCTTTTACATATTTAGAATTGAGAGCTTAAAAATGACCAAGAAGAATGTCAAAGTTGCCCAACAGGTGACATTGCTATCAGCATAGGAATGGCTGATGAGATTTCCAATTGAATGTCAAAAAACATTCAAATTAAATTTCTCTTATTACTCTGCCACTAAAATTTAAAAACCCACCGAATACATTGGAAATGGCTGATTTACCGTGGACTTGCACATGTTTTTGAACATTCCAGAATACTAAAGCAACATAGGGATCCATCAACTATTCTCCTCAGTTAGCCAAGACTTCATCAGTTCAACAGTTCAGAGACTCCACAATACAGAGCTGTTGAGACAGCCTACATTTACCAATGTATTAGTATATTTATTTAAACAATGTGCATCAGGAAGACGTCGGGGCGTTGCTTTGTTTACCATGGACAAGGCACAGTGAGAGGGTCTCTTCATTATTGCTTTCTTGTCAACCAGCGTGCAGGATTAATGCTACTTTCTAATGTGAGTGGCAGGACCCTAAGAGGAAAGTAACCTAAAAGTTGACTTGACATTCAATTGGATGTTCAACTATTTTGACTCCTAATATGTGCCATCCACCTGGCGAATAATTTCACAGGTGTTTATTTTAATACTTACAAGAAAACTGTGGATAAGGTATTCTTGTTCAAGTGTTATATGTGAATCAACCGTACCTCAGATAGGTTAGGATGACCACTCATATTCACACTTGACAAGAAGAAAACCTCACATTTGAATCCAAGTCTTCAGAGACCCAGTTTTTGTGTCCTATCAGTGTTTTTTCACAAATCTAGAGAAGTAACTGATTAGAAGGAAAAAGAACAAGCACGTCCTAGATGCCTTTAGCCTTATGGCCAAAATGGGCCTACCCTGATTTTTGTATTTGTTTGAATTCATGTCTTTCAAACAAACAACTTTTAGAATGTGCATTTTACTATATTATACAGCTGTTTTAATCTTTAACGTGAAGGATAATGTGGATTTTCCCAACTTTTACAGGAAAATAGATAATGCAAGAAGATACACAGCAGGTACCCTGTGTTCAAAGACTCTCTTCATCTCGTCATATACGAGGGATAGGGAGGTCCATGCACCTCATTTGAGACATTTCACCTGGTAATAATATCTTTGGTTTTAAATTTAAGAAGTTTATGTTTGGAGAAGAGAATCTTATCTAATATAACATATATTTTAATATGTACAGTTTCTGCAAAATAAAGTACATTATCAAGTAAATATCCATTCAGGAAGAGAAGGTAATAAAACCTGTCCTTAGCAAGTATGCTTACCTTCCAGATTAATGTTCCCAATGATATTAATAATTAAAGAAAATGTCTTCACTTTAAGACTTCATAGGGCGCTCATAGAAATCAAAGATTTTTGCCTCAACCATTTGCCATTCATACATTAATTCATTTATTTAGTAAACATTTATTGAACATTAAGTAGATGCTAGTTATAGTGTTAAGCACTTAAAATACGGTAAATAAGGCCCCAACTTTCAAGAAGTTTACAGCCGGATATTTAAAACATGTTGAATTTCCTAATGGGCAGAAAAAACTCTGCTCATTATAACAATATCCAAATAAAGAGCCACGTGCCAGCGAATTCAATATGCCAACTATTACTTGCCTATTACTTGAATTTATACTTGGTTTTCTTAATCTAGCATATTTAAGGCCCAGCAATGAAAATACGATAATATACAACACAGTAGTACTATGCAATAGTTATAGAGTAATGAACAATATTAAAAATTCAGACCATTTATTCTAAGGAAGAAATAAGAATTAATCTCTAACACAGTTCTCCAGAATCATATTAATTCTGTTCTCCAGTGAATATATTTATTTGCATATATTTTTTAAGAGGCCACACATCTTCCAAGGGTTAGAGGACAATTACAAGAAAACCTCCTGCTTTGCTTGATTTCTCCATTGTGATGTACTTAACACAGTTACCTCACTGGAGAAAAGGGATTTAATTGATAAAAATAATAATTGCAAAAGGTAAATTTTCTTGGGGAAATAGGTCCTCAGCTGATCAGTAAACAAAACCCCTCAACAACCGGAAGCGCTCAGCTGATCTAAGATTCAAATTGCCTTGTGGTATTAGTTAATCTTCTTAGAAATGTGTCATTCTGGTAAATATTTCCCCAAATGGCTCAACCTTACAATTTCATCCGGCGGAACAGAGGAAATATCAAAATGTAGATTCTATATCCCATTTCACATTAAATAAATCTCGAGGTATGTCAGGATGAAAGAACTCTGAGTGCATTTCATATTTAATGGCAGCTGTGCTGCTTTCCAGTGAGCTGACCCGGCAGTGCAACTACAGAGCAAAATTACCCAGTATCTAGAATTCTGCAAAGAGAAGTACGTGCTATCTTCCAGGTTGAGGCTTCAGGAAAATCCTATTATCTGATTATGCAACTAAGCAAAGCTAAACTACAAGATAAGCATCATATCAGAAATATGAAACAGAATTGTGCCAGAGCTTAGGAGTGAAAAATACCGAGTAAGAAAAACCCGGTATTTTTTTTTCAAGAATACAAATTTCACCAGAGAATGTGCCATATTTCTTTAATCTGAAGAGGGAGGTTGTGTTACTTATATCATTTTGACAAACCATTAAAATAACCTTTGACAATGGGATGGCATGTGCCTTTAAAAGCTGACTGAGACAGTCCCTAAAAATAGTTTACAAAGCAACAGAGTCAAATTGTTGGGGAATTGCTCTTTAATGCATTAGAGAGTCTATTCTTATGACACTTAAACTAGCCAAAATAATAAATATAAAATGGTAATTTTTCTCCAGGAGCTGTTCTTGCTGCTCCCAGATGATTTCACTCCCACTCAGGAGTAATATAACACTGCCTGCTAGCAGGCTCCTGGATTCATAGAAGAAGGCAACGTGCTTCTGCTACTTGGTTAAATGCACTCAAAAGAAGTCAGCAATTACAATGAATCCCTCTGTTGCCTGGGCACTGCCTGTCTCTATTTCCAGAGAGTGAGTATCCATGGGGTGTTTCCAGTGCATCGAAATTTTAGACTCCAACAATAGAGTGCTTGAATACCCTTTTATAACCACCCCAGGTCCTCCCTTTCCTTCCCTCACTTCTCAATCAAGACAGGGAAAACGCTGACCAAAGGAGAATTTCTGTGTCAATCCTGCCTATTTAAATAACACAACCACTATTAAAAAGAAACACACATTTCCAAAAATGAGTCATATATGGGAAGGAACTTAATTGAGATAAAAGGTGCATCCCAATGAATGAAACTATTAAAAGATGTTTAAAAAACTAAGAAATAAGGGACATCATACAATTGGAGCCATTGTCACCTCTTTGCAGATAAATCATTTTCTGGAAATTCTCCAGAGTTGTTACTTAATGCAAACATGTACCATTGGTTGCTTTGTTTTTGTAATAGTGAAAAGTGGGTGGAAATAAGGTGTTGGCACTTTGTGTTATTGAACTTATAATAGACCCAGAGTTTGAAAATATGAAGCTTTCTATCGTCATCACTATTTTTTTTTTCTAGCATTTTTAACTTGTCCCTTACTAACCTCCTATGTGAATGTTGCTTTCTTACCGGTAGTAAGAAATATAATCAGATGCTGATATTATATTAAAAGTGAAAAGATTATCCAAACACCTATTTATTAATTTGAATACAATTAATATGTAAATAAACATAAATCTCTATTTTTGTTCTCCAATATTTGTCCTGAATACTCTTAAAGAAAGGGATTCTGCTTCTGGATAGGATTAGTAAGGCTGGAAAGAATGTTCACCTAACTGGGAAAAACGATCCAGAAAAAATACAAAATCATAACATTTCCTGAACCCAAAAGAGACCTGTGGTAGCAGAGCTTCCAAGGAAATCCAATGAAAGACAGGCCCCTCCAAGGAGATGGGATGGGATTGTTTACTTACTTGTGCTAGAGCATGAGAGGAATTGATGCCAGATGCCCTGTAAGTGAGTGACAAGAATTCAGCTGAAATTTTTAAAGAGTCGCTAAATGCCAAGATTGGGTGACTTAGTTTGGGCTGCTATAACTAAATACCACAGACTGAAAGGCTTACAAAGAATAACAATTTATCACAGATCTGGAGGCTGGAATTCTGAGATCAGGGTGCCAACATGGCTGGGTTCTTGTGAGAGCCGGATGCTGGATTGCAGACTGCTATGTTTTCATTGTATCCTTATATGGAAGAAGGGGAGTGGGGGCTTTTTCTCGTCTCATTTATAAGTGCATTAATCACATTCATGAGGTCTCTACCCCCAGGACCTAATTACCTCCCCAAGGCCCTACCTCCTAAACCCATCACATCAAGGGTTAGGATTTCAACCTATGAATTTTGAGGGACACAAACATTCAGTCTATTGGTCATTGCGGTGGGTTAGTGTGAGAATGTAGAAACCCTGGGAGCTCCAGACATAGCAGATCTGCTCTCAGAATCTCCATGGATCTCTACTAGACAGGCTGGTGGCAGTGATGGGATCCTAGGCAAACCTCCACTGGTATTCAGGGACAAGAAGAATCACGTGTGGCACTTGAGAACTTCATTTTGAGTTCAAGGTCTTTCTCGACATTTCCGAGGGCTGTTGGTAAGTTCCTCTCAGTTGAGTTTCACTCTCTTTGTGTTCGAGCTCCTGCTGTAATTGGCTTTTCATACCACAATTCCCAGGTTTTTGAATGGAAAACCCCAGCTCTTGATTCCCAGATTCCCTGTTGTGCATTGCTGTAATTCCCCATTTTTTGGGAATCCTTCCCCAGATTCCATGTTGGGATCTGTTGGTGGCATCTTTAGTTCTCCATTTGTTTGGAATCAGTCTGCAGTCCCCATTCTTTGAGGGTTGCTGATTCAATCCTTTTCCCCAGTCCAAAGTTTCATGGGAATTGGTGGTGGTTATGGACCAGCATTGGACTAGGTCCAACCTAAGAACTGGAGTGGGTCCAGGATCAGATTGGGTCCAATTTGAAATCTGAAATGAGTTTAGGATCAGATCAGAATTGGTCCAACTTGAGCCAGATTGAGTCTCCTGGGAGGCCTCAGGTAGATAATAAATTAAGGGCAGTTGCTGTTGGGAATCTCTGAAGAAAAATAGGTGGCAAACATTGGTGGACAGGAGTCAAGCATTTAAAAGCTATTAGAGTGATTTTGCTATATTCCAACCCCAAGGCACATCCCATTTAGGTATTAGTTTGGCTCTGAGACAACTGAAAGCCTAGCTAAAAGAAACACGATTCTTTACATCCACAGAGTTGTGTGAACCACCTTCCAGCACACCTGTTTATTTTATATTTAACAACTATAGTCCCAGAAATTGTGCATATCTAAGAAGATGGCAAGATTTTACTAAAAATAACTTAGAATTATAATAGCCATTATGAGGAACATTCCAAATATTAAGCTCATTTAAAAAGTGTGCCTAAAAGCATGGACTGCCAAGTCAAGTGGAATGGAATACCTATTTTAATTAGGAGAAGTTTCTCATCAGAAGAGGAAAAAAAAGAGAGGAGGTTTTTAAAAAATTTGGACTAATGGTACATATTACATATCTTAATCACAAATATTATTTTTTTAATAACTATAAGGTCTCTGTGTCTGTCTATACGTATGTGTGTGTGTGTGTCTATACATGTATGTTGTAGATCCATGATGTTTTTCTAAATACTTCTGGATAGGATTGCTAAAATTAATTTATAAAAGAGCTCTATTTAGTTGATTTGAAGACAAGAGCTTTGTAAGGAATGGGCGTTAACAGAAATTAACCCAAATGCTTCTCAAGTTCCTGAGATCTGGGGTAATCTTTGGTAAATAAAAGCCAGTATAAGTTGATTGGTTTAACTAAAACAGATATGTCTAATAGTTATCAATGTTGAATGTGAGGCAGTTAAAGGAATTTTATTCTGAGTTTATTAGTCAAATAAGTTTATGCTATCTCTGTCACAAAATTTGTCAGCAAAAATAACTCAGAATGACAGCTGATTTTATTAAATGTCTCGTGAAGTTTGGGGGAGGGGCAATTTAAACATAATTGTTACAAGCAAGTGATAGATGTAAAGAGAATAAGCATTTTTAGGTGAACGTTTTAGCTAATTATATTCTATGTTATGTAGACTTAAAGATAGCCTCCAAAATCTTTTTGGTAACTTGAAATGTCAGAGTTTTGTTAAGCTAAATTAAATGATAGAAATTTGTTAAATATCTAGATCATTTCCAAATAAAGATAAAATACTGAAACATTAACTACTGAACATAGAAGTTCTCTAGTTTTGACTTCTTATTAGAGAGGAACTGTATATTTGGGCCTATGAGTATACATATTTGGCGCCATGCTGAGAAATTTTCTATGAAAGAGCACATATTTCTAAAAATTATAAAATGTATTTATAAAATTGGCCAACTTCAGAATGCTAGCAGAAAAGATAGTTTATAACTGTTTACTTCTTTATTTTTGACTGGAAATTAAGGATTTTAGGTTAAAAATTCTAATATAGGTACTTAAAGCTACTAGAATAATAAGACAAACAACTCTGCATGCAGGAAAGGTAGGATGTGTTCTTGCTTACGAAAAGATATGAGCAATAAAGATGCATTTTTGTTAAGGAAAATGAGAGTCATTTTGTCTAAACTAGAACTTCTGGTTATTTCAAAATGAGAAGGAAGAAAATTAAGGACAAACTAAATGTATATAAAAAGAAAGAGAGAGAGGAAAAGAGAGAATTTTATCTTGTGTAATCAGGACGGCTAAAAATGAATATATATTATAGGAATGTTAAAAATAACCTTTAATATCCAGAATGTACTTATGTAAAACTAAAACTTGATTTTCTTTTGTCTGCTAAATGGACGGTTTTCTTGGATTGTTGGTCTGCTCTTAGTAAGAAATTGTAAACAAAGTTTTTCTTTACCCTTTCAGTGGTTTGCCTAGAAAACAAAGGTTCTATGTTTTATGAAAATAATTTTCTGTGTTTGCTGTCTTCATCAGGTCTTTGATTACTTAGGAAAACTGAGTCATTTTAATGTTAAAAGAGTTAAGTTTTGTTAATAGGTAGTTAAGTATTAAGTTTTATAATGATCTGTGATCTTATTTAGGCAAGTGTTTTAAAACTTAAAAAAAAAAAACATTTTTGACAAACTTCCCAAAATTCTAAATGAAGTCTTTTTGACCACCAGCTAATGTTGACATTTTTCAGAGGTCCTTAAAATATTTCAAAAGATTTGTTCTCTGTACTTATAAAAAGAAAACTATTAAACTAATTAGGCTTATTTGGTGTGTTGAATTACATGGGAAGCATTGTCAAATAAGTGATGCCAAATCTTCTTTGATGATATTTGTGCAGATGTGTGTTACTAATACAGATATTCTAGAAATTGTGCAAAATTTCTAGAAATCTAATATGCCCTCGTACAATGTTCTCACTTGTAATTTTAGTTACTATCTTAAAATGTTGGGTTATGTCTTCTACCACACCAGTCAAAAGATGGACAAAAAGAAAATGATCTTCTTATTGTTCTACTCTTACCTTTTGAAACTGCCATTATCAAAACTGAGGCTTACACTCAAAGGAATGAACTTGAGCATCAGGGAAATGCCTTAGCCAACCTTCATGCAAGGGCAGCAGCAACAGAGTGTATAAGGCTGGTTGGTACATGTGGGTGAAGTCTATTCTGCTTCTGCAAAAATAATTACCCTTCATTGCCAATTTTTTGCCATTCTGATGTCCTTGTAACATGGCAACACTGTTCCTGAATCAGAGAAATTAAGATGGGTAAGCAATGGCTATACATGAACCAAATAGTCAGGGAATGTATGGAAAATCCAAGATGGCCTCTGGTTCTTCCCCACTCCCCGTCAAATCCCCTTTATCAGATCTTACATTCCTTTACCCACCATAGTGCATTTAACAAATAAACTGTTTTTGTTCCCAGATGCCTCAGACATCCTTCCTCTGGACCCTTCGAACACCTGCAGCTGGACTTCATTCAACTGCTACTTGGTATAAATTAACAATATATTCTTGTGATTGTATGTATGTTTTCCAGACAGGTTGAAGACTTCCCCTGCTGCAAAGCCAGCATCCTCACAGTGGAAAAGAAACTTAGAAAATATGCTTCCCATTTGGGGCATACTTCCCCAAATCTCCAGTGAACAAGGCACGCACTTCACTGGGAAAATCATACGAGCTTTAACAAAAACCTTGCAAATTTCTTGGAATTACCACTGCTCCTATCACCCTCAATCATCAGGCAAAGTTGAGAGAACTAATGGATAAACTGGATTCAAGGAGAACAAGAATTAACAACATGGGACTGAATAAACCGATGAGGATGATTATAATTGTTATGACTTTGTACTTAAAATATTTCTGTTTTTTCCAAATTTAAAGACATCTTTTCTCTTAGGCTATCAACAATTTGGTAAGCTATAATCTTGTGAACAAATATGAAACATTTACTTTGTCTCCCTACCTGGTTCTTCCAGAATTCAAATATTCTCAGTGAGTATTATCTTCATATTCTTTGTAACAGGGCACAATTGGAAACAGTGGCTATAGTACCAAGGCTTTGATTGAAATGGTATTGAGGATAAGGTCTGAGAGTACTTATGAAAAGCTTCAACAAAGCAACCTTAAAAAGAACTTATATGGGGCTTCCCTGGTGGCTCAGTGGTTGAGAGTCCACCTGCCAATGCAGGGGACATGGGTTCGTGCCCTGGTCCGGGAAGATCCCACATGCCGCGGAGCGCCTGGGCCTGTGAGCCATGGCCGCTGAGCCTGCGCGTCCGGAGCCTGTGCTCTGCAACGGGAGAGGCCACAACAGTGAGAGGCCCACGTAACGCAAAAAAAAAAAAAAAAAAAAGAACTTATATGGTCATTTACTATTCTTGCCACATTTATATAAATAATTAGGCCAAGTTTAACACAAACAAGTTAGTTTTACTGTGATTATCTTTGTTAAAAATTGGGGGTAATAGTAGAGAGAAATATTATGTTTGCATATGTATATGTATACATATGCATATGTATACATATTAAGCATATGTATACATATTAAGATTCTAGTTCTATTACTTGTCTTTGAGGTTTTGTTATTTATCTGTAAACTGGAATGGATCCTGAATTCTTCTAGTTTCCTCAAATATCTGTCTATGGCTATGCAATCAAGCATTTCCAGTTTTCTCCCACCCTTCTGATTTGGAATCACTGAGAACAAAGACTGCCCTTAAATCTCCTCAGAAGAGACTGTATCAGGTCCTCCTCACTCTCCAGATTGCAGCCACACTTCAGGGACTTAAACCCTGGATGCACATCTCACAGCAGGGAAAGGTCATGCCTGAACCTGGTCCTGTACAAATGCTGGAGTCCTCCAAATCAAACTGATGAGGGAGAGAGTATCTAACATGGGTGTAGACTGCTTGCACCCCAGACACTAGATTGAGACTTCCAACTTCAGCTAAACATAAAATCCTTTCTTCTTTTTCTTCTTTCTTTATTCTGGCATTAGCCTGGAGAGATAACACATTTGTCTGTATCTCCCAGGCCATTGCAAAGGGGAATAGTCTTTGGAATTTGGAGTCACTTCATTTCAGGCTAGGGGATTATCTTCCCACATGTGCTAAAACCCTGCCTGGGCCCTGGCTTGAACTAATGAATCCATTCACAGTACCTCCTTAACAGGAATGAATGGTACCCTGACAGGTCTTGTCTTTGTAGCGGTTGTCATTCTCCTTGGGCCTATGAATGCCAAGATGGCTGACACACGTCTCTTAAGTTAACTAACTCTGCCCTTAACTGTTCTAGAAAGGACCTACCAGGTGTCCTTTTATGATTCGGGTGTGATTATTTTGGCAGGGCCCTACTTCCCTGGTTAGGAGTAAATGTAACTGAGGCTATGATCAGAAACCTCTCCACAACTCATGAAGATGTTGCAGATTTTGTTGCTAAGACATTAGCAACAATATCTTGCCCGATAATTTTTTTGCCCAGCAAAAATATTGAAACTCTCTGGCCAAGATTCTTCTTGAAAATGACATAGCCCTTGATTATCTTTCTGCTGAGCAAGGAGGTATCTGTGCAGTGGCCAACACCATCTCACGTACCTGGACTGACACTTCTGGGGAAGTTGAAACTCAGTTACATAAGATCACTGAGAAAACACTTGACTTAAAAAGGTGACTCCAACAGGGTCTTTCTTTGACTGATTTGGGTCTTGAGGATTATGGTTCCAAAGTGTACTCTAAACAACGGGAATTATCCTGCTATTGTTGTGATAATAATCTCCCTGCCATAGCATCCTCTTAGAAGCTTTAAAGGCACGTTCACAAATGCTGACCAGCAGGGAAATTATCTTCCTAAGACTGGAACTTCAGAAAAGAAGAGAAGAAATTAACCAAGTGAAGGATGGTAAGGAAATTATCTTCCTAAGACTGGAACTTCAGAAAAGAAGAGAAGAAAGTAACCAAGTGAAGGATGATGAAGCTGGAATTGCAACTGTCACAGGGATTAAGCAAAAACATCATGACCTATGGATATCACACCAAAGACCAACAAAGCTGAAGGGCGACAGCTGAGAGTGGTGCTAATGCCTTAAGCTTGATCACACCTCTCAGTTAGGGTGAGAGTTTGATCAATAGGGGGGATTGTTAAAGGGAAAAACCGCAGGCCTAAAATGATGTCACCTGTGCTGAAGACCATGCTACCAGATCTAGATTTAATACCGAACCTAACTGTGGTTTTGACCTTACCCCAGAATGTCACCTTAATCAACCAGTTTGGTATTTTCTGGTCAACACTGATGAGGTCATCTTCATGATAAAGACCCCTGATTTTCCATTCCTGCCATTTTCCATTTCTCCACAAAGAAGAGGCCTTGGCCCCAAATAACCATGTCTCGTCTTTTACTAATGTCCCCTTTGCCTCACCGTCCTTCCTATAGAAACTTCCATTCCATACAGCTCCTTGAAGTACGCTTCTAGTTCATGGGATGCTGCTCAATTCATGAATCACTGAATAAAGCCAATAATGTCTTCAGGTTTACCTAACTGAATTTTGTTTTTTGAACATTAATGAAATACCACTATACTACACACCTTTAGAATTCAGATCACAAAGAATGGTAAAACTGAGTGTTGGCAATAATAATGTGGAACAATTCACATACATTGTTGGTGGGAATGCAAAATATTACAGTTTGGAAAAGAGTTTGGTAGTTTCTTATACAGATAAATGTAGTCTTTCCACACCACCAGCAATTCCCCACTTCTAGATACTTACACAAGAGATATAAGAATATATATTCATACACAAATGTGTATATGAATGTTTTATAGTGGCTTTATTCATTTACCAAAAATTGGAAACAACACAAATGTCCCTTTACTGATGAAAGGATAATCACCCAGGCAGAGAAACATCACTCAAAAATAAAAAGGAGCAAACTATTGATACACACAACACAGCTGGATATCATATATGTTATGCACAGTCAGACTCAAAACATTTTATACTGTACGAATCTATGTATATGACATATTTGAAAGAGGCAAAACTATAGAGAAAGATGTGTCAGACAACAAAGTAGTGGCTGCTTGGGACTTGGGGTGGAGGAGGTATTGACTCCAAAGGAGCACAATGGAGCATTTTAGGTGATGGAAAGCTCTATACAGCTGGCCCTTCATATTCTCAGGTTCTGTATCCAGGAATTCAACCATCCACAGATCATGTACTCTATCGGTTAAATCGATGGATTAAAGAGGGCATATTATGAGGCTTGAGCATCCACAGGTTTTGGTACCCAAGGAGAGTCCTGGAACCAATCATCCACAGATAATGGCAATGAATGTATCTTGATGGTGGTGGTGGTTACATGGTTATGTATGTTTTCCAAAGTTCATAGAACTATACACTGAGGGACTTTGTGGTGGCACAGCAGTTGAAAATCCACCTGCCAATGCAGGGAACATGGGTTTGAGCCCTAGTCCGAGAAGATTCCACGTGCCGTGGAGCAACTAAGCCTGTGCACCACAACTACTGAGCCCACGTGCCACAACTACTGATGCCCATGCACCTAGAGCCCGAGCTCTGCAACAAGAGAAGCCACTGCAATGAGGAACCCGTGCACCGCAACAAAGGGTGGTCCCCGCTCGCTGCAACTGGAGAAAATCCGCGTGCAACAGAAAAGACCCAACGATGAAGACCCAACACAGCCAAAAATAAATAAATTCATATTAAAAAAAGAACTATATACTGAAAAAGATAAAGTTACTGTTTGCAAAATTTGCCTCAATAAACCTGACTTTAAAAAGGAGTAAGGCTCCTGTGTTTTCTTAGAGAAAATAAAAGACAAACCCAGAGTTCAGGGAGTAGACATAGCATTTCTGGCCTAAGGAGTCAAGCAAGCTCTCCTGTGGCCTTTGCCATGGCCCTTGAAGGGAATGTGAGATTTGGACAGTTGTCATTGGAAGAAGAGGGTTGGAAATCTAGGGGCCAGGCCATCAGCGTAATCAAAGGAACCTCCTCAAAAAATTGCAGCTATGCTCACAGAATAATTACTATTTGAAATTAACGGTACATGAAGTGAGATAGGAAGATCTATGTTAAAATCCTGGTTCTCCGTGGAACTCGTTATATAGTCTTCAGAAACTCTAATTTTCTCATATAAAATGGCCGCAATAACAGTATCTATTATGAACTGAATTATCTCCTTCTAAAACCCATGGGTTGAAGCCTTGACCTCCACTGGGACTGTATTTAGAGACAGGGCGTGTGAAGCAGTAACGAAAGTTAAATGAAGTCACAAGGGTAGGCTCTAATTTGACAGGATTGGTATTCTTAGAAAAGGAAGAACCCAAGCAATGCATGCGCACAGAAAAAGAAAAAAAAAAAAAAAGATGACAATGTGCTGAGAAGGGAGTTATCTACAGGTCAGAGACAGAGGCCTCAGGAGAAAGCAACTCTGCCAACACCTTGATCTTGGACCCCCAGCCTCCAGAACTGTGATCAATAGATTTCTGTTGATTCAGCCACCCATTCTGTGGGTATTTTATCATGGTAACCCTAGCAGACTAATACGTTATCTTTGCAATGGTATTCTGAGTATTCTGGTTCTATCTGTAAGGCCTGAAACCCAGTAAGTGCTATAATTTATTACCCAGTATTAGTAGGATCAGTATTATTGGGTTAGCTATTGATACCGAACTTTAGGAGTATAGGCTTGATCAGGTTATCGAAGACCTTGAATATCACCATTGAATTTATATTATACTTAGGGGTAAATACAGAATCATTGAAGACCCATGAGCCAGAAAAATGATGTAATCAGAATTGTACTTCAGAAAAATTAGTAATATCTAGGAGTTATATTATAAAAAGTCTTGCACCTGGGAAACCAGTTTGATAGCGTAAGTGAGAAATGACAGAGAATGTGTGGGGATGAAAGGGAGGCTATGGTTCAGGTAGTGTTGCTTGGCTTGACACCTGGTTGTTGACTGTAAAGGGAATGGAGTGCTGAGTTATCAAGACTGGTTTACAGGGATTGGAATGAGAATGACAGCCTATAAAGAAGTCAGTCACATGAGGAGTAGGCTAGGGTGATGTAAAAGCATATGTTCTAATTTATGGACTTAGTAAATCGCAGCTTGTTGCTGATATTGATTAATTGATTATGAGTAAAACGGAAATGATAATACATTGCCTCCTTATGCCAAAGAGTTGTTTTGATAGCTAAATGGGATTACCTAAGAAACTTCTTTTCGTAAAGAATTATACAAACACTGTTAAAATTTCAAATATTAAAATATTAAACCAGGATACTTATTATTTTAAAAGGCATGGAAATCCTAAAGGGAGTGATGGTTTCATGATGCTGTGCACCTCTTATAATAGCTGTAAGATAAATATGACAAATATGATTAATTCTGTGCCGGGGGCCCCAAATAGAAAGGAAATCTCAGGCTTCGTGACCTGACAATGTCAGGAGCTTTGAGAATGAACAAGCTGCATCTGACACCTAACTGTGCAGAGTTGAAGTAAAGAACTCAGAGAACAGAGCTGGTGGAACCAATAGCAAATACATGGGGTTGGTAACCATGGCGGGGAGCAGAGCAGGGATCTGCGCAGAGGAGCCTGGCCACGCGGAAGGAACCTCTATGCTCACCCTGCTCTAAATATCAGCTCTGCGGGAGGCGGGAGGGAGATGCTCCTTGGCAGAGAGAGATGGCAGTAACCTGGCCCTGGGTGCCCGGAGAGACAGGCCGCTTCTACTGAGTGCTGAGTCCTCAGCCCTCCTCGCAAGCAGCAGCAGCTGCTCTACTCACTCCCAGAAAGCCCCTTCTGCCATCACCGTGTGAGCAGAAGCACAAATGAAATGGCAATTTCATCACCGCTCTGGAGGAAGAGAGGTTTGAAAGGGCCCTTAGTGTCCAGCGGTCTCTTCTATCTCTGACGCTTTGTGTGATAGGGCTCTGAGGCTTTGTGTCTATTTCTGTGCTCTTTTGTCACAAGTGCCTTCCTGGTGTGACTAGAAGGGCTAAAGGACCTCAGACCTGGGGGCCTGGAGCTGCACGCAGGCTGCGAGAGGACGGCCTTGCCTCCTGCGCTCATGTGGTGGGCGATCCAGCATCCGCAGTGCAAGACTGTGAGGACGGACGCGGGGCTACCATGGGCAGTGGAACCCTAGGTGCTTTCCAACCCCAAACATCCACCAGGCTACTTACAGGAAGTTTTCACAAAATGCAAAATATACCGGTTATCATCTCTCTCTCCCACTATGGAAGGTGCTATCAGAGTGGTGTCAAGATCCAGGCTCCCAGAAGAAAATGAAGGGACCTAATGGTGTAAAAAGTAGAAAATTAATTAGACCCTTAGTGATAAGAATTGACTTCTATTTGCGATATGTCCTGAGGCATTGGAATTAGAATACACGTATTATCTAAAACATTTGCGTTTTCCAGATTGGTTTGGAAGGAACTCAGCCTCCTCTGGTGTGCTCTTAACCTTCTTTCTTACCTTAGCATAGAAAAAAGAAAAAAAAATTGAGGAAAATACTTCCTAATTACTCATTTTTATCATATTGCTTTATTATTTCTCTAGTACTGTGGACTTGATTTGACTAGTTCATTTTGCCTTCCGTTGCATGAGACAGGTTAGGAGAGGGCATCAGAAGAATGGTAAAGATTCAATAATATAACATTTTTAATATAACATTATGCAAATAAATGACAATAAAATAAAGTCTACTGATGACTTCCCCTGCTTAAACTTCACTAATCTCTGCTGTTTCTTCTGCTTTCTACTTACCTGACTCCCCTTGACTTCCCTGGGCAGGAATGGACAGGCATGCTTTATCCCACCCACTGCCGCTCTGGGATTTAATTTATAAACATCATTCAACAATCTCTATGCTTGTGAAATTCTTTCTTGCTTCAATCACCAAATTTCGACCAGAGCATTCATTCACCTTCATCCATACCTTATCTCTCCGTCCACTCTATGCCCTCTCTCGTATTTGATGCTATTGAAAGCCTCAACACTCACCTATAACTGCAGGTGCTTGACAAGCTCCTTAAGTGCTGGAGTCTCACTGCTCATCCCTAAAATGGGAAATGAGTATCATGCTTACTTTCCAATATGACTATGACATAATGAATATCATTACTATCATCATGACTGTTACTATTATTATTTTTCCGTTATCATCAACACTATCATCGTTTTCCTCCCTGGTCAATTTACATTTGTAATTCTAATCTTTCAAATATTATGGTCTAAAATGTTCTTTGGCTCCTTACTTTAGTCATAAATTTGCTTCAACTCATCATTTATCTTAAAATGGGGATAATAAAAACAGTTATGTACATCTTACCAAGCTGTTTAGAAACTAAGAGGAGATAAATCATTTAAATTTGCCTGGTGTATTCTTAGATAATAGAGATTACCACAATTATTATTACTATAACTAAGTGTTATAAATACCTCTGTTTATCCAGGCCACTGCAGTCCTTTTTTTTAATTGACGCATAATTGGCATATTAGTTTCAGGTGTACACATAATGACGATTCTTGCATGCTTTGCAAAATGGTCACCACAGTAAGTCATTACTATTCATCACACTACAAAGTACAAAGCTTTTATTTCTGCCTATGATGAGCGCCTTAAAGATCTGCTCTTTTGGCAACTTTCAAGCATGCAGTACAATATTTTTGACTGTAGTCATCACGCTGTACATTACATCCCCACGACATTCATTTAATAACTAGAAATTTGTACTTTTGATCCCCTTCACCCATCTTGCCCAGCTCCTAGTTTCCCTTCCTTTATGCTAAGTGAAATAAGCCAGACAAAGAAAACTAGTGTATGAATTCACTTATATATGGAATCTAAAAAACAAATCTAATGAACAAACAAAAAGCAAAACAAAATTCACGGCAGTCTTAATAGAAACCATTACGATTTCATACTCCTAAAGGCTCATTTCATGGAGCTCCAAACATTCATTCTTATCAGCATGCGTTACTATAAAAAAGAGAGAAAAACATGGATTTTATGGACAACTATCAGTCTCTACCCCATAACAAATCTAGGGCACTGAGAGCAGCAAAGATCCTCAGCCAGCATCCTTTCCGCTTGACCACTGTCCAGGTGAAAAAGGTGCTTAACTGCTTAACATGAAACTATAAACCTACAACAGTCAAATGCATCCTCTGTTAGCATGTCTTTCTTCCTTATGCCAGAGAAGAGATTAAAATACATGAAGTCATTTAGAAAGGCAGATGTGGGTAATATTTTTGGATAAGATGGTCTCACATTTTTTGAAAAAATGTTTCTTAATTTTTAACTGAAAATATTGATATAACAAAAAACCATTTAAAATAACAGATTTGTGGAAGGAAATATGTTCAGTCTAACCATATAAATACACGCAGCTTATGAATAATTAAAATGCGCTTTTCCTTCTTGACTTTCAGAAATTTGAATGCTCTGTTCTCTAAAATAGTAATGCCATTATCACCATTAACATTCAAACGATTATAAAAAGGTGCCTTTGGATTTCATTTACAATTCAAATAACTTTCTATCTTCACTGTTTAGGAAAAAAAATACTGTCAGGAATTACTCAACATTTCCAAATTTGATTGCTTTTGTATTGTGAACTGCCTCTATTCAGGGCATGGTTGCTTTTTGGAGTTAATAGCTGTGTATTACATATGCACAGTACTCCTTTTGGGAAAACATATGTGGACATTCCCTGCATGGTATAAGGAATATATAATGAATTTTGTATTTTCATCCAGTCAAAGGAAAAGAATGGATCTGTATCTCCCTTTTCACTCTTTATTTAATTAAAGTTTGTCTCTGTTGCCTATTTACTCTGTAATCTGAATGTCAATTCTGCCCCTAGAGGTAAAGATGAAAATCATATATGCCCATACTCTACACCTGGGAGCAAACCAATGGTATTCCTATAACTGTTTACATTTCCAGGTGCTTGACCTCTCGTGGTCACCTCTGGCTCTTGGCTCTAGTTTCCAGAGTGCAGTTTGTGGATTTCCTCAAGTGCTTTGGGTATTGGCCCTGCTCTTATGTTAAAACAGATAGAATTCATCACTTTCCTTCATTTCCATATAAATAAACACAAATAAACAAACAAAACTTTCCTGTGTATGTGAAGAGAGCAGATTTTTTCTAAAAAGTTTTTGGGGGGAGAGGGATCAGAGATCTTATACCACAGTCTACAAACAAATGAATAAATAAAAACTTCAATTAACTAAGGTTGGGAGACCAGAAGGAGGAACTCTCACTCCCTGTGATGGTTGATGGCAGAGCCCAACAGGAAGAGAAAGAGGCATCTTCTTCCCACAAGGACTCAGCCAGTGAAAAGCCATGGACACTTTGTTTACTGTAGCTCCCCACTCCCACTTCCTTTTCCCTCTGTAAAAGTGTTCTCCTTCCTCTGCTGTGCTGGGGCTTGCATGTGGCTCACACCATGGTTGCAGACCATGAACAACAGTTCTTTGCTGGTCCCAAATAAACCCATCTTTGTTGGAGAAATATCTGGTCAACAACTTAATATTGCATATAACATTTTTGGTTTTAGCTTATTTTTTGGTTTTTGGTTTTTTTTTTTTTTTTTTTTTTTTTTTTTTTGCTTTTTTGTGCTAACGCTTTGCAGCCCTCTGTCAAGGGTTTTGAGTCCTTACCTCCTCCCTTTTGGCCTCTCCCTCTCCTCTTTTTCTGGACCCACCATCAAGTCCTCGTTCATTATTAAGGTGGAACACTTTCATTTCCTTTTAAAATTTTCAACCTTCCCTCTCCTTAAACTTGCAAATTGAGTTCCCTAAAAATTGAGTCCATTAATTATACCTAAACAATCAATGGTTCCTCCTCTACCCAAACAAGAGCTAAAGGGAAAATAACTGTAAATCCTTGATTAAGCTTCTACAAGAAGAAGTAGTCTCTTTTGTCTCCCTAGTGGGCAGGGGGTGTGAACATGGTGGCAGGCATTCTCACTACCACAAAGCTGGTGGGGTAATTGTGGAATGAAGACCTCACTTGCTGTGACAGACTTATTTAAAAAAGGATGTGAAAAGATCTTTCCCTTAAAAGATATCGATGGATCACAGGTGATTGGTCAGGCACTCTTCCAGGACAGGTACGTATCTGGAGGGAAAGTTTTCAGAAAGGGAGGACGGCAAATAGAAGTCAAGAGACAGGAGTGTGCCTGGTAAGCTGAGGCCCATAGAAGTGTGGATGGAGCTGCATGAGGGCAGAACAAAATAAGAATTAAGTCAGAATACTAATCATCTTGGACTTTCGTGGCAATATTAAACTAGGGGACTTAAACAACAGAAATTCATTTTCTCCCAGTCCTGGAGGCTAGAAATCCAATTGGGTACCTTCGGGGTTGGTTTCTGAGGAGAGCTTTCTTCCTGGTACTGATGGCCATGTTTTCTCTGTGTCCTCATAGGACCTCTCCTATGTGCAGCGAGAAAGTGAAAGCCCTGGTGTATCTTCCTCTTTTTATAAGGACACCACTCATATAGGATTAAGACCCCACCCTTGGGACCTCACTTATTTATTACCTTCTTTTAGGCAGTATCTCCAAGTATGGTCACATGAGGTATTAGGGCTTTGACAGATGAACTTTGGGGGAGCACAATTCAGTCCATATCAAGCAGACATATAGTGGGAACAAATAATGCATGTCCCATGACTTTTAATCCTAGGGAGATAGGAAGTCATTGAAGGGTTCTGAGCAGAGGATAAACACAAACTGATAACAGCATTATAGACCACTCTGGTTTTTCTGTGTAAAAAATAAACTGTGTGTAAAGTGAAGGAAGCTGAGTTTCCACAGGCAACTATTGTAAGAGTTCAGGAGGAAGATGACTGATTCAGGGTGGTGACAGTAGTATGATTCAAAGAAGAAGCTGAGAAGATTTGCTGATGGGTTGGATGTGGGATATGAGGCAAGAAAGGCAAGAGAGGAGTCAAGGAACACTCTGAGTTTGGGATCTGGGCGCCTCAAATAAGGAATTTCTACATACTGATATGGGGAGTTATTTTAAGAGGATCAGGTTTGAAGGCAGAAGAACTTCTGGAGTTTGATTTTGAACATGCAAAGTAGTGTCATCTCTAGATCTAAGTGGAAATGAAATATTCATAATTGGATATGCAGGCCTGGAGCTCTGGGGAGATACTGATAATAAAATTATAAATTTTAGGTTTGTCAGTTTACAGATAATATTGAAACCATGGGATGAGATGAGATCCTCAAGAGCTGAGGGTAAAGCGATGAATTAAGAGGTCCATCCTTCAAGATCTGGTACATTTTGGCCACAAGGAGGACAGGGCTCTTCTCAAAAAGACCTGTTTCAGTGGAGCAGTGGGGAGAAAGTCTGATTGGAGAGAATGACAAAAAAGATAATGGTGACTTACAGCAGGAGTACTGCTCTAAGGAAAACGGATAAATGAGGCAGTAGGTGGGAAAGAGCCTGAGATGAAGCAAGGGATTGTTTCTGTTTGTTTCTATAAGATGAGCAGAACTGCATAACCATTGACAGTGAAGGACAGAGAGGGAGTGATTACCATGGTGAGGACTCCCTAACAAAGCAGAGGGATCACAGGACGAAGGTCTGCTGTGGCTTCAGTTCATCCCAGTAACAGGAGTCAGAACCATGGACATGGGCAGGATGCTGATTGGTTGGAGTTAAGGTGATATGAGATCATGGAAATTCTCTCCTAATCTCTCAGTGAAAAAGAAAAAGGTCACAAACTGAGAAGAGAATGAGGTTGGGTTGAAGGACTGAGGAGAAGGGAAAGGTATGAGGTAGTCAACTAGAAAAGTGGGAGAGTGACTGGAAAATTAGTAGACTTGACTGAGCTAAAAATGTTAGCTTCTCAAGGAATTCAAGAATCAAGTAATCCACATGCTACCTAAACAGTTCAAGGGGAAATAATTTAAATTTCTTGTATGATGTTAGTTTAAACCTGATGCAAAAGCCACCAAATATTTGTTAGTTTACTTTTTTTCTGCAAACTAAGCATATTGAGATAATAAAAGTAAAATCTTTAAGATAGAAGCAAACTGAATCCTGTATTATAAAGAGAAATATGCACTGTGGTCAGGCAGGCTTTATCTTATGAACACTATAATGTTAAAATGCTAGAAAATCTACTTCCATAAGTCAAAAATCAATGACTGTTTGTCAAAAGATAGATGTCAAAAGTTGACATACTGTTAAAACTCTTATTTCCTAAATATACTAGGATTTTGGGGCTATCTTTTTATTATTGAATTTTAACTCAATTACCTAGTGATAAGAGAATGGATTCTGCATGTCATTAATATATTCATAGTAGAGTCCTTTGAGCCTACCAGTTGGCAAATTCCCTATCTATTTTTGAAAAAAAATGTAAACTCTCTAGTCATTGGGTAAAGGATGGAAAATATCAATTACAAAAGTCTTGCCTTATCAACTTATTTCACTCTTTAAAATTTTTATTTTTTGCCAGCTTGATGGATCACTTTAACATTAATATGATATATTCTTTAATTATGATCCAAATTTGTCAATTTTAGTTAAAATTTTAATATCTTACTTTGGCTTTTTTGCTAGTCTGAAACAAGTGTAAAAGTTTTATATCTTCCCAATGAATTGCTCCCTTTATTAAGGGATGATTATACTTAACCGCTTTTGGCTTAAAACTATTCAGATTTTAATACTACTGCACTAGCTTTCTTTTGGTTACTACTTTTCTAGATTTTTTTTCATTTACATACTTCCAAGTATTTTAATCATTTGGTCTTTTAAAAAAATAACCAAATTATGCTTAAATATATTTCTTACTAAAAATATAATAGTAGGGTATTTGAGTTTTTGAATTTATTACATAATACCATTTTTTCCCAAAGTGTTTATACCAAATTCTATCCCCAGTATCAGTTTATAAATGTGCCTCTTGGTTTGAGACCTCATCAGCATTTTAGATTTCCAATTTTTAAGTTTTTATCTACTATGTAGATAGAAAATATTATGTCTCCATACTGAAATTGAATTTTTTTTTTAACCAATGAAGTTGGCCTTGTTTTCACATGTATATTTGCCAATGTTATATATTTCTTTGTGACATGCTTCTTCATTTATTTGGCCCAGTTTTCTATGGTTACTTTGTTATTATCTGTTTATTAGATTAATAATATGTCTTTATGTATTCTGGATACAAATCAATCGTTATTAATTTTGTCTGTGGCAAATACATTCTCCCTGTTTTTGAACGTTTCTTCACCTTTTAAAGTTCTCTTTTAATAAAGAAAAGTTCTAAATTTCAAGGCAATCAAGTTATTAATCTTCTCTGTTTTGGTTTCTGCTTGTTCTGTATTATTCAGCAAATTTCCCCTCACCCATAAGTAAAAGAGATATTCATTATTTTTAACAGGACTGTTCGCTTTCTATATTTAAATTTTAATTTACCTAGAAATATTTGTGCATGATATGGTAGGGATCTAATTTAACTTTTCTCCCAATACAGATAACCAATGATTCAAGCACCTCTTATTAAATAGTTTCTCCTTTCTTCACTGACATCTGATGTGTAAATGTGAGCTTTGTCAAACATCAGATATGTATATATGCAAGCAGAGATATGCTATCCTATATGATATTTTACACATATGTAACATTTGTACAGTATCTTCTGCATTTTTATGTTTGTGCTAGCAGAGGTTGGAGGTGAGACAGTTAACTTTAGCTTAAATTGAACATGTTTCTGAAACTCTCAATAAAGTATATAATAACCTGGAGAGAGAAGCACATTTTCAAAATTTGACAAATATTCTTCTGAAATCAACTGCCCTCATTATTTATAATAATAACTTTACCATTAAAGTAAAAAACAAGATAGGGAATTCCCTGGTTGTCCAGTGGTTAGGACTCCACTCTCTCACTGCCAAGGGCCTGGGTTCAGTCCCTGATTGGGAAGCTAAGATCCCCCAATCTGTACAGTGCAGTCAAAAAAAAAAAAACAGATAAAAAAAAAAAAAGATAAATGTGCCTACTCACTACTATTATTGGTTTTGCTGCATTTCTTTAACTCTTCTAAGGTAATTATAGTTGACTTAGTGTGTTTTAAAGAAGTCCCCAAGCTTGAAGGACAGAGATTCCGGGTTGCTAGGTGCTCTACTCTTTGTTCTGCAATTTACCAAACTCCTAGTTTAGGTACTTTTTGTAGCTTTTGGAGGAATTATAAATTTAAGTAGTTACAGTAAAAATTTGTGGGGTCAGGAGAGAGGAGCTGTAGTTTGTGCTGCTCTCAGGCTATCAAGGGTAATTAATTCCATGGCTAGAAATGCCTGTGGGCACTCACCAGGGCCCCCTGAGATTTCCACAGACGTCTCCAAACTAGTGTTACCACGGGGCAACCCTCGTGGTTCTTATTATGACTGCAAGCCGACTTTCAGCAATCACCATCAGAACACTTTGAAAAAGTAGTTTTATTACTTATAAGACCTGGAAATTACACAGCACACCAGGGGCCACACAAAGAGGTTGGACAGAGAGAGAGAGAGAGAGGAAACACAGACCCGGGGTTCTGCTTTCATTGGGGTCAAGGGTGAGGGTCTAGGGTTTCATGGGCTCACTCTTTATGGGTGACTTTAAAACAAAAAAGTGAGACTTTGAAGCCCAAGTCAGAAAAAACAAGTGGCCCAAATAGTCAGTTATCAAAATCAACCTAGATCTCTAAAACAAAGAATTCTCAGTAGTATGGTGGTGTGGCTGGTAAGGTATTTATTTGAGATTGTTTTCTTCGAAGAGAATGCCTCTTTGAAGTGGATCCCTCATCAATCAAAGCTTAAGTCAGGCACTTGCATTACAGAAAGAAAAGCCAATTGTCAGGTCTCTCACTACAAGCTTGCTTGCTCTTATTTTTAAAGAATAGATGGTGGTTTAAATGTCTGAACCAGGGGACCAGATTTGGGACCAGTATTCCCAGAGCTCACAGCCAGTGGAGACATTTCCTCCTGTGTGTAATTCTGGGTCTATTTGTAAAGAGCAGGAATTCTCTGGGCCCAGTAATTTAGGGCATGCAAACAGTTCAGTAGGTTTCCTCCTCAGGAGGCTCTGTATGGCATGAACATGGCCAGGGATTGGGAGCCCTGGGCTTCCTTTCTGCCTCTGCCTCCATCCCTTTCACCCATGACTGGTCCCTAAGGCATGCTGTCCAGCAATTCTAGATCTTGCTCTTTGTTCTTCCCATGGGTCCACGTTTCCACCTGGTATCCTGTCCCTTCAGCAGAAGGGCAAGCTCCAGCATTTGTTTGTGTGCATATCTGCTAGCAAAGAAACCACTCAGCTTTCACGTATCTGAAACTGTCTTCTCACCCTCATTTTGAAGGGTATATTTGGACATAGAATTCTGGGAAGGTAGTTTTTGTTGTTGTTTCTAGCACTTTAAAATGATATCACTGTTTTTCTAGATGCAGGGCTTCTTTTCTCTCTTGCTAGTTTCAAATGTCCACTTTGTTTTGGTTTTCAGCAGTTGGAGTAGGAAGGACCCAGGTGGTTTTCTCTTTCTCTCCCTGCTTGGGGTTCTGAAGTTTTGGAACTCTAGGAGAATTTTTTTTTTTATCAGTGTTTGGAAATGTTCATCCTTTATACATTTAAATACTTTTTCTGCTCCACTCTCACCATCTTCTTCTGGACCTTGAATGGCATCTACACTAGAATGTTTGAGATTGCCCCACAAGCCTCTGAGGCTCTCTTCATTTTTTCTTGATCCTTTTTCTCTCATTTCTTTAGCTGAAAAAATGTCTATAGGTCAGTCTTCAAAGTACATGACTAATTCTTCAGCCATCTCCAGTCTAGTATTAAGCCCATTCAGTGATTTTTCACTATACTTATTGACCTCTTACTTTTTAAATTTGGCATTTGATTCTTTGAAAATTTTTCATGGATCTGATGACATTTCTCATGTCCTCCTTAAGGCTATATCTTTCTTTAATTCTCTGAGTATATTTATAGTAGTTGCTTTATAATCTTTGCCTAACTCGCCTCATGGTTGCTTTTGATTCTGTCCTCTGCTTTCATTCTTCACTTGGAATATATCTATATTATAAACAAACACACATATATGATATCTAGTAGTATCTTGCTGTTTGCCGGACATTGTGGATGATATTTTAAAGACCCTGGAGTTTGTTATCTTCCTCTGAAGAGTGCTGCTTTTTTGCCTTAGTGGGTAGTTCAGTTACTAACTGCTCTCCTTGAACTTGTGTGGGATTCCTTTTATACCTTGTGACGGAGCGTCCATGGAAGACTCAGAGTACTGCTAACCCATTTAGTGTGGGAAGATTTCACTCCCTACTTCTCTCTTCCCTCTAGATCTTTACATTTATGAGGTGGGTCCAGAGTAGGTCTTACTTCAGGTGAGGTTCTTGATCCTAAGACATGGCCTGAGTGGTGTTTCAGCTGGCATTTCACTCTGGTACTATTGAGGGGTTAGTGACTTCTGTCCACTGTGATGAGACCTGAAGGCCAACATTTTTTTCTTTCTTTCTTTCTTTATGGTTGCATTGGATCTCTGTTGCTGCGTGCAGGCTTTCTCTAGCTGCGGTGAGCGGGGGCTACTCTTCATTGTGGTGCACGGGCTTCTCATTGCGGTGGCTTCTCTTTTTGTGGAGCACGGGCGGCTCTAGGCACTCAGGCTTTAGTAGTTGTGGCACGTGGCACATGGGCTCAGTAGTTGTGGCGCATGGACTCAGTTGCTCCGTGGCATATGGGATCTTCCCAGACCAGGGCTCGAATCCTTGTCCTCTGCATTGGCAGGCGGATTCTTAGCCACCGCACCACCAGGGAAGCCCCAGAAGACCAACATTCTTTAGTGCTGTCTGAACTCTGGTGTTTCTGTTCTATATCTGCCTGCAGCAGCCACGCTCTGGTAAGCCTCTGTTATGTTGCCCTGTACACGTGTAAGAAAAGATTTCGGAAGGACTCACACACAGCAAGAACTTGTGGGTCCCCAGTCTTTCCACTTCTCTCTTCTCAGACTCTGATCTGCCTCCTCAAGCCCTGTGGCTTTGCCTGGACTCCAGCTCATTGCATTATGTATGAGAAAGTGTCCTCAGGCAGAGAGATGGGCTAATGGGGAGGCTTGCCACAAGAGTTTCCCTTTATTTCATGGAATTTTGCTCATATATTGCCTATGTTCAGTGATGGAAACGGTTGCCTCATGTGTTTTGTACAGCTACAGTCTAATCTTTGGTGGGAGGGATAGACCAATCTCTGTCCCATCCTCATTATTACTTTTGTATCCCATAAACCCATTATTTCAACTGGATAGTAAGTAGAAGTAAAAGGAATGATTATAAGAAGAAATTAATACAATTACTGTTAATATTGAATAGTAAGATTGTTTTGTCCATAAATCAAAAAAGTCTACTAAAATGCCAATAGAATATTTTTAATTGACTGATTACAAAATAAGTATACAAAATTAATAGGTTTCCCATATGCAGGCAAAGAACATGTGGAAATACAGTGTTAATTAAGATGAGCTATTCACAGTCACAATGGGAAGTCTAAATTGAATACCATCAAATCCCAGCCAGTGTGGAGTATTTGTTTACAAAAATAATATAAGCTTTTTTAGAGAAAATAGGAAAATAGTTGAGAAAATTGAATAAAGAAATCAATATTTTAGTCAGTCACCTTCTTGTTAGCAGCATCCTTTGTGGATATTTCCAAACCCTCATGTATTTCTACTTATAAGTTCAATTAAATGAGAACAAAGCTCATATACAAACTAACAGTGCTTCATTCCTCCAACAGTATTTACTTTTATGTCAGTAAATTTTGATCACCTCACAAGTGGTGAGTAGGATTCCAATGTGTGGATATACAATAACTTATTTAACCAACACTTGTTGATAATTGTTTTGAAAGTTGTCAGTTTTTAACAGAACAAGACAACTCAGGGATGCAATGATGGTAATCAGTGATATTGTTCACCAAAATTATCTGAGTCTTCCTCATTCTAAGCACAGAGTAGAATGTCATTGCTTGGCTCCACTGGTAGGGTCAACAGGTGAGTCGTAGTGGAAATGCTGTCACTTTTAGGCTACAGCATTTTAGGTTTTTACAGCCAGTTTGCATTTCTCAAGAGTAGCCTTTTCTTCTGCTATGGAGACAAGGACATTTGAGATTAGGGTCTTGGAGTGTGAACATATGGAGCAGAGTCCCCATCTACCAGCAATGTTAATATAAAATGGGCAAAGTGTAAACTTTGTCGTTTTTAAGACACTAAGATTCTTGCTGTCTGTTACTGCACCACAGTCTCTTCAACCAGGTCCATTCTAACTCATACAAACATCAATTCGTATATTTGTTCACTAGGACAAATATCTCTTTAGAGTAAACATTTGGAATTGAATCCTGGATCAGAGACTATATTCCTTTTATATTTTGATACATGTTGTCAAATTATCTCTTTAAATGTATGCATGATAAAAGGTTATTTCTATATAAGCATCAGTACTGGGAAGTCCCCAGGAAAAGAGATTTAAAAAAATAAAAAATGACTCACTCATGGGCTTCCCTGGTGGTGCAGTGGTTGAGAGCCCGCCTGCCAATGCAGGGGACACGGGTTCGTGCCCCGGTCCGGGAGGATCCCACATGCCACGGAGCGGCTGGGCCCATGAGCCATGGCCACTGAGCCTGCGTGTCCGGAGCCTGTGCTCCGCAACAGAAGAGGCCACAACAGTGAGAGGCCCGTGTACCGCAAAAACAAAAAAAGAAAAAAAAGAGACTCATTCTTAAAAGTGATATCTTAGAAATGAAGGAACTTTTTTTCCAGCATCTGATATGTGGCGATGATGTAATCTAACAAGCTAAGACTGCTCTTGTTGGTAATTTCATGAAACAGACAGAGGGCTACAAGTCCCAATGGATAACCCTCACTTGAGGGTTATTTCATGTTGAGAAAATCACCTAAGTTACATGGAGCAAATATCATTTACTACTGATGGGGAGATACTCCATAGGTATTGACTGAAACAAAAATGTGAACAAATGGCATCTCAACAGCAAGTGGATGACACCAAGTTTTTTCAGGAATCACCACCATTTCTTTCTTTGTCTGCAGGTATTCTTAAAGGAAATCTTGCTGGGAAATAATTTTTGCCACACTATTACCTGAATATAATTAAAGACTTTCATGTAAATAAAAATATCTGTATTTATTACTATTATATGATATATGTTTAAGTAAATGCATAAAGTTTATGTTCTAAGATTGGGAAAAATATTATGGAAATGTATTCATTACGTTTACATCATTAAATATGTAATATTTACTGTTGTTCTCACTGGTAGGTCTACATGTATATTTTACTGTTACAAATTTTAATCCATTCTTTAATTAAACAATACGCCTGTAATAGAAAATTGTGTTCTAAAACATAAATGCTTATAAATTTATTTTTTCCCATTCCAAAAGTTTCATATTATTTATTATACCATAGGTACTAAGATATTGTTTTTCATCATTATTTTCGATTTTAGATATCTAAATTCGAGAAACATTGTTAATCAGGGGAAGATCGTGCCTGTTGGGGGCGATCATAATCTACTGAGTACGTGTGATTGACATCCACTTCCAGAAGGTTCTCAGGACACTTTGGCCTCCTGGAAGGCTCTGGCTCCTACTAGAGAGGCTGAATATGTGAAATACTAGACTTCTGGACGCTCTAGAAGCCAAGACATCAGCGTGTGAGCTATTTCTGATCATTTAGACCTTTAACAGAGTTTTCTGGGGGCCTCTAGAAAAGATCCCCCCGCCTTGCAAAAAAAAAAAAAAAAAGTGTATTACTTTGGCTGGATATTTTGTTCCCACTGATGCCTGGAACTTAAAGAACAAGCACAAGCATGAATATAGTAAATCAAGGACAACATTGCAGAAATACACCAAGAGACTGAGTCTTTGATACCATAATGGAACATTTGTACCAACTTTGAATCTACTGATCTCGGGGCTTTGTACTGGTTGAAACAATAAAAGGCCTTTATTGTCTAAAGCCCTCTTAGCCAGGTAGCTGTCACTTGATAGCTTAAGTATCTTAACCGAGATCAGTCTGCATAGTGTCTGTGTGTTTCAGCTTTGGTAATCTGATAAACAAATCTGCCTAGTTTTTGCTTTTATTTGTAATTTTTAAATTACTAGTGGAGTACTTATATATATTATTAATGGAGTACATTATACACATGTGTAAATATAAATGGATTATATTTGTTATCTATAAGTCCAAATTTATTTAAATATATTTAAACATATAATTACTTCAGTAAATACCCAAATTATTTCTTTCCTCCTTCTTCCTTGTTTCTTTCTTTATCATCTTCTATTTTTACATTTACATCTTTAATCCAGCAGGAATTGAGTTTGGTAAAAATAAATGAATAAGATACATTTCTAGTTCTCTAATGTCTCTGGATAGCTTGCTAAGTGCCATGACAACACTTATCTAATATCCATGATTTCCAAAATTATTTGGAATTTCTTTCTTATCACCTTCCAAGATTTCTATATATGTGTGGGTGAATTTCTGTTTTTCTACTTTGATTTACCAATCTATCTTTCCACTCAAGTACCTTTAATATATAGTTTTAATTATTATATTTTATACTAAGATTTGATAAGTTGGCAGATAGAATATATATATAAAGGACTAGTAGATATATATTGTTCTATGATTATTTTAAACATATATTTAATATATAGTAATATATGTTATATGATATATAGGTATAATTATATATTATTATATATAATCACATACATACATATATATTTTTATAAAATTTTAAATTAATCCTTATGAAAAATAAAAAAGTAAGGTGTGAGGGAGAATAAATAAATTCATTAAAAAATTGAAAAACCACACAAAAAAAGGAGTCATCAGATATAGTGGGTCGAATGGTGTCCCCCAAAGATGTCAGATCCTAACCCCTGCACCCTGTGACAGTTCCCTTATATGGTAAAAAACATGTATATGTAATTAAATTAAGGATTTTGAGATGATATTATTATGGGTTACCAGGGTGGGCCCTAAATACAATCTTAATTGTCCTTTTTAATCCCAGCTATATTAAAATATGATTGACAAGTAAAAATTGTATATATTTCAGTTGTACAACATGATGTGTGTTTTTTAAGATGTATATGTATATATCACGAAATAATTATCACAATCAAGTTAACTGACACATCCATCACCTCACATAGTTAACTTCTTTTCTGTGTGCATAGTGAGAACATTTAAATTTCTTCTCTGAGAAAATTTCAAGTACACAGTACAGTATAATTAACTATACTCACCATGCTGTACATTAGATCCCCAGAATTTCTTCGTCTTATATCTTTTGACCAACAGCTCTGCCTTATTCCTCACCTCCCAACCCAACCCCACCCCTGGCAACCACCATTCTACTCTCTGGTTCTATCAGTTCAGCTTTTTAGAGGTTCTACATATAGACAAGATAATGCAGTGTTTGTCGTTCTGTATCTGGCTTATTTTACTTCGCATATTTATCCATGTTGTCACAAATGGCAGATTTGTTTTATGGATGAATGATATCCCAGTGACCCTATAAGTGATGAGTGAAGGTAGATTAGACAGACATAAAAGAGGAGAAGGACACATGAAGATGGAGGGGATGTGGAGATGGGAGGCATGTGGCCGGGACCCAAGGAACCCCTCATCCGCAGATACTACAGGAGGTAAAGGAGGCTTCTCCCCTGGAACCTCCTGACAGAGGGAGGTTCTGTTTTGGGGAAATCTCAGTTTTGACTTGGTGAAGCTGATTTCAGAATTCTGGTCTCCAGAAGTGTGAGACTATTAATTTCTGTTGTTTTAAGCTACCAAGTTCATGATAATTTCTTACTGCATTCCCAGGAAGCTGACACAGCAGGGAAATAGAAACAAAAATTCCTCTGATGCAGGTGCTAAGTGTATGTATTGATAGAAAAACAAGAGACCCATACTCAGACAGTGAGCAGGTCTGCGATGCTCTAGTTCAGAAAACTACATGCACAGTCAGGCTGAGAAACTGAGATACTCAATCCCTGCCCCTTTCTCTTAACCCCTTCACCCAGGTTGGGCCAAGCAATAGAAATAAGAGCAAATGAGGCGACAGGTTGAGGGTCTGAGTAGTGAGTGTGGGCATTTGAGCAGGAAATCCACAGTAGATGAGGGGACTCATCCCCACGTCCAGAAAACTAGCCACTAATGCCCCATCTGGCCACCTGTTCCCAGATCATAATCACGGGAGCCAGGCTATACTATAGGATATAGAAACACTCACCAAGAATTGAAGAGAGGTTCCCATAGCCAAGATGAATACACAGCCAGAAATCCATAAATATTTGAAGATGAGAAACATGAAAAAAGAGAATCTTAAAAACTAGCTGACAGAGATAAGAAAAAAATATTAGAAGATAAAGATTTTAAAAATGTAAAATTTATATCCTCTGATATCAAGAAGTGTAGAGGTAGTCTAGACTGATATTAACTATAACAGAGCTATTATAGCATTAAAATACACTTTAATAATTGTAGGGAAAAATTTTCCATACTTCGCTGTTTTTATAACAATTCCCTTATTTTACTGTTTAAATATACACTGCAAAATTAATTTATTAAGTTACCAAACATCTCCATTGAATTATCATCTGTTGCCAATGCTTATTTTTTTTCTTAAAATATTTTCAAGTTGCCATTTTCCACTACAATCTCTATTCCAAGTCTGCCAATATTGCTCTATTTCCTCTAGTATTACTTGGTCCTTTGCTGTTCCTCTCCCCAACATGTCCCAAAACGCAATGTATTCATTTACATGGTATCACTCAAACTTGTATGGTAACACTGCATGCAAGTTGATATAGAAACGGGTGACCAAAACTGCAGTAATTTACTGTCAGTTATTCAACATGAATATCCTGAAAACATGTGTAAACTAAAAGGCTGATATCAATACCATCCATACTTGATAATGTATTAAATATATTTTATTTATATTTTATTTTATTATAATAGAAGTTGGCTCAGACTTAGAAGAAGGAAGAGAAGGGTGAAGAGGAAGGAGAAAGAAAAAGAGAAGGAGGAGAGAAGGCTTGGGAGGAGTGTCAATATGACAAAGTTGATGTATTTTCACCAGGTCGCTGCATGGGGGCCTTCACCCTTTAAAAAGGCTAGCTAAACTGGCACTGTTCTTTACCAAAGGAACTTTGACATTGAAGATAGCAAAAGCTAATCGAAGACAAATGGGACTTGGTAAAAACATTTTTAAAACTTCATGGTAGTCAGATATTTTTGGACAAATTTATATCTGCAAACTTTGATGTAGGAAAAGTTGATTTGATGAAGTAATAGTTTTCAAAAACACATTGGCGGAAGCCATAATTGGTAAAAATTTAATCAGGTCAAAATTGGCAGGAGGGGAGACTAGTGAAGGCAATTGAAATTGGTTGGTCCAGAGAAAGATAATGGTAAATGAAGGTGTTGTTAGGAAGAGATAGAAAAGAGTAAAAAGAATTGAGAGATTTCTTTAAGGTAGAAACTCCAGGATTTCATGATGGAATAGTTGCTGAAGATAAGGAAGGGAGAACCCCTGGGGTAGATGGTTGGTAGACGATGGTGCCACAGAAGAAACGTCAGCATTAATGGTGTATAGTTTGCTATTTTATTTTTATTTTTGTTCCTTTTGTTTGGTGTCAGAGAAAATGATTCTAAAAACCTGTATTGTTGGTACACTCCACTGAGCCCCAGAGGGCAGCAAATCAATTTTTCAAGGTTCCTACTAGTTTGACTTGTTGGGGATATGCATGATGGTTCTTATTTTTCTGAATCTTACCTGACAGCTCTGACCACCCAGTGATCCAAAAGGGAAGCATACTAGGAGGAGGTGTGAATCAGGCTAGCCCCGCTTCTGCATAAGGCACAGCTGCAATTACAGGGCAGCCGTCTGACTATGCTTTCCACCTCCTATACCCTGGCCACAGAGCATCCCCTGGATCCATAATCAGGCTGATTAGCTCTGAATCCAAGTATTCTGTTGTCCTGAATTGACGGCTGCGGTTTTCGTGATAAACCTGGGCTTAACGACGTGAATTCTGAAAAGAAAACCACTAGCCTACCCTTCTCTGACAATCAGACTGAATCTCCATCACTCCCAGATACTGCTGTGGAGGGTTCTTCCATATCAGTGAATAACCTGAAATGACCTACTACAAATTCTGCGACGCATTTATCTTAATGTTTTCCTTCCTCCCACTGCTGCAGCTGGCCTTTATTTGCATCCAAAATTTACCTTCCTTTCTCTTTCTTGAGTCTAGCCCTGCTTCTCTTTAAGGACTTGGTTGTTAAAAATTGAAATCGTCAGGTCGTATTTTAAATTTATACGAGAGCTCCTTAGGAAAATGCTTTCTGCTTGCCTGAGCACTAGGATAGAGCTCTCCCATGGCACCTTGTTCAGACCTCCTCCTTTGCTCCTGAGCTTTATGACAAGATCCCTGGTTTCTGTGGGAGCTGAGAAAATTCTGGTGTAAATGCCATTGCCCAGGAGAAGGTCTTCCTTAGTTATAAACCAGTCATATGAAGATGGAAACCCTCCTTGGCCAGTGCTGTGGCTACATGATAGATGGGCTCACACCACTTTAACCTTCCATTCCAGGGCTATTATCCCCTGCAAGAATAATAGCAGGTAAGGGCAGGAGTCTCAGCCTCACCTGGCTTGTGCCCATAAACAGTGGTCCCCTCCAAGGGAGGCATCAGATAGTAAGGTACCAAAAGGGGTGAGTGGGGATTGCAGTAGGGAATGGTGTTCACTTGGGATATTCAAAGAAGAGCTTTGTGTCTTTTCAGCAGCACCTTTTCCATTGTGTCAATTTATAATAAGTCTTTCATTAAAAAACAAAACAAAGCAAAACAAAAACCTAAATCACAATTAAAGATTATCTTCTCCTATGCAGGTAGCCAGAAAATGAAATAGGTGGGCACTTCAGCTTCTCAATGAGAAGTATTTCCAATTGGAAACTGCCTTATTTAGTTACTGTTTACAGTGACCTCTCATTCCTCAACATTAATCTGAGTTAGTTCCATGTATGAGTCATTGGTGGGTTCAGGATACCACACAGATGCACATGGTTTGTGGAATATCTACAAAGAAGCTCGTGCATGTTGCACAGTCTTAAAGACAGGCTGCTTTCCCCAACAAGCACAGAGTATTTAAAGCAGGCTGTAAAATTATCACAGTTTATAAATCAGTGAAATTAGTGTTGGAGCTCACTGAAACTATATGAAAGCAGCATCTGTTATTGACACACATATATTCTAGAAGGGACAATATGGAGTTACTTGTATGACCAAATGCTGTGCTGCAGCTTGATTCCAGCAACAATTCACCGTGTAAAGACCACTCAATTTTACATAAGTGCTTTAGCCAGAGAGCCAACGCTTTCAGAATTTAAATTAGAATTTACCCAGATGTGGAGCTGCAGGTATCTAAATGTATTAACTCTAATACAAAGAGATATAACCAAATTTAACATATTAAAAAGTGGATATAGTTTCCTTTTTTTCTTATTTGATTCTAAAGTTTCTTGATAGTTTGTGACTTTGCCTTTTATTTGCTTCTCACTTACATCTGGTTTGATCAGCATGTCATATGGGGGGCCCTATACTCTTAAATTCTACCTATATTTAAAATCTAACTCAGATACTTAGACTCTTAAAAATGACAGTGTCTGGAGCAAAAATGCAAGAAATCTTAGTAGAATCAAACTGTTGACAAAGAGGAATCACAGATGTTTAATTGGTTGTATATAATTGACTAAACCACAATAATGTCTAATATGTGCCTGTTTCTCTATACGGGATTGATTTAAGCTTAAAAATGTTATGTGTCTCTAAATTTTACATTGAATACTTCATTTTTTAGACTCACACAATATTACAAATAGTCTTACCATAATTATTTTGTCTCCATAAAAGTCAAAATGCTTAAAAATAATGCTTCATAAAATATTTATTTTAAGAAAGTAGATGTTGTTATTTAAAAACTCTATTGATAATTAAGACACAGCATAAATTTAAATGTTGAAATGATCATTGTGTAAGGTGATAGAATAACAAGACATGAATCAATGTCTTACTGTTTTCAGCATAATTGTCAAGGAAGACGCAGGTGTGGGTAACAGGAGATATATTTAAGCGCTTCTATTGCCTTCAAGTGTATCAACAAGAACTCTCTCTCCTTTTAAAGACATCGTTTCTAATTATCGTTCACCTTGTTTTGGTAAAATGTGCCTTAGCATATCATTGTTTATATACTTATTACTGGTAAGTCGCTTACATGATTTTTCTATAATTTTAAATCAGTATATTATAAAAATCCAGAAAATGAATCCACTTCTTCACTCTGCCTACTATTCAGTATTTTCTCCTATCATTCATCCATCACTCCAGGTATAGCCCATCATATCTGTGCAGACCTTTCCTATGATATTGAGTTCTAAAAATTAACAAGGGTTTTATGAAAATGTTTCAAGGTATTCTAGAATCAGCTTTTCTATATTTTGAATAGTCTTGACATTTTTTTTACCCTAAACCACCTCTGGATTGTGACAAATATAAGTTGGGGAATTGTATACTTTATTAGGCAGAAGGAAATGTGCAAAGACCCAGAGTGAAAGTGTGCATTGTACTCGCTCGACAAACCCCAACCCACTTAAATGGGTTCTGCCCTCCTGTGCCTGTACATGTGGAGATGATTGGTTTGGGGAACCCCTTACAGCCCTGATAACTTGTGCCATTTTAAGTTAAGAAACAATGGAGAAAAGACAGCTTCTTCAATAAGTGGTGCTCAGAAAACTGGACAGCTACATGTAGAAGAATGAAATTAGAACACTCCCTAACACCATACACAAATATAAACTCAAAATGGATTAAAGACCTAAATGTAAGGCCAGCCACTATAAAACTCTTAGAGGAAAACATAGGCAGAACACTCTATGACATACATCACAGCAAGATCTTTTTTGACCCACCTCCTAAAGAAATGGAAATAATGCAAGAGAGAGGAGATATGGGGATATATATATACATGTAGCTGATTCACTTTTTTATACAGCAGAAACTAACACACCATTACACCATTGTAAAGCAATTATACTCCAATGAAGATGTTTAAAAAGTACAAAAATAATAAAAAAAAGAAACAATGACCTAACAGCCTCCTTAATCTAGACTATTAAATTATTTACACATATTTCTCTAGTTCATTCACTCTTCACTTCTCTCCAGTCAATATTCCATACCTTCTCTTCAAAGTCAACATTGTCACCCTCTCATCCTCAGCTAATGACTTTACTTTCTGATTCACTAAAAAAAAAAAAAAGGAAGAAGTTGACTTCCACAACCTTTACCTGTATATCTCACCTTCTCTCCTTTTGCTGTGATTGAACTATCTGTGCTCCAAGCTACAGTCAAATTCTCGGATTGTGCACTTGAGGGCATTCCCTCTCACTTACTCAAGGCCATTACTTCAGCTAATATTCTCATCTTCTCCTGCATGGTCAGTTTTCCTAGGTTCATTGGATGTTTCCCATAGCATTCAAACATTATTTCCCTCAAGTTAAAAACAAATAAACAGAATCCATACTTAACTCTGTTACCTTAGTAATTATTTCATTTCTTCCTTTTGCTTTACAGTTAAGCTCCTCTAAAGGGGTGCATATATGTGCTACCCTCTGATTCTACACCTCTCTTAATCCATGAATCTACTCTGATCCAACTTTTGCCAAAGTACTCCATCAACTGATGCCTTGTATATTTGTTAATCTTTTTTTTTTACAGCAATAGCATAGCCTTACCTATATTTAATATCTATCTTTAGAAGCCACATTTATATATATGTATATATAATATTGATCTTTTAATATTTGACACTTTAATGTTCCAAATAGTATTTGACATTATTTGAATCTAGTGTTCAATCTTCATCTTCCTTAGCTCCTTCTGCACTTGACTTTCATGACACCACCTTCTCCCAGTTTTATCCTTACCTCAATGGCTATTCTCTTTCAGCTACTTTGCAGGTTTTGCCTCATCTTTCTAACTATGTCATTGGAGTTATCCAGGGCTTGCTTGGTATAACCAACTCTTCTCTACCAAAATGTAATGATTTAATCTAATCTCATATCTGTGAACACCACCCAAATTTCTGTTTCCAATCTGGATCTCTCTATTGAAATCCAAACTCCAGCTACCTTTTCAAAATTTCTACTTGAAATATGAATACGATTTTAAAATTTAGCAAATCAAAAACCGAACTATTAATATACCCTATATCAAAACATATTTCTCCCTCAGGCTTCTGCATATTCTGGCAGTATTTTTGGACTATACACCTTAGTAATAATTTACTGATGTCTTTCTCTTACCACCACCAATATTAGCACACTGGTCTGAACTGCCATCATTTCTCAGTTAGATTACAGAAATAATCTCCTAGCTGGCTGCCGGGCTTTCCCACTTGCTCCTTTATCATTTATTTTCATGGCATCACCCAGATTATCATTTTAAAACTTAAGTTTGTACAGACCCTATGGATGTTGAAGGGATAATAAAGGAATACTATAAACTACATTCTGCCCCCAAATTTGAGAACCAAATGACAAATTATTTGAAAGACACACACAGTAAATAATCTAAATATGCCTATAATTATTAAGGAATTTGAATTAATAAGTTTTTTTAAAAGCATCATACCCAAACAGATTCACTAGTAAATTCTACCAAATATTTAAGGAAGTAATTATACCAATTTTCTACAATCTCTTTCAGAGGATAGAAGAAGAGGAAATACTCCCCAACTCACTTGTGAGGCCAGCTTTAGGCAAATACCAAAACCAGACAAAGACATTACAAGAAAGAAGACTACAGTCCAATATCTGTCATGAACATAAATGCAAAAGTCCCCAAAATAGGAAGAAATTGAATCCAACAATGGTAAAAAGAATTATACACAATGAAGAAGGAAGATTTATCCCAGATATTCAAACCTAGTTCAACATTTGACCATCAGATAATGTAATTCATCACATCAACAGAAAAAATATGACCATATCAATAGATGCAGAAAAAGCATTTGAAAAAATCCAACACTTTTTTATGGTAAAAACTCTCAGTAAACTAGGAAGAGAGGAGTATTTCCTCAATTTGATAAAGACTATCCACAAAATATCTAGAGCTAATTCATCCTTAGTGGTGAGAAACTCAAAGCTTTCCCACTAAGGTCAGGCGCAAGGCAAAAATTCCCTTGTCACCATTCCTCTTCAACATTGTACTGGAATTTCTAGCTAATAGGATAAGAAAAGTTAAGGAAATAAAATGTATGCAGTTTGGGAAGGAAGAAATTAAACTATCTTCACATAGAGATGACATGATCATCTATGCAGAAAATCTGAAAGAACTGACAAAAAAGCCCTCCTAGATCTAATAAGTGATTATAACAAGGTTGCATGAAGCATGATTAAACTACAAGAGTCAATTGTTTCCTTATAGTACAAGCAATGAACAACTGGGATTTGAAATGAAAAATCCAATACCATTTACAGTAGCACCCCCCAAAAGTGAAATACTTAGGAATTAACCTAAAAACTGTGTATGAGATCTATATGAGGAAAACTGTAAAACTCAAACGAAATCAAAGAATTAAAGAAATAGAGAGAGATTCCATTTTCATAGCTAGGAAGACTCAATATTGTCAACATGTCAGTTCTTCCCAGCCTGATCTATAGCTTCACTGCAGTTCTAATAAAAATCCCAGCAAGTTATTTTTTGGATATTGATGAATTAATTTTAAAGTTTATGGCAAGATAATGGCCCAGAATAGTCAACACAGTATTGAAGGAGAAGAACAATGTTAGAGGACTGACATTCTCCAACTTCAAGACTTACTACTGTAAAGCAATAGTAAACAGGGCAGTGTGGTGTTGGTGAAAGAATGGACAAATAGGCCAATGGAACAGAATAGAGCCCTATAAATAGACCCACATTTATACAGTCAGCTGATCTTTGACGAAGGAGCAAAGGCAATACAATAAAGCAAGGAGTCTTTTCAACAAATGGTGCTGGAACAGCCAGGCATCTACATGCAAAAAATAAAATAAAATAAACCTGAACACAGACCTTACATCCTTTACAAAAATTAACTCACAATGGATCACAGATTTAAAATGTAAAAGGCAAAACTATGGAACTCCTAGGATATAACATAAGACAAAACCTATATGACTTTGGGTAAGGTAATGATGCTTTAGATATAATGCCAAAGGCATGATCCATAAAAGAAATAATTGATACGTTGAACTTCATTAAAATTAAAAGTTTTTGCTCTGTGAAAGACAATGTCAAGAGAATGAGAAGAAAAGTCATAGACTGGGAGAAAATATTTTCAAAAGACACATCTGATAACTACACTCATTCAAAATGTGCAAAGAACACTTGAAATGCAATAGGAAAAAAAAAAAAAAAAACAACTTTCTTTAAAAAGTGGCCAAAGACCTTAACAGACACCTCACCAAAGAATATAGACAGATGGCAAATAAGCATATGAAAAGATGCTTCATGTCCTATGTCACCAGGGAAATGCAAATAATACAACAATGGGATACCACTAATACCTATTAGGATGGATTACATCTGGAACATTGACACCACCAAATGATGGTGAAGATGTGTAACAACAGGGGCTCTCTTTCATTGCTGGTGAGAACACAAAATGGCACAGCCTCCCTGGAAGACAGTTTGGTGGCTTCTTACAAAACTAAACATACCCTCATTGTACAACCTGGCAATCATTCTCCTTGATATTTATTTAAAGGAGTTGAATACTCATATCCATAAAAAATCTGTACGTAGATGTTTATAACTGCCCAAATTTGAAGCAACTAAGATGTCCTTCCACAGGTGAATGGATAAACAAGCTATGGTACATCCAGACAATGGAATATTATTCAGCATTAAAAAGAAATGGGCCATCAAGTCATGAATAGACATGGAGATAACTTAAATGTATATTCCTAAGTAAAAGAAGCCAATCTGTAAAGGTTACATACTCTGTGATTCCAACTATATGACATTCTGGAAAAGGCAAAACTATATAGACAGTAAAAAGATCACTGGTCACCAGGAGCTGGAGGGTTGGGAGAAATGATGAATAGGCAGAACACAGAAGATTTAAGGACAGTGAAAATAGTTTTTATGACACCATAATGATGGATGCCTATCACTATACATTTGTCCAAACCCATATAATGTAAAACACCTAGAGTGAACCTTAATGTAAACTGTAGACTTTCAGTAATGATGATATGTCAATGCAGATTCATCAGTTGTAACAAATGTGCCACTCTGGTGGGTGGTGTTGATCATGGAGGAGTCTATGGATATATGGCAAATCTCTCCACTTTTCTCTTAATTTTGCTGTGAACTTTAAACTGCTCTAAAAAATTAATTAAAAACAGAAACCATACATTTAAGCATGGCATATGATGACTACTTAAAATCTACTATAGTTGTCCCACCTTATTTTACTTTATTTGAATTAAATAAAGATAAATCAGTTGCCCTAAAGATGCCTATTTCCTACTTGCTGGAATTTGTGAATATGTTACTGTACATGGCAAAGGGACTTTGCAGATGTGATTAAGTTAAACATTTAGAAACGGGGAAGTTATCCCGGATGGCCTAGATGGTCCTAACTTAATCACAAGGACCCTTCAGGCGGGAGGCAGCTGGAATCAGAGGAGGCTGTGTGACTATGGAAACAGATATCAGAGAGAGGTTTGAAGATGCTGTTATTGGCCTTGAAGATGGAAGAAGAGGCCTAGTGCCAAGGAATGCAGGCAGCCTCTGGAATCTGGAAAATGCAAGGAAATGGATTCTTCCTTGGAGCTTCCAGAAGAGACCCAGCCTGCTGAGGCCTTGAGATTTTATCCTAGTGAAACTGATTTTGGACTGCTGACTTTAGGATTGTGAGATAATCAATTTGTGTCCTTTTAGGCTAAAAGTTTCACTTAACTTCTTCCAGCAGCAATAGGAAACTAACACAAATTATTTGTTGAAAAGACATAAACTTCAGTCAAATTTTGTGATTACGCCATTTAAAATTACAAGTGTTTCTTCTTACCTTCCGTGCCTTATTTTCATGCCTTATTTTTCTCTTATCCCTCTCTGACATTTTGTTTATTCCCTTATTCCCTCATCCCACTAAAATTTATGTATCCATGAGAGCAGAAATGCTATTTAGTTATTGCTATTTTGTCAGCACCTAGGATAGTACCAGACTCACACTTGCTCAGACCATGCTTATTGTATGAATGATGAATATGGAAGGAGAAAGAAATCGTGGACCATAAGTTCATCAAGTGGAGGGACATTCTTCTTTGCTGTTCCCTCTCTTTATCACCACTGGTACCCTTCTGGGCTCTGCAACTTTCTATCTGTACTTTTATAATGGCACTTGGCACATCATTTTATATTTAGCTTTCTTTTTTTTTTTTTTTTTTTTTTTTTGCGGTACGCAGGCCTTACACTGTTGTGGCCTATCCCGTTGCGGAGCACAGGCTCCAGACGTGCAGGCTCAGCGGCCATGGATCATGGGCCCAGCCGCTCCGCGGCATGTCGGATCTTCCCGGACCGGGGCACGAACCCGTGTCCCCTGCATCGGCTGGCGGACTCTCAACCACTGAGCCACCAGGGAAGCCCTATATTTAGCTTTGTATTCTCTTTTCACATTAATTCTGGAAGATTAGGGCCATGCTCACTTTTTAGTGCACAGCCAAGCACAATGCCAGGTACACAGTAGGGTCTCCAGGTGTGGTTACCTGGTATAAAAGTCAAGACTGTTAGCACTCTTACAGAAAAGGCAATGCAGTTTACTGGGAAGAGTCCTTCACCCTAGAAATCAACTATAGGTTCTACCAATTCCTAGTCATAATATCCTAGACAACTCACTAAATCTTTCTGGAACAACCTTGCACTTAACTATAACATGAACTCTACCTCACAAGGTTACTACAAGTCTCAATTGTAATAATTGTGA
>NW_020175050.1:706857-835109 GCF_003031525.2 Neophocaena asiaeorientalis asiaeorientalis
TATATATATATATATATAACTATTTCTCTGTGAATTATAAAACATTATAACATTATAAGCTTATAATATAATATTCCCAAATCAAGTAGGAAATAATTTGGTGTCTGGTGGTGAATGTCTCCTTTTAATAGAAATACTTCTAGATCCTTAACCAAACACACTCACTACCATGGCCTTACCTTCCACGTTTAAACTGATGACAGTCAAATCCAGATCTCCATCCCTGAGTTTTCCCTTAAGTTCAGGAGTAGATATGTACTTTCATTACTAAATGAAGTTGTGAAAGTTGGCATGGTTGAAATCTATTTACATCAAACAGTTCAACACACTATTGTACAGATCTTTACTCTGTGACTGCATGTGTCAGGTAATCTGTGTGGGCAATAACATGTCCTAACAATGGAGTGCCACGGCCACTTGTGCTATGAAAGATCACTCAATACCTTTGTGGAGGTTGAATTTAAGGGCCAAGCCAAAGGTGTGACGATCCATTAAATGGCTCACATAGCTATCCAAGGAAGGCATGATGGTCCAGCTAAGTAATGGCATCCTTAATATGGATTTAGTGGAGTTAACTGCACTTGGGAAACAGAAAATAAGATATACAGATTTATTATTTAGTAATGTAGGTGAGGCAAAGGGTGAAATTGAAAGTCGCTCCCAAGATTCTAGTGTGGGTGATTAAGGGGTTAGTAATCCTAGCTATGACAGAAAAGCAGGAGAAAGCATTGGTTTATAGGGCAGATCATTAGTTTAATATATAGCAAGCCACTTTGACAGGTTGACTTGAAGCATTTCAGGACCATGTACAATAATCCATGCATGTTTTGGCTGTGGATAAATGGTAAGGCTTTTATTATTATTATTATTACTTTCTGATGGACTGTTGGGCTAACTTGTATCAGCAAGTCCCTAGTTTTGATGAGTGGAGTAGATGTTTCCCTCTGTCATCACACTGAAACATCCAAGTGTTAGAGAATAAAATTGGAGAAGTGACCTTATCCTCTTGAGTGATTTGTTAAAATATGTTTACTGCCCAGTGGCAAATTTTCATCTTTCTAGTTAATGAAGAATTTTAAGCATTAACACTCCCAAAGGGCCTTTCCAACAAGTCTGATAAGCGCTAAAATAACTGTCCTCCGTGAAACATTTCAAATAGAACCATCACAACGCATCATAATGAATATGTGTGTCATATATTGATTTTTTTTTTAGCTACCACTGGATCTACATTAACACACATTGTAGATGCTTCTTCTGAAATCCCGGGCCATTTTCCTAGGCTAAATGTGTTTTAGAGAGGAGCTGTGACAGACCTGATGTGACAAGCGCTGTTTTGCAATTACTGTGTGTCTCTGACAGTGACATTCTCTAATTCATGCTCATGACATTCTTGTGCATGGAGGATTATTAGCAATTATTTTTTAGATAAGAAAATTGAATCAATGAGTGAAGTGACAATCATGTAAGAGTACTGGCTGTGAAACCAACAGACTTGAGTTAAAATCTAGGCTTAAGCAAGTTATTTAATATCTTTGAGCCATAATTTAGTCATTGATAAAGACTATCTGTAGACAGAAATATCTTTCAAAATATTATTTTTCAGTTAATGTTCTTAATTAATACTTAGTAACTGATATGTAACAGATGCTGGTCACCTTCTTTTCACAAACATACTATGCTGCTTTATTTCACTTAAAAACCAAAAATAAATTAAACAGGAAATTTCTGCTTCTGATTGTAAAAGAACAGAGAAAAGTAGATCAATACAGCTACTGAGAATAACAAAAAAAGCTTGGAACACGCACACACACACACAAATATATGCAGTTGATTTTCATTATTCATGGTAGTCAGGTTCTAGAAAGTCATCATGGACGCTGAAATAGTGACTACTAAACCATTTCTCCTATGGGAAACACAGAGTTTGTTTCCTTCAAACCTCTGATCATAATATTTTGGTAGCTGATCAATGCATAATCTTGTTGTGTGTATATTTCTGCTTAAATACACCTTATTTAATAGGTATTGTTGATGTATTAGCACTGAGCTCATGGTCAACAGCATTACAACTATAACTATAACTCATTGCTGAAAGAAGCTTCTCTAACATGTATTTTCTCTATAAGGCACACCACAGTCTTATTGTGCTTACTAGCCAGCACTCCAGCAGTATTTTAAACAATGAAATCATCAAAAAAGTGCACAAAATGCAAAAAAAAAAAAAAAGGGACTAAATAGACCACAAAAAGGCCACTTGTTTACAGTATGTGAGCTAAAAACAAAAAAGTAGACCGTTGTCTTGTACATCTTCAGCTATGTATGCCAAGTGACTCGAAGTTTTTGCCATCCTACACGTGTTTGTGGGTGACCTTGAAAGCACCATATGTATTAATTTTGAGTTACAAACTTTAGCAAGTAGGTGAGTTTGTAAATATTGAGTCTACAAATACTGAGGATCAACTGTATATGTAAATAATTTACATCCAGAGAAAGTATTTTTCAAAACTGAAAGAATAAAAGGCACTATCAGACAAACAAAAGCTGGAAGAATTTACTGATAGCAGAACTATGCTGCAATAAATACCAAAGGGAATTATTTAGGCTGAATAAAAAGAATTACAATATGGAGTACATGAAGTATACAGCCATAAGGATAAGGCTAAAAGGATTAATGTTTGTTGACTTTAAAATGGTAGAAAGAAAGACATGCTTGTGCATTAAAAAAGATTAATTTAATTATCATCTGTCATATACAACATGCTTAATTTTTAATAAGTTATTATGTGGAATACAAAAAAGTAATAGATCACAATCAGAAAAAAAATGTTACCAGAAGCGTGCTCAAAAGTGGCACAAGGGCTTCCCTCATGGCGCAGTGGTTGAGAGTCCACCTGCTGATACAGGGGACACGGGTTCGTGCCCCGGTCTGGGAAGATCCCACATGCTGTGGAGCGGCTGGGCCTGTGAGCCATGGCCGCTGAGCCTGTGCGTCCAAGGCCCGCGTACCACCCCCCCCAAAAAAAAAAAAAAGTGGCACAAAGTTAGAAATAGAAATTTAAAAAATAATTATGATTGTTACATTAAAGACTAATGGAAAAAGTAGGCAAAATGCAGGATCAGGTGGGTAAGTTCAGCAGAGATAGAAACTAAAAATAAAATTAAATTGAAATTCTAGAGATCAAAAACAGAGGAGCAGAGATGAAGACTGTCTTCAGTTGGCTCTTCAGTAGATTCCACATGGCCTAGGAGAGCATGAGTGAACCTGAACACAGGAGAATAGAAATTACCTAAACTGAAATTCACAAAGAAGAAAAGAAGAAAAAGACATAACCTCTCAGGACTGTGAAGGAAAAACAGACTCATACACATGTACAGTTGACCCTTGAACAACAGGGGGTTAGGGGTACCGACCCCCACCATGCAGTTGAAAATTTGCATATAACTTTACCATTGGCCCTCCACATTCTCAGTTCTGGATCCACAGATTAACCAGCCTCAGATCATATACTGCAGTATGTGCATACTGAAAAAAAAAATCCACAGATAAATGGACCCATGTGGTTTAAACCCATGTTTTTCAAGGGTCAACTCTAATAAGAATCCAAGCAGAAGAAGAAAAAGGGAGAAAATATGTGAAGGTGTAATGGCCAGAGTTTTCTAAAGTTAGTGACAAACCACAAACCGTAGATCCAAGAAATTAAGGGAACACAAAGCAGGGTAAATAGCAAAGGACTCACAAATAGGCATATCATATTCACACTGCTGAAAAGCAAGGAAAAGGAGACAATTTTCAAGGCAGCCAGAGGGTTGGAGCAGCCGGAGGGGGCACACAATCTACACAAGACAAGCAGACTTTTGGTGGAAACTACACAAGAAAGACAACTTGAAGGGCATCTTTCAAGTGCTAGCAAACAAACAAACAAAAAACACTGTCAACTGAGAATTCTATGCCCAGAGAAGACATCCTTTAAAAATGGTGCAAGAGGGGCTTCTCTGGTGGCGAAGTGGCAGAGAGAACATTCACTGCACACATTTCTGCAGATTTGGCATGTTTCTAGGCATCAACCTAGACCAAGAAGTGACTTCTAATGACATCCATGAAGTGTGGTGTTTTGGTTGTAAACATAGACTTGAAGTCACACTGTGGTTTAAATCCTGGTTTCAAGTCTTACTAGTCAGGTGACTTTAGGAAACTTCCTTGATTTCTCTGCACTGTTTTATCATGAGTAAAATGGGAACAATATAAGAATTGACTTCATAGTTATTATAAGGAATAGATAAGCTAATAGATGCAAAGGGCTTGTAAAAGTGTCCAGTATCTATAGTAAGAACCTTATAAGGGATAGCTGAATATTGTAAAAGAATGTTAGTTTAGAAATTTACTTAATTTAGAAAGTAACTGAATTAACATAAGAAACTCTAAAATTTTGAAGCTGAGATGTTTAATGGGCTCGGTTAAGCACAGGTCCTCTTCCACTCATTTCAAGAAAGTACTCATAGTTGAACCATCATCAAAACAAGCATTTGCAGGGAAGGAAAGCAGGTTTTTTGATGCTCAAAGCAAATAGACCACCTCAAGAAATCTGCTTGGTTTCTTATCATCACACTTGTTCAGGCTGCAGTTGTGCCCTGGGCTCCATAGTCAGAGCTTAGGGCTCTGCAGGCTGGGTTCACCTTTGGACACTGATCTACTCATGCTTTCATTCACTCCTTGGGCATGGACTGCTGAAAGCAGAACGTCCTGTGCGAGTCCCCTGGAAGCAAGTGATGGGATAGAAGATCAGATGTTAGAGCAGGTTTGACTAAGCAAAAAGGAAAAAAAAAAAAGGTTAAATTTCTTGCAGGACATTATAAAAAAGAGTGGGAAACTTTAACAAATAAAATAAATTCTTCTTGAAAGGAGAGATTTCTGCAGTAAATCCTGTAGCTATTTGCAAATCATTTTTAAAATTCATATTGTGTTAAAAATAGATATGTGTGTTATCCTGGGAAATTGTCTTCTCTAACAGAGCAATCTGTGACTTGCAGGCAGGCTATGCCCACACGGTTTACCAGGTTCTTGCATTAGTCAGTTAATAAGGATCACAGAAGCTTGACTTGCTGTCAACACTTTAACATTTTAGTTCTCACAGATCCCAATTTCTAGGCATTTTCTTTGAAAAGTAAAAATGCTTTAAAATTTTATTTTAAATGTCTTTCTATTGTATTTGCATTAGTCACTATTTCATATGGCTGTTAAAAGTTTGAATTTAAAAAGACAAAAGCATTCATTTTAAAAACATGAAACTACTTTAGAATGAAAAAATCAATAATATTCAAGTCACAAATTCCTACAGCATTGGTCTGCCACCTGCCCCCCTCTTTGTTTATATGGTGCACCCCTTCTTTGGGCTGTGACTCTCTACTTTATTGGAGACATAATCCCCATGCAGAATTAAACCCTTCGCTACAAATTCCTACTCAGTAATGAATACAACTTAGAATTAAAAAGGAAAGTATTTTTTACCTGTATGAAAGAATCAGGATAGTCCTGGGGTTTTGAAATTTAAAATGAAATACAAGGAGGGGGTGAGACAGTTAAATATATGTAGAAATGGTTCATGAGAGAACATGTTCTGAAAAGACCTCATCAGAGGCAAGGCAATATTAATACCCTTTCCTGTGAACTTTCTCTGTATTTTCCTGTTCCCTCTCAATCCAGCTAAACTGATGCTGAAACAATTTCTTTTTTTTTTTTTTTTTTTTTTTAGTTCAAGAGTCAGAACCCCATGAAGTTTTAAAATTGAGAAAATCTCGGGGGACAAAAAGTTAAAAATTGTTGATGTGTATACTTTCTAAAGAGTGTCTTTTTGAAAAGGTGTTTGAAAATCATAGGTTCAAAACTCAAAATTAGAAGGCATCATCCTCAGACATGGGAAACAGATGACAGTGACGGTGACCACTACCACTCTCCAGCTTCGGCAGCAAGGTGAGTGGGTGGGAATTCTTACCCTCCGGGAGTCCAGGGTGGGTGGATCACCATCCAAACTCCCTACGGCCCTGAAGATTGGGAAACTCCATTTAGGCAATTCCCCTTTCCATTTGTCTGCCTGCTCAAAACCCTTTTCAGGGTTTCCAGCAGAAAGTTGGCCAGCTCTATTCTGCAGCCCCCATGCAAAAAGCAATTGTTTCTGCCAGAAACAAAAGTGGAAGAAATGGTCTTTGTTGCTTCACAAACCCTGTTGAATGAGTGACAGCCCACTAGCGTCTGTGATCTCCTGGGTGAGGCCCCTGATGTGGGTGCTGTACATGGCACTGTTGGCTGCTCTGCCAGCCCCTTCCCCACTCCTCCAAGGAGGGCCTAAAGGTTGGAGGGAGGGTAAGAAAGGATGTGGCCATGAATTGGGGGAAACCTACTGCTAAGACGTTATACTGAGTAAGCACATCCCAGCACTACAGGGCTTCATCCTAGCCCCTCTGCAGGGGGTGGGATTTGGTGAAAGAGATGGGTAAACCTCACCAGCGTTTAACTATAACCGGTTCTCCTTTTTTTTTACTGGGAAAAGAGAAGACTACCAGTTCCCTTGCATTTGGATGGGGGATGTTATTAGCTCTTGCCAAGAATAATAAGTGGAGGTGATGTTGGCTGTTCTCTTCTGAGGCAGAAAAGGCTCAGTGTGATTCCTCACCTCTCTGTCCTCTGCCACAGAACATGGTGATGCTCTGGGTGATGGGGTGTCCATCGCGCTGGGTCCTGAATGACCACCTCCTATCTCCCCTTCTCCACAGCAACCTAGATTCCCAGAGTGAGAAATTAAGTGCTGTGTGGAAAGACACGGAACCGCGGGCTGTTCCCCACCATTGCATACACACAGCCTTTCCCGATGAACACAAGTGATGAGAATAAAGTCTTTCCTCCTACTGAGATGGGGGCCCAGGGTACAAACACTCACAGACAAGCATGCCTGCCCTCTGGGGAACCCTGTCTTGGGCCCCTGGCTGATGGTTTCCACCAATCCAGTAGGATTACTTGAAATCATCATCAGTTAATGTGAAAGATCAAATTCAATCCATGAGAGAGGTTTATAACAATGTGAAAATATGACCTTGGAAACATTGAGTGTTGCCTGCACATTTATGTTGCAGCAATCATAGTGTGAACCTCAATGACTTAGAGGTTTGTTTTCTCAGTTTTACTAGCGATGGGCTGGTAGACTGAGCTGGAAGCAGCTGAGATCACACAGGCAGACAGGGAGTTCCAATGCCTGGCAGAGCTCCCAGGGGCTGCTCAGGTGGTACCATGGATGCCTTAGAAAAACACGAGGACAAAGGATCTGCAGGAACCAACACAAATTAAACCAGGTTGGCAAATATTTGCAGTGTGCAGAGCCTACTGCTGGCAGCAGAGAGAACAGGGGTCTCGCAAAGGGAGGAAAATGGCACTGAAAACAAACTCCACAGACTTGGACCTTCACTGATTGTATCAGAAAGGGCCATAACTGTTTAACCATTTTGCAAAGAGCAGCATGAGGGTCCTAGTGATGTGGTGAGAGGAGGGAAATGTTAATGAACATGCATTTTTTTCAGAGACTTAGAATCAAGTCTTGCATGTGCATGGTGTTTTAACATGGATAAAGTGCTCTCAAGGTCACTATCATATTTGATGCTTACGACAGTCTGCAATACAGGCAAGAGAGATACTGGTGTTCTTCCCATTCTATCAATGATGTCACTGAGATGCTTGGATGTGAAGTAACTTTTGACATCCACACACTGAACTGTTACTTAAGTTGGGGTTTTAAAATTTCTAAGTTTGTCGCTTCATTTAATAATTTATACCAACTTTTCCTAATTAAAGATATGCTTTGATTTTTTGAAAAGAATTGCTTGCCGGTAAGTGATCAAAATAATTGGAAACTACATCCCACAAATTTTTATTTGCTGCCACATAGATGTAATGTTTAAGCTTAAAATATTAAATCATTTTCCTTGAAGGAAGTATTATGCTGTCTGGATTGACCAGGAGCAATTTTTAAGCATTTTATAGATGATAATGGGAGTTGGTATAAAATGCTGATTAAAGTGAAGGATAGAAACTTTTTCATGCATTACACATCTCCATAACATATGATGAAGCACATGTTGTATTAATTTATTATGGAAAGAGTAGTCACAATTAATCAGATATTATAAAGCGGGTTTCCTTAATCTATGCTGTGGTACTATGTTATTTTATGTAGCATTATTCATGCAAATGGTATAAATTGCCTTAGATAGTTAAACAACAGCTATAGACCATAATGACAAATAATAGGAGAGGAAAAAATTAATGAGTGGAAGGAAGTGAGAAAAGATACATTATCACATGAGAAAGGAGAAGGGATTGAAAGTGTAATTTAACGTCTTGCAGAAATGGATTGGTTGTTTGCAGGAAGAGCTTTACATCATTCTCCCAGAACGTTTACCAACCAGCGGTCTGAATAATATTTCACTGTATTAAGAAAAGCAAAGATTCAGCACGGAGTGCAGCTATTTTAAAGGCAGACTTGAGAAAATTCAAATTCTAGTGAAGAGAAAGAAACTTCAAGTTATTTTTCTCATGGAAAAATATGTGAGGTCCTGAAGTTCTCTAGCACGTAGTAACCAACAAATCCCTTATCATCATATTAGCTAAAATCTCAGGATGTGTTTTTCTAAAACTAAAGGGGGTGATTATTAATTTTCTTGAGAGGTATTGTTTAGAAAATGTTGAGCCTAAGGATAAAATCCTATGAACACAGAGACTCCCTGAAAAGGGAACCATCACCACAGTCGATGTGTATTCCCTGATCTGTGTTGGGCTAACCATTCAATAGATGCAGAAGGATGTCATCAAGACACCTGCACCATTGAGGGAGGAAACCCTGACACCAAAATATATTTAAAGACCAAGACAAGGGGCTTCTATTTTACCAAAGGCAGGAATCAGAGCTTTCTCTTTCTCATAAAGAGAGGTGCTGGTGACAGTCTGGGTAAACTTGAGTAATGCTGACTCTAAAAATGATACAGATTTTCATGTACGACATTTGGAAAAGTGTCATAATAATTTGTAGTCAGAATCAGCAAGGATGTGAACACTTGTAAATCCATAAATATTTCTAAAAACTTAAAGGATAATTTTACCTTATCAGTTTATTTTTGTCTTTACATTTAACCTGGAATATGACTGAATAATCAATGGTGAGCCAGTAGGAAAATAGTAACTACCACTACCTAAGAGTAACAAAGCAAAACAAAACAAAACAACGAGAATACAAACACAACATAAAAACGAACAACAGTTTAATTAAAATAAGAAAATAGGAGAAAATGTTTTCTGGAGATGCTCCCTTAGTCCAATAATCTCAAAAGTAGTTTTATAAATACTGCCTCACATAATATATGATTTCCTCCCTTATTCAATGAGTTCTGTTTTTGTGAACCTGTCAGCCAAACCGTGGCCTTTCCAGAACATTTTTCTGTTTCTTGACCTTGTTGCTGGACAGTTTCTCATTTCCCACAGGAAATAAAGATATTGTGGAATTCACTCAGGACAAGAAGTGTGGTTTCTGGGGAGCAGAAGTAGCCCTGAACCAAATCAGAAACTTTGTTGACACTGGGGGAAATGATGTGACAGATTAAGAGTCTGCAGAGCCCAAACTGAGACCAATTTTAGATAAATAAAATCAAGAAATTATATAGAAAAGACATTAGTTAAAAGCACTGAAGTGAGTTTGCCTTGTGCCACATTTCTGTATAACTGTTTTATTCCAGCAAAGATGTGGATGGGCATAGAGTTCACACGAAGATTTAATGATGTGCAAAATCTCCTGTAGAAATTTCAGGAGGGCAGATTGCTTGAGCAGTTTGTGCACTGGGAAGTTCAATAAGAATTAATAATCACGGATTGAAGGACAGCCTTAGAGAGGAAGTCAATTGCAATTTGACCTCAGAAACATGTACGGTTACTGTCGCCTGGCGTAGTAATGAGAATGCCAGAAAGATGCTCCAGCTGGGCATTGCACACTCGTGCACAATTCAGTGGTTTCCAGTTGCCCAGAGAATAGCTTGCTGTTCTCTTGCTTCACAACCATTGCAGCCAGGAGTGAATGGCTTATATTTTTTTAACAGCCGACTCAAACCAAGATAGAATCACATATTTCTAACACTTTGCATGACACCCTCATGAGTTACCTAAACTCCTTTTCCTTCCTAAGAGAACTCTGTTTTTTTCCATGTATCTACCTCTTTTCCTTCCCATGTGCCTCAGGAGAATCTGATCCACCCCCCTTCAGGAACTGACTGAATTGGTTTAAGGATAATCGTATCCTTGATAGCAATTGGTTCACACAGTTATAGAGGACGAGATTCTAGACAAGGATACTCGAGAAGAACTCTGCTGGGGAATTCTTGAAAAAAGATTCTCCATGCCTAAGAGAGGTTTACAAGAAGAGATGGCCTTTGTGTTCTCTCTGTGCATATCACATCCAATGACCCCAGGCATGGATGCAGCCCTCCTGCTAACAGCCTGAAGACAAGCCCAGCCTGAGAATGGCTCATTGGAGCAACGAAAAGAACTTGGGTCCTTGAGACACCATTGATCCTGCATCATCTCTGAGCTTCTTGGTTGGAAACATAAATCCTTTCCTCCTTCAATCAGTTGAGTGGCGTTTATGTTCTTTCAGCCAAATACATTTTATTGAAGATTCAGGAAGAAAAAGTTGGACATGGAATAGACATGCCTCACTGTGTTTGGGTCAAAATGGTTTGACCCAAAATTCATTAAATTTTCACTAGTATTTTCACTTGAAACAAAATTGTCATGCAAACAAGGACAGATGTTTTAGTTTTACTCTTTGTTCATCTTACACTTTTGAAGAGGAACATTAGACAGGCAAACATGAGTGTATATAACTTACACAAATCTACATTTATTGATCCCCAGCTATAGGTAGTACAGGGCACTATGCTTAATGCAATGTTGCAGAGGTAAAATCATACAAAAAGATCTGTTCCAATGTATACAAAATTTAAAGGCTAGCCCATGTTTTGTCCCCTTCTAGATCTGCCTTTTTCCTGATCCCAGCTAAACTAATGATCACTTGTTAACTGCCAGGATTGACCACTTCACTGGAGAGTCTGGGTGCACAGGGATGTGTGTATCTTCTCCAGCTTTGCAGATTCATCCTCTAGTGAGTGTTCACCATGAGTACTCAAAAATATTTGTGGTTAGTGAATAAATAATCACCACCCTCATTGATTAAATTCACCTCAAAACCTGGCCTCCAGCCCAGGTTTCCATGTAGCAGTTCACAAACAGACACATGGAGTCATGTGAATATCCAACAGCCCACTGGTATAAATACAGGTCTCACAGAAGAAGCACTAACTCCTGCAGAAGACCAAAGTTCAGGTTCTTGGAAGCTGCTTCTCACTAATGACCTGTTGCCTAATGTCTCTGGCAAAAATACACCATTCATGCATGCCAGCATGCCTTTCCATAATTTATCACTTGTAAATAATTTAGTGGATTCTTTCTTAAACCAGCATATAACACATGTAATTAAAACCAAGTTTACAATCGCCCTCTCTAAGGGTACACAAAGATTACTACTGGGTTTTCAAAAGGCCAGCCAACAAAAATCTGAATTAATTATCCACTTCCCTCTATGCATGCAGCTTGTGGCTGGTATTGTGCTTTCTCTGTAACATTCAACTATTCTAGGCTGCATCAAGAAACTCATTATCCTAGAATTGGAAATTTGTAAGATGATTTCCTTCTCCAAGGTGGTCAGTTTGTATTGGGATTTCTACCAGCCGTGGATCTTTAATTAGCACCCTAATTAGTTAATGATGGGAAAAATTTTATTTCATGGTAACATGCCAGCCCTGATAACCAAACAGGCACAGGGCATCAACATGAACTATGCCAATGACCAGGAAGTACACCCAGAGACCTGTGTTTGTCATACTCGGTTTTCTCCTTTCCAGCTTCCCCAAAAGGCTCTGTGCAGTATAGTGGTTCATAGTCATTGTCACACCCTGATTCAGACTGTGGGTTTCATGAGCCCAGAGCAGGGATCCTGGCTTTCCCTCTCACCCAGTGACCTTAGATCAGTCACTAAGTTTCTCTGAGTTTCAGTGTATCACCTGTGAAATGGGGATGGTGGTAATATTTCCATCACTAAGACAAGTATACAGAACATAGGAAGTACAATATAAGTGTTTCCTATTAGGAAGAGCAGAAGCTTGGGAGCTGCAGAACTGATGGGTAGAATTAATATTTTCTGTCCACGTAATAGGAGAAAGTTACTTCATCTATTTAAGTTTCAGTCTTCATGTCAATGAAATGGAGTAACTACACATATTTCATGTTTTGAAGCTAGTTTAAATAATGTGTACAAAATAACTTGAATATACTTTACATTAAGTAAATGAAAACTGCTATTTGGGGTTTTTTTTCTTTGTATTCTTTTTATATGCACCATGGCTAATGCTTCCTGGTTATTTGTTGTTAATTATTTCATCTTTCTCTACAGTGCTTCAAAATATTGGGATCTTACTAAATGGAAACCAATGGCTCTATTATTACCTTTAAGCAATCTGTAAACTAGACTTCAGTATAAAGAAAGGACCATAGGAACAATGGTATTATTTTCTACAAACCTGGCCAGTCTCCAAGGACTTTGCCTTCTTTTAGAAATGAACTTTCTCCTGACTGGAAATCTCTGGTGCTAAGATTAGCTGAGAGCCACCATTACACCAACTCTCCAGGAGTCAACAATTCGCTGCTCTGATCTTTCATCTCCCCTCCTGGAAAGAGTGGATAAGCAACTGGGAAATGTTCTTATTTCCACCAACCACTGACAGAGACATACACCAAGAAGAGTGTGCAAAATGATGCCAGCTGCTTAGAAAAAAACATGCAAAAAAAGCATTTGTTGTTTACTTCACATTTAGCTACATAAATTTTAGCCAGGCTGATTTTCTTAAATAATGTAAATTAAGACTTCTGCCTCTTTTTTTTTTTTTAATTGTATCTCAGGTACACAGAATTTGAATAATCGTAACTCATACTTCACAGTACATTTTCATAATTCATCTGTGCATTAAACATTTTAAATTTGTCTTTAAAATATGCTCAACACTGATGAAACCACCACTAAAAACAGCTATTAAAATAGTTGCCATCAACATTAAGGAAGCTTTTAAAAGTATGCAGTAAATTTACCAAAAAGAAGAGGAATTTCTTTCAAAAGAATCCCTGACATCATGGAGCATGTCAGGTGGTTTAAAAAAAAAAAAAGCTTTCTATACTCCTCATTAGGGCATCAGTAAAATGAAACAGGAAATGACTACAAAACATACATAAGTTTGTTTTGTGAGAAAGATTGATGGCAAAATTGAAAAGAAAATTTCTCAGGTGAATGTAAACAAATGTTTCTGGAAACGTGGTCCACAGAACAACTGCAGTAGAAATGATCGAAAATACACATTAGAAGTGAGCATTGACCCACCCCTTAGTTACCAAATCAGAATCTATGTTATAGAGCAAGTGAAATTGAGTTTGATTTTTGTTTGCTTCTTTGCTTGTTCTGTTTTATTTTTACCCAGGTGACTTTTATTCACTGTCAATTGAGAGAGGCACTGAAGACTCGGTGATCATCTAGATTGATTGCTGGTTTAAGTGGGACTACACGGATGCCTACAACTAAGGATATTTTAAGATATGTGAAGATCAGCTAATGGATGCCTTTTGATATTGATTGTCTTGAAAAAATCCAGTGTATGAGGTAATATTGAAAGATCACCAGTACCTAGGAATAGGACCAGGGTGTTGCTACATTTTCAAATGTTGAAATTTATTGCTTAGTAAAAAAAAAATGTCCATATAAAATATGATAATGTGTGTATGTTTTCAAATGATGTTTTACCTTTGAGTTGAGAGAAATTTATGATTTCTAAAAGAATGTACAGAGAAGTAACTTCTAGACTTGATTCACCTGAAAAGTAATTTTGTCATAATTTATCTGAATTTTTACAATTTATTATAAAAGACACTTTCTTGGGATACTGGAAGAGGATAAGTAATTTCTGGTGCTTTTAAAGACTTCTTTACTATAAAGGTAAATTCAGTTTAGAATATTACCAACATACCCTTCTTTCCTGTTTAGAAACTTACTAGTGTTATGTAAAAATTATCAAAATAAAACAAATATACCACTAAAATTTGTAGGAATGAAGCAGATGAGTTATTTCACAGTGTGATTATACCCGAGCAGATTTTCTAGGGTGAAAGGAGTACTAAGAAGACATTGTCTTCCTGTTTTTCAGAAATGTTACATTTCTATCATTGACAAGGTACAAGAAGCCAACTTTTTTCATTAAATGAAAAACTTATAAAAGTCTGTGTTTAGATGTTATAAAATGTATATTTTTTGACACATTTGACTGTATTTCCTATTTTTGTTTTATAATTATCTGGTAGTTTACTTTAATTTAGGAAAAAAAAGCATAACCAGCATCAAATTCTTGGCAGAAGTAGCCATATTAAAAAAAATATGTGTATTTTAATATGACATATGACCTTTATATTGACATAACTTAAAAAACTTAAATTAGAAATGTTTACTTAGCATAATGCCCTCAAGTTTCATCCATGCTGTTACAAATGGCAAATTTGCCTCTTTCCCATGGCTGAATAATATTCTACTGTATATTTATGTATACTGCATCTTCTTTATCTGAACTCAGAGAAACAGAGAATAGCACTGTGATTACCAGGGTCTGGGGCCTGTGGGAAATGGGAAGATGTAGTCAAAGGATACACACTTCCACTTATAAGAGGAATAAGGTTTGAAAATCACATGAACAGCATGGTGACTGTAGATAATAATACTGTATTATACACTTGGAAGTTGCTAAGAGAATAAATAGATCTTAAGTGTCTTCACCACAAAAAAGAAAGTGTAATTATGTGACATGATGGAGGGGTTTGCTAACCTAAAGTGGTAATCATTTTACAATATGTAAGTATATCAAATCAACAGGATGTACATCTTAAATTTACACAATGTTATATGACGATTATATCTCAATAAAGCTGGGAAAAATAAATATTTTGAAATTATGTTCATATAATTATCCTTCAGAAGAATTAATTAAATAATTAATATAATTGTAAATGCCATTTTCTAAGATTAATTTAAAGTTTGAGCATAATAGGTAAATTTTTATTTATCAAATGATTTCATTCTTAAAATTTTCAGGGATATGTATATTAAAATCAGGATACAATTGTAGTTGAAACAAAGATTTTGGTTTTTAAATCGTGGTGATTCTATAACATGTAAACAATTTAAGTGTTTTTAATTTTCTCACTAATTATTAATGGAAACATTTATTCATTTTATTGGAACTGGAAAACAACTAGTTTGAACAGCTGACACAGTTGAAAAAGTTTTAATCTGTAGTAATAGGCGTTTTCAAATATATTCAGTTGTATTCTAGGCATTTATCAAATTCTCTGTATATAAAGTACAACACCATAGGAGTCACATAGATATATTACCATTCGTTCATGAGTAAAGACTCACTTGACAAATGCTAATTGAGCACATACTATTTACCAAGATTTGGGCTGGATTTTGGAGTAATGGTGACAAAGCAAATAAAATGAATGAACAATGAGAAAGTAGGTGGATAGATAGATAGAGATGTTCTAAATACTTTATGTATATGTATATACATGCATATAACTCATATTGTCCTCAAATAGCATGAGGAAGACAAAGTTATTTCTCTTTTTGCAGAAGATTAGAAAGAGAAGTAAATCGTTTAGTTAATATTTTTGTTATCACTTTGTGTCATGGCTGCCTAAAGACAGCCTTTTTCCTAGGATCCAATATTGCCAAACAATATTTAGTAAATAAATGTAAAAAGCAGGAATGAATAGATGCATTCAGAGTGAATCTGCAGAAATGGACAGCAAAGGAAAGTCGAAATAAGAAATATTTCAGAGGTTAAGTGAGACGAAGAGAGATTTGAACGTGAGGATAATAAAGGATAGAGAGAACTGCTTTAAAATAGGCATAAAAGGTTAATATGCATAAGTGAATTTGTTTAGCAGAAACAGAGAACAGCAGTTGGAATGTAGCGAGAGAAGAGACCAGTTGACTACAGTAAAGTACAAAACTGTTCTGGGTCTTAATGTAAGAGGTTTCAATTTAATATAAGTGGCTATTGTGAGCTCTCAAGGGCTCTTACAGAGACAGTGATGATTAATCCAGGGCAGCGGAAGAGAATTCTTAACGTTAGTGTAGAATTGATCAAAGCAGGGTGGAGTGAGCACAGAGAGGCCAGGTAGGGACTAGTGGGCGATGTGGGCCTTTCACACAGACCCTTCAACCTCCATTCAAGGCCCTTCCCCAGTGCCTGTGGTCGTGTCCAATTCACATGAAGTGTAAACAGACACGTAGAGGAATCAAAGCCTCTGGAACTTTTGTAGGGCTAGGTGTTTATATCCAGTTGTCAGTACTTTTCAGCCAAATCAGCCATTCATCAGGGATCATAAAAAGTAAAACAATGTTTAAATACAGTGTGCAGATCCCACTAAAATACTAAAAAGCATTTTACAGGGGAGCTTAGCAAAATGATACTAAATCTCATCTGAAAATTTTTGAAAATATATAGCATAACAATGGTGGGCCAACACTTCCCAAGGTTAAACTTAGTATAAAGCTACAAAAATTAACACCATTTGGTATGAAAAAAGAAACACATCGTTTATCAAATAATACAGAGCATGTAAACACAAAAAATGCAGAAATTCGGCTTATGATGAAGTCTCATTTTGTATGAGAGAAGGAATTATGTTTCATAAATTAATTCGTTTGGGATAAGTCATTATTTGGAAAAAATAAAGCTAGATGTCTACCTTACCACTAAATCAAATAGCATTCCAGTTTGATTAAGAGTTTCAATGTAAACAATAAAATAATGACAATTTAAGAAAAAAGCATGTGAATTTTTTATAATTGTAATGTGCAAAAGTATGAACAACAGTCAAAAGATATAGAGACAAATTGATAGGTTTGATTTTATAAATATTTAAAGTTACTAAATTTAAAATAAATGTGATAATTTAAGTTAAATATCCATTGGATAACTAAGAATATAGTTCATAACCTAAATGTGATAGCAAGCACCAGATTTCTCAATTTATAAAAAGTCCATATATATCATGATTAGGTGATGTATTACTCAGTAGGAAAAGCTAATTATATGAATAGACAATTTACAGAAAAAAAAAACACACGTCAAAAATAAATCGATTTGGGGGGCTTCCCTGGTAGCGCAGTGGTTGGGAGTCCCCCTGCCGATGCGGGGGATGCGGCTTCGGGCCCCGGTCCGGGGGGATCCCGCGTGCTGCGGAGCAGCTGGGCCTGGGAGACATGGCCTCTGGGCCTGCACGCCCGGAGCCTGTGCTCCGCAACGGGAGAGGCCACAGCAGTGGGAGGCCCGCGTACTGCAAAAAAATAAATTAATTAATTAAATTAAATAATAAATCGATTTTTGATCTTATCTTACTTGAAATAAAATAAATGCTGGTCAAAATGAAAAATATTTCACACTGCAAAAATATTAGGAATAATAATATTTTCAAATTAATGATAAATATTATGTCCCACACACTGTAGCATTTTACATTATTAACTCATTTAATCAGCCCTATGAGATAAGGAACCTGGCCAGCTTCCTAAAGTGAATAAGCGTTAAGAGTCGTGGTTCAGATGCAAACAGGACTGGCTCCAGGGTCCACTCTTCACAAATATGCTGTGAAAATTAAGAGCATTTTTGATACTTCATACTTGGACACAAGGGGAGAAGCAGAAACTCTCAAAATATGCTGGTGGGCGTGTGAAGCTTTTTGGAGGTTATTTTCGTTGTATTTGGTTGTATTTATATAATTTTATCCCAGGGGTTTTATTGCCAAGAAATTATTCCTCAATAGTCACTTACATATATATATATATATATATATATATAATAAGAGCAAAATATAGGTCAACTGACCAATTTGCCAACTGAAAAACTGGTTGAACAATGAATTGTAACAATCCTCAAATTTTTAATCAGCTTATGAGAATGATAGAATCTTATTTCAAAACAGGTAAGGATAGTATAAGAAAAAAATTACAGGTCTATTTAACTCACCTATGCAGATATATGTAAAATATTGTCCGTTCAAATCCAACAGTGTATGAAATTCATAAATCATGACCAAGTAATGTTTATCCAAGAATGGAAAAAGTTAAGCAATAAATAATCTATCAATGTAATTCACCAGATTTAAGGGAGAAAATTATAAATTATCTCAGTAGATTCTGATAAAAGCATTTGATAATGTTTATCTATGGCTTTCAAAAGCCCTCAGCACATTAGAAATAAAAAAGAATTTCCTTAACTTGCTAAATGTTGCATATCAAAAATCTACACCAAACATCTTTCTTAATGGAGAAATTATAGACTCGTTTCCTCCAAAAGGCAGAACAAGACAGACATGTGTATTTTCAACACTACTGTTCAACAGAGAATAGAGTTCCTAGACAATGCTGTAAGAAAAAAAAAGGAAAAAAAAGGAATGAAACAAGAAGCAAGGTAGTGATTTTCAGGTAAGAGAAAAACAAACACTATGATTTGTCTTTGATTTTCTCATCTATGTATGCAACAAACATAATCATCAGACTATTATAACTGAGAAAGTTCAACATATTTATTGAATAAATGAATAAATTACAAAATGCCTAACAATTTGCCTGTAGTGAAATAATAAAAAATAAAATATTTATGATAAACATACAAGAAAATGCCTAATAATGATTAAATATGCACTAAGACATAAAAGACGATCTGAGTAAAGGATCAGGAAAGATCTAAGTAAATCAATGAGATGACATATAAATATCGAGTTACTCCAAATTAATTTAGAAATTTGATGTTATGTTAATTAAAATTTCAGCTGAATTTTTTTGAGGATCTCAAGAATCTTATTCTCAAATGTATACAGGAAAATAAAGATCCAAAGACAGCTAAGAAACATGGAAATTGTTAAAATATCAGTAATAACACTCATCATTAAAATGTCCATTTTATGAAGGCGGGTTTTTTTGCCTTTTTTGTTCACTGTTAAATCTCTATTATTTATAATCATGTCCATCAATAGCAGGCACATAACAGACAGTCAACAAATACTTGTTGCATGAGTGAAACAGCGTGCTACTGGTGTAATGATAGATTGCACTAGGTCTTGGGAACATAGAAGTGACAATGAATAGTCCCTGACACCATGGAGATTATAGACCACAAAGATATATCAACTTTACACAGCAAACAGTTAGATAAATTTAGTGAGTTCTATCGAAAGAGAAGTACAGAGTACAATGAGTTCTCATAAAATGAGAAATTAACCTGCTGCGTCCTCTGAGATTGGCACTTGTAAACAGTGGATGGACACTGTGAGTGAATCTTTCTTCCTTTACCATTTAGCATAGGGAAAGCTCTGGATGGGCATCATGGCATGAAACTCAGAGAAAAGTTATGGGTAAGGAAATGATATCTCCAGTTAAGCCACAAATCAGACTGTTTCCATGAGACATAGTCTTTAAAAAATTAAATGTGATTTTTAAAGAATATCCAGACCTCTTAGAATCCTAGGTTCCAAGATGTGGTAAGTAAATAAATAAAAATAAATAACAAGCAGATTTTTTTTAAGCAGATATTTTTAATATCAAAATTTCTTTGGAATTCTACACAAATTTTGATATGTGTATATGTATAATAATTAGTAAAATATTTAAGAGAACACTGAAGTGACATAATTCATATTATATTTCAGAACTGTCGATCTAAATATAAATAAGCTCTATGATTAGATTCCAGTTAATATAAAAGTTAGATTGACCTTGAGAGAAAAAAATAAACTAAGAGACAAAGGCATACATTTTTTATTAAATCGTAGTTAGAAGTTATCTTTATTTTCCTAAGAAAACTATCCGCAGTGAGCTACAATATTAAACCCATGAGTCTGGGAACACAGTCTTTCCTAGACTAGAGAATTTCACCAAGTAGCCACTTGAAGGATACTCCCAAAAGTGAGGACAGGACTCATCACCAGGCTTCCAGACATCTGGCTAATAATTTCTAGAGTAATCTACACTTCCTTAAAGTTTGATTATTCACACCGATGGAAGTAATATTTAGAAGAAAGTTTGGAACCTACTGCCTGTGGAAAATGCTAAGTAGAAAGCATCTATACTTGATGCTCTTACTTTGTGGGGGAAAGTCTCAATATACCCATGTACCTATAGCCCAAGCGTTAAGTATTAAGAAAACATGTTCATATTCCCCTGCCCCCCAAATCAAGACACTGTGAACAATACTCGATATAAATTCACGCACCCTATCTCTTACAGTAGAGATAATTAAGATTTTGGGTTGACTTTTGGGTTTTTCAGTTAAGAACTTTCAAATGCACCTTTATTGAGAAGGTCTTTATATACTTTCTCCTAGCAAGTTTATAACAGTCTTTCCTTTATTATTTCATCTGTAATATTAATTACACAATAATAATGTTACCTGAAAAAGGAGAAGACATATTTGAAGTGGCAGCCAAGTGCCTGCATGAAAGATAAAGTGAAGAGTCAGCCCAGCTTGTTATGGCCATGCTATATTTAGAAGGTATGGGTATTCTCATGCAGTCTCTTTATAACCATCACTGAGATGTATGGCATTTAAAGCATTATCTAAATGAGCAGACGAAACAAATAAAGTGAAAGTCTTTTACATGACTAACTGTAAAATATCATAAAACAAATAAATTAATTCAATTGCATGCTCCAAATGACATTTTCAGAGCATTGCTTTTGCTTAATGTCTTTTTGAAAGAAGAATTGCTAGGCTCTGTGGAAAGGAGTGCATTTTGAAAACTGTTCCTTGATAATTGTCACTGATATGTTTCCAATTTACAAAATGCTCTGCCTAGAAATGAAGAGCGCCCTTTGCTGTCCTATGGGTGGCAGAAAATGTTTTATTTGGGCTATAATTTCTGAAATAGTGAAAGTTTATCTGAATCATTTGTAATCACCGAGAAGGCAGAATGTGTGAAATAGGTAGGAAGGGGAGCAGCTATATATGGGCAATTCCAAGAATGTTCAAATATTCTGACCTCAAAGAATAATCTCACATTTCAAATCAGCATAAGATGAATCAGCAGTATGTCACTCCATAGTCCACTACATACAAGAGCACAGTATCAGATCAGGGGTGTTTTCAGGGGTTGTGGACCTCACAATTGAGAGGTTGTATCAGAAAACCTGATATGCTTTCACTATGGTGTGTTTAAAGCAGAGAATAGTACTGGAAGGAGAACTGTTTAGGTCAACAGGCTGAGGCATAATGAGGACTGGTGCCCATTCCCCTGGAACCAATGTCTGCCATCACAGCCTATAAAGAAAGGCATCCAAGTGTAAGAAAGGTGCAAACCTGTGTGCTGTGTGTGGGGCTTCTCACACTCTGGGGAATGACGGGCAATATCCCTGTGTTTTCTGAGAGCCAGACTAGAGAAGCCTGGAAAAATCAAAGACACAGCACTCCTGATTTGAGTTAGTGTGGCCTGGGAACCTGCATTTTTTGCAATATTGAGATTGTTAATAAGCAGGAATATTTTAGCAGTTTTCTTTTCTCTAAAATCTTCTAAGGAAACCTGCCCACTTAGATCATTAGCAGAATAGAAAGAGGAAAAAACTGTCAAAACATTAACTTGTAACTTCAACAAATGTGTATTGAGCAGCTATTATGTGTCTGGCACTGTTCTGGATTTTGTGGCTATAACAGTGAACAGAGCGGATGCAGAACCTGCTCTCCTGGAACTTATCTTTGAGTTGAGAATGACAGAAAATAATAATAGAAACTAGTAGGCAAAACATGATCCCAGATGGTGATAATGAAGATGGTAAATGTGATGATGTGACTAGGTCAGGGAGGAAGAGGCTGGATTTGTGTGTGATACAGGTCATTCAGGGAGGGCTTTTCTGAGGAGGTGATATTACACTAAGAGGTGAATGATGAGAGTGAACAAGCTGTGTCCAGGTGACAGAGAAGGGCATTCTGTGCAAAGAGAACGGCAAGGGCAGAGACATTGAGGCAGAAACAAGGTTGACTTGTTTGAGAGACATAAAGGCCAACATGAGTGTTGGGTAGCAAGTTAGGGAGGAACAACTCGTAATTCTGCAGGATGTCTGGAGAGATGAGATGCTGCAGTGGAAGAGAGACAGCAGCGAACTTTATGTGGAAAATACCTTGTGAGCTGCGGTAAGGAGTTTGGACTTCATCCTCATATACTGGAAAGCTGGAGTGTCTTAAATACACCGTGATTGATTATTATCAAAGGAATGAATAAGTAAAGGGATTTACCATCTGTGGAAGAGACAAATTTAGGAACTTCTTAAGGATAGGAGTGGATCTCATTCATTTCTTTTTTTTTTTTTTTTTTTTTTTTTTTTTTTTGCGGTGCGCGGGCCTCTCACTGTTGTGGCCTCTTCCGTTGCGGAGCGCAGGCTCAGAGGCCATGGCTCACGGGCCCAGCCGCTCCGCGGCATGTAGGATCTTACCGGACCGGGGCACAAACCCGTGTCCCCTGCATCGGCAGGCAGACTCTCAACCACTGCACCACCAGGGAAGCCCCCATCTCATTCATTTCTGAATCAACAATAACAGTGTTGGTACACAGAATCTGTTCAAAATGTTTGTCTAAATTAAAAGAAGATATATGTGGATTTCTAAAATACCACGAACGTCCAATTGTATTTTCTAGCCAAAAAAAAAGGATGATTTTTCACCAGAGAACAATAAAGAACTTAAGTGTAAACCTGTCCCGACTTGAACGTAATCGTGCATAGATAGAGATTTCCTATTTAGCCATAGCTATTCCCTTTCCATGACCATAACAGATAATCAGACCTTTAGCTATGACAGACACATAAATAAATGTTTGTAGAAACTTGTAATAAATTGATGCTTGTGTCAAGTTTCTAGGTTTTATTTTATTTTTGGAACTCAAATTTACATTAGTGTAATATCCCTGTGCAGGAATGACTGTAAGCAACCGTCACGTATATAACACTGAAGCTGCAATGTTCCTGAAGGGGGAGGGGCGATACCTAGTGTTAATGACTGATGTATAATTACTGTACCTACAAAAGATAGAGGGTTTCTTGGAGGTACCCTAGTAAAATGCCATATGAACTCTTCCTTTCTTTTCATGGAAAGGTCAACCCCTGCCTGTCTGTTGCTCTGTCTGAAGCATCTCACTTAAGTGATCTCTGCTCACGTGTACCTGGAGTTCTGAGTTGAGCCTAGAAGGCACCTAAAAATCACTTCTCCGTGCAGGGTGTTTTTCTAATCTAAGCAAGGCAAACCAGCCATGAGTGGGACCCCTAGTCAAGATAACCTGTCATTGAAATATCAAGTTACTGTAGGGCAACATAAAAATAAATGAAGTTCCAGGTATACATTTCTTTGGGTAGTTTTGAAGGATAACTACCACCGACTGAATTTAGAGGTGAAGTAATTAATTCCCACATTAATTTGCATTTGTTCAACAACTACTTACCAGAATTCTACATTTGCAAGAAAAAATTCTAGGGAAGGGAATAGGGTAATAAAACAAGCAAGGAAGCTGATCTTATGGGATAAGGGAGATATCTCAGTAATTGTGCAACAAATTATTTAATTATGCATGTGACTGGTGTTGCAAAAGAGAAATAAAGGACGCCATCAGAAAGCGAAACAGTGGAACTGCCTGGTAGACTCCCCAGCCTGAGGATCTGAGCATGAGCTATGACCCTCTAAAACTGTTAAGGTTACCTGCATATTTACCCAGGGCAGCAGGGGCACTCCTGGTAGAGGTAACTGCAGAGTTCCACCTACCTCTGTGGCCTCCGACCTTCACTTAAACCATTGTTACGACTCATTATTTTGCCAGAGCTATTTGTAAACTGTTTCAAAATATTTATTCATCTGGTTTTAAAGGGCTAGATTTATCCAAGTAAAACTTGTCATATTGGCAGAAATAGAAGGCTATGTTCAGGGCAATAAACAAAACCCGTGTACCTTGGACAAGCTACCTCGAGAGGCAAGCACAGAGCTGCAGCTAAGTGATGTTGCATTCCCAAACCTGATGGGCAGGGCCTTACACCTACTTGAGAACTGTGATGTTTTTCCTGAGGGTTTCAGGGAGCCATTGATGGGTTCCATACCCTTGAATGACAGAATCAGATCTGTGTTTTGAAAAGATCGTCTTGGCTGTAATGTATCAATAGAAAATATATTGGAAAGGGGTAGGAGTGGCCTGGTCAAACCAGGAAGGAGAGTCTTGCAGTTAGCAGTCTAGAGTAGATGCTGGCTTTGACTAAAATGTTGACAGTACAGTAGGCGGGGAGGAATTTGATGTTTTAGATATGGAGACTTTTTAGGTGTCCTTAATAGTTGCTATTTTTTCCATAGTATATTCTAGAGCCCAGAACAACTGTAAGGTTATTGGAGGACCTCATTTTTTTTTTAGAGGTAAGACTTTTAATTATTTTCAACAATCTTCTAAGAGTAACTAACATTACTCTGTAATTTTAATTTAGTGGTTTGATCTTATAAGAGTTGTACTTTCACCATCCAAAATCCAGTTAAAATCAAATTCCTGAAGTCAGAAATAACAACAAAAATGGTACCTAAAATATTTTTGCTAACTTAAGAAAAGGAGTGGATACATTTGAGTTTCTTTGCCATCACATCTGGAGTTTCAACACCTGAAAACAAGATTGCCTTTTCAACATAAAAAGGATTACAATGTCTTCTATTTCAATTTTCTTGCATTTATGCATGTTATTTTAATAATTTAAATTATACTAGACAGTTATCAAAAATACAGAAAATTAAACCTTACTAGCTTCTAATATAGAAAATAGATTCAGATAATTAAAATTTTAAATATTTAGGCATCTGATTGAAGGGTATATTTTATCAAGATATCATGTTTCAACATACTTTGACAACTTTCTATCCTAAATATTCTGAAATAATTGAAAATATGTTGCAAACCAGAAAAAAAGAAAGAGTATAATTAGCAAGCTAGAAATTCTGAGTAATGTCTCAAAGATGGAAAGCTAAATAACCAGGCTGGAGGAGAGATGGAAGTTGAGAAGCTACAGTTCCAAAAATTCTTGGGAAAATGCTACAGTAAAGGCCAGGGGACCTAAGTGAAGGATGAATCAATAAAAGCTCCAATGGGGGAGGGAAGCATTTGGGGAACTACCTGGGTTTACTTACTTTAAAAACCACATTTATTTCAACAAAGACAGTGATCTTTGGCCTTGAACTTGCAAAGGGCAGCAGGCAGCAGAGCCATTTCCCCACATAGCTGTGTAAACTGAGTTAAGTGGTTGGTTGGAGAGAGATTAGAGCTTGGGAAAAAACATAACAGAGTGAAGCTTGAAGTATTTCTAGATTCAGAAAAGAGAGCAGAGAAAGAAGAAAGGGAAGAGAGTATAAAGCTGCATACTAATATTCAGTTATTTATCCTTAGAGGCAATAACAAATTATTGCCTCTAATTTAATAATAAATTGGGCAAAAGTAAGCAAGAATGTGAGGTATTGGTATAGTACAATAAGTATCCTTGAGGTTACACACATACCCTGCCACACACACACACACACACACACACACACACACAATACAGGGTATGCAATAAACAGAGAATAAAAATATTTTACAAGAAACCTGGAAATTATAAAAGATTTATTGTATATTAGGCTGCAAGGAGTCTCAGTAAGTCAAAAAGTTATAAATAACACAATATCATAATATAATTGATTACAAATTAAAAAGAAAAATTTATAGTTTGACATGAATTTATTATAAAATAAAAAGTTTGAAAATAATCAAACTATATATTCAAATCATGAAGATAAAAACATAATAAATTTAATTATACAGTGAAGGAATTAATAAAAATCAAAGAAGTTAATTAAATGCAAAACACAGTAGTTAGCCTGATTAATGAATCTACAAACTGGACCTTTGAAAATAATCAATAGAAAAAACTTAAGTGTGATAATATAGCTACACACATTGCATGAGGAATGAGAAATAAAAGACACAAAGGTGACTGAAAATCGTAAGAAAATATCATATATTATATAACAAAAGAATTGAAAATGTTGAAAAATATAAATTATCAAAAATTATTCAAGAAAGAATAGGAAGTTTAAGCAAAAATATCACCTGTTACAAATATTTTTGTACATGTATATCTCAAAATATACTATAACTTATTACAATAATTGTGGTATTGACTCAAAATATTGGTGAATAACTTAGAAAAAATAAGTGTGGAAATAGATCCATATATATATGTATTTAATGTATGATAAAGGTGGCATTTCAAATCAGTAGAGAAAAGATAGTTCTCCACAACTTAAAAAAATTAGATGCTTTCTTTTATCATGTACAAAATTTAATTCTTATTGTCTAAAAGATATAAATGTTCTTTAAATTTATGCATGTATTAGAAAAAAATGAGACTATTTTTGTGACGTTGTTATAGGGGTGTTTGGCTAAACCAATACAAAAGTATTACTCTCTGTAGCACTTTATTATACATAAGCATTAGACATTTACAAATATAACTTTCTGTTTTAAGGCGTCTAATATGTTGAGAACTTTCCAGGTTGGTGATGCAAGTTTTTTGCTCTGCATTGATTTTGTTCTGTCGCAGGGCCGAAAGTGGGGCCAGGCAAGAATCCCAGGATTGGAGGTGTTTGAAATGTAGCCAAAATCCGATTCAGGAATTACTCAGTTTATTGCACACAATTAGTCCACAAGTTAGTCAAACTTGTAGAACCAGAATAGGTGGTAACAAACCACTCCAGACAGTCCAGGGAGGAGACTTCTTAGTAGAAGCTGTATCTCTGGTCCAGCAACAGGTCTCAGGACAGGCACGAGCAGGAAGTCATCCTCTACTCCTACAGGGCCTCTGGCAGCATCCCTTCTGGAACAGCTCTTGCCAGCCTGGAGTTGGATCCTCCAGCAAAGAGCCTCCAAGTCTCCTGGCTCAGTGGTCTCATTTCAAAGGAGACTGTCAGTAAGATATAAGGGTTACGTCCCAGGGGTTCTTGCCACTATCAGTTGCTCTTTCAATTCCAACAAAGTCTTTCCAAGGATGTTACTAAAACAAATTTCTTATCTAAGGTAACATTCTTGACTTATCATGCTGAGATTGGCCATCCTATATCCAACATATCAAAACAACTAATATGGAAGTTCACATTGGCCACTGTGACTCCATCTTGAATTACTTGACATCCCTGAATGCCTATGAGTTTCACACAAGATGAGTAGAACTTGTAACACACAAAAAATTACATCATAACACCTTTGGAGAAAGTAACTCAGATAACTTTATTAAGAGCAATTATAGCAATCAAAGAGTGAGATGATCATTAATTGAAAAAATAACTCCATTGTATTACATTCAGACTAGCAACCCTAGTAGAATAATATCTATTTCAAAATAGGACACAAATGGAAGACAGTTTGTGTGAATGTAACTTTCTTGGGCCATCTCCTGAAAATGTTATGACATGAGGCCAAGTCTGCTCATGTGAAATGTAGAGGTATCTTCTGCATGACCCTCATCTTCAGAATCACTGTGAGCCACCTCCAAAGTCCCACACATCATGATAAATAGAGTTAATGAATAAAACTGAAATAAATAGATTGACGACATTATGAGCTACTTTGCCTATGTATCCTAAGTATGGCCTAGGGTGAAGATGACGGACAAGCATAAAAAAGGACTGTGCAGTTATTGATGGCAAAGACTGGCAGCTATGGAATATTTTAATACTGTGGGAACTTGCCTAGTTGACACTAACAATTCATCCCCAGTAATTATGATGCATAACTTAACTTGATAGTATGCTAAATTTCCGATATATTTAATGAAGAAACACAATCAGTATCAAAATCTGCAACACACAGAGGGTGGAATCCAAAGAATTCTCAATTCAATGCCATGCAGTAAGTTGGAGACAGACCATGTTCCTACTTCAGTAAAACTTTCATCTTCCCTTCCTAAGTATGCCACATTTAATTTTCTCTTCAGTCAGTCCATTTCCTACTGCAGAAAATAGAAGGTCAGAATCCATTTTTTATTTGACATAAGACTTTATATTTCTTGAAGTCAGGGCTCCATAATTGAAAAATGAGAATGCTAAAGTGTCAGACTACAGATTACATTTTTCTTTTTCAAGGGAAAATTCAAACTTTTTTTTTCATAAAAACTAAGTGTTGGAATGAAGCTCAGATGTCATCTAATTGTGAAATCTGTGTTTAAATGTTCTTTGATAATAGCTATGCTTGAGCACTGCAAGGCTGGGTACCAGCACCCCCTGGAATACTTCACTGCATAAAGCAGTGCTGTTCTTAGGGCTTTGTAGACTCATTTGGGCTCGGAGTGTGGCTGATAGGTCTTTAATTAGGTTCTCAGTCATGTGAGAAAATGTCTCAATGAGGATTAGTTAATCAAATATGTAGGAAGATATTTTTTTCTTTACATGTTCTGGAGAAAAACAAAAGAACTATATGGCATGGCCCCTACCTACCAGCAATTTGAAATTCCATAAGTAGGTATGTTAGGTGCAATTCGTTGGTAGAAAATATAATATCATATAAATAAACACATATACTGTACCTGGTGCTGTCAATTTTCTAATGGAATAGCTACTCCTAAATCCACCTCCCATTATAGAGGCTGAAAAGTCATGCTTGCTTACCAGCCTTTATAAAGGGAAACATAGTCTGGGGATTCAAGAAATGCTTTAACTTTCTTTTCAAAGAAAACAGACCTTAATGAATCTTTTATCTTCTTCTTGAACTGACTACAGAAGCAATGTTTAGAGCTGAGGCAGCCATTTTGTGACCATGACTTGGGGTCAGGGGAGTGCAAAGAAAGTAACAAAAAACGTGAACCCAGACTCCTTAGACTGTGGTGACACCAAAAAGAAGTGAGGTGACCAAAATCTTTTGTTAAGTCACTGTTCATTGCTTTCTATTTTCTACATCTGAATGAACATTGATACACATGCCAGTAATTTTAAATGCTTCTGGTTTGATATAGACTCTACAAATGATCATTTGTGTTAATAATATTAAATATCTGTGGAATGTTCTATATACAAGCAATTAAATCAATGTCTAATGAGCACAAGTTTTTCTGCTATGAACTGTGTACTTCTTTTAATTCAATAATTTCCTAGCTTTATCTATTTTCAGGTTGCATTATAATTATATAAATTAATTTTATTTTATATTGGTTATATTTTCCTAGTCAAATGACCATTGCATCATTTTGCAAGATCCTTTTTATTGCTAGTGAAGCTTCTTGCTTTAAAGTTTACTGTGACTGACATCAGGGTAACTATCTAAACTTTGTTTAGTGTTTGCATAGTATATCTTTTATTTTCCATTTTTTAACTTTCAACCATTTTGTGTCCTTATATTTAAGGTTTATCTCTTAAGGCAGTACAAGGTTGAGCTCTAATTTTGTAAATCCAGTACAACATTTCTGTCTCCCTTTGGGTTCCCTCTTCTATATCACACCAGGAAGCTCTGGCCATCTCAGCCTCATTAAATGGAGGTCATTGTTGAGTACAAGTTCCAGTGAAGCATCTCCAGCTGAATGAAGTAATGACATGTCCAGAACATCCTGCAAGTGTGCCCACACCAATGAATACAGCCTTATCTAGTGTTATCTTCCTCCCCACTTAGCCTACCACCTGTACAATCCCAACACCTGCTAGGAGGCAGTGCTACTGGGTAGCATCCTCTTAAGTCACGTGCCCAAGGGCGGTGATCACAGGACTTTCAGATACAAAGGGCCAACTTCTTCCACCAACAAAAGAGACAGAGTGACTTGAAAATGCAGTGTTGTCCATTTAATCAGGTTCAGACATGTATCCCTAGTCTAAATTTCAGGATCCCATTCTTCCTCAAAGGTTTTTCACAGGAGAACATTGGCAAGACTGCATTCAACTGCTATTGCACTTCAGCTACCCACGTTATTAAACTTTGTGTTTGATTTTAGCAGCATCAACCATTTGGATAAAATAAATAAGAGATTCTTACAGGGCTGTGATGGGAACTCTGGCTCTCAGACCTTGACGCAAGCTGATACTTAGAAGTCTGAATTTGTCATATTCTATTTGTAATTGCCCAAGTGCACTCAAAAGAATCCATCCCACACTCTTTATAGTCATCTCTACTGCCATAACAGTCAAGTATAACAGCCACTTGGAGTTCCAGGGCATTTTCTGCAGCTGTCACTTCATCACAATTAACCTTAGGTGATAACTTGATTAATTATGATGCCAGCATGCACCATGGACTACTAGCTTCCAATTTCCCAAAGAGTTCAGCTCTGCATTCATCCTCGGAGCATGGCCAAACCAATTCTGAAATTCCATCTTTATGATCAATCTCACGGGATAGTCCCTGATGCCTATTCTGCATTAGTTAGGATCCAGTAAGTAGAGAAAAACCATAGAGTAATATGAATATGGAAATCTTAATATAAAGAATTATTAACAGGAAACTAAAATAACAGGGGATTGCCCAATAAGGAATATAGGACTAGAAGGCATATGGATTAACCATGCCTAAGGCTGATAGAGCACTAGAAATGAGATGCTTCCACCAGGGCTGCGACCCAGAACTTACTGGGAGGGTGTGGCCATAGAGAATAGATACTGGAGAAGTTCTCTAGGTCCTGCTCTGTTGGGACTGTGGACTTGCTTTCTGGAATCCTATGGATCCACCCACAGGAGGGTTCACACCCTGAAACTTACTGAAAACTGTCGAGGAAGTCCCTGGTGAGGTGTCCAAAGGAAGGCATGTAGACAGTGGCACAACACTGGAGAGGGGCTGCCAGGAAAATGAGTCATGAGGAAGTGTCCAATCCAGCACTCCACTGCACAGGGGCTTGAGGGCCGTGTGCTGAGAGTGGTCACAGGAGGTCCACTGAAAATGGCACACTGCTACCAGGCTGCCTGAAGGGATGCTGGCAGCAGCTGCAATGGGAAGTGGCCAGGTGCTGCTGGCTTCCCAGTAAAGAAGGAAACTCCACACATACTGCAAGAATTGACAGAGGGGCAGCCCAGAACCAGGAGGAGAAAAACACTTCCTCCTTCAATGTCCCTGCTCTCGATTGACTAAGGATACCATCTGCAAACTAGCAAAGGAAAAATATTTAAATAACCCAGCTATATTTTCCCAAGGCGGTAATTGGGATGGACTTGGAGCTGAGAATGAATAAACTGATAATTGTCACAATGAAGAAGAAAAACTGAAAGAAAAAGTTAAGAAAACTTATTAGAAATTAAAGATAACAAGGATAAGATTGAAAGAGCCTATTGGATAAGGAGTATAAAAAATAAGTCAAGGAACTACCTAAGTGAACACACACACACACACACACACACTTATACACAAGTATGCCTAGACACACCACAGTAAAAAATTTTATGCATTAAATAATAAGAACAAAAAAACAAAAAACCCCACAAAACCTTAAGGTCTCCAAAGATAAAACTAGAGATCACCTATGAATAAATGTTAGACAGGTTGTCATCAGGCATCTTGTCAGTAAAAATACATATAAATATAGAAAGAGAAATATCTTTAAAATATAAGAGAAAATAAGCCTTATCTAGACTCCTATCTATTGCAAACTATCATTCAAGCATGAGAGTGATATAACATTTTTAGAAATGTAAAGATAATTTTGCTTTATGTAGATTCTTTTTCAAAAAATCTCTGGAGGATATATTTTTGCAAGAAAAAATAAATGAGTCAGAAAGAGCAGGCATCAATAATAGGAAAGAAAATAATAAAATAAAAATTGAATAAAAATTAATAAATTATATTATTGATCAAAATTACAGATCATATCATCTCAGAAGTGAGGAGGGAAACTAGAAAGGTGTAAATAAATATGTTAAGCTGTATCTCTTGATTAGCATCAGATATTGTTAGAAATTTAAAATTTTAAATAAAAGCTAAAATTTTCAGAGTAACCACCAAAAAATGTAGGTAGATTGTACAATGATAAATATTTACTTAAAAAAATGGACCATAGAAATCTTGACACCTTCAACAAATATCAGATAAAAGAAAACAAAGTTAATGACTAGAAAGCATGGTCAATAGATCATAGGAGAACATATGGAAGGAAAAACTAGAAATATATATGTCACAACAATAAATATGAAAGGATTAAAGTCACTTATTAAAGACAGATTCTCAGAAGAATCTTCTTCAGTGAAGAACACTGAAATCTCAATGACATAAGAATCTGTAAATAAATATAGGAATAATATAATAAATAAATAAAGGAATGTAAAAGATACGGGCTACATGCTAGCACACTGGCAATGGTAATAAACAATAAAATAACATTCAAGGTGAAAATTGTGTAAAAAGAGGGAAATTTACTTTGCTGAAAGGTATAATTCTTCAAGATTCAACAGTCGTGAATTTTAGGCTCCTAAAATATAGCTTTGATTTATGTAAGATAAAAACTGATAGAATTCAAGGAGAAAATGAATCCTTTATTATGGTGTAAATTTACAACACAGATCTTTCAGAAATTAGAAGACCATGCAGGGAAAAAGGACACAAATACAGAAGACTTTAATTTCATATTTGAGATTTCTTATTGTATATGTAATTGTAAGAGCATAAATGAGTAGAAACATCTCTACATGGCTGTTATTTCATAAATGTATCATATAAATAGTGTTGGTTACCTCAACAAGGGGGACATATTTCATTGTGAAATTTCTAAATTCCACTGGTTACACATATTTAAAAATTTTACAACAAATCCTGTCAAGAATAAAGTAAGCATGTATATAATAATTTATGTAAATATTTATTTATGATGATTTTCCAATATTTAAAAATCTCTTCATGTTATCCATGTATGCATGTGTGTATGCATTTATGTGTATGTGTGTGTGTGCATGTGTGTGGATGTGTGTAACCCAAGCATGATTTAAAAACTCCCTGGTGACTTTACTACGTAATCAGGTTTGAGAACACCAGCAGAATGTTTGTTATCAAGTGTGGTATAGCTAAAGCAAGCATACACGCTGGTATAGACAGAGCCTTTCTTCAGCAAGAATCTCAAAATTTAAGTTCTAGTCACTGGTATGCCACTGAGTTAAAAATGAAATGGCTTGATTTCTCTCCTTCAGTGTCTACTTTTGCAGACCTGTGGTAACAATACCTGGCATACTTATCTTACAGACTTAACATGGGAATCAGATGCAATATTAGAGGTGAAAGTACCTGGAAGATTGTAAAGCAGTCCAGCTTTATTGCATTGCTATTAAGTAATCCAATTTTATGGCCTAATTTAAACAAGGAAATTGCTTTAGAAAGAATTATCTCCTAAATTGTTCAGAAATTTTAATACAAACAGCACAAGGACACAGAATGAATATTTCTCCTAATCATCTATTTGTAATTAAATTACAGATAAACTTAACATGATATGTTAATGAAATAGTAAATAGTTGAAATTGCCAATAAGAAATCAATTGAAAGACTTTTTTCCGGATGGAAACTTTTTTCACATGCATAACAGAATATAACCCCTTAAGAAAAAGGATGGTAGCTTGACTTTCTTTAGAATTGTAGGGAGGAGTGTTTGCACACAGATTCCTGGAAATTGCTTAGCATCCCAAGGCACTTTATTTATTTGTTTGTTTGTTTTTTGAGAGCATAAATTTATTTTTATTTTTTAATTAATTTTTATCAGAGTATGGTTGCTTTACAATGTTGTATTAGCCTTCACTGAACAACAAAATGAATCAGCCATACACGTACAGATATCCCCTCCCTTTTGGACTTCCCTCCCATTTAGGTTACCACAGTGTGTTAGGTAGAGTTCCCTGTGCTATACCGTATGCTCTCATCAGTTGTCTATTTTATACATAGTTGATACCATGTATAAATTTTTTAAATTGAGATAAAATTCTCATAACATAGAATTCACCAATTTAACCATTTAAAAGTGTACAATTAATTGCTTTTTAGTATATTCCCAATGTTAAGTGACCATCACCATCACCTAATTTCAAAGCATTTTTATCATCCTAAAAAGAAAGTATATCCATTAAGCAGCCACTTCCCATTCCCTCCTTTTTCCAGTCCCTGGAAGCCACTAATTTCCCTTCTGTCTCTGTGAATTTGCCTGTTCTGGACATTTAATTCAAATGGAATCATACAACTTGTGTCTGGCTTTTCACTTAGTGTTTTCAAGGTTTACCCCTTTTGTAGCATGTATCAGTATTTCATTCCCTTTTATGGATAAGTAATATTTCATTGTATTGATTATCATATTTTGTTTATGTATTCATCAGTTGATAGACATTTGGGTATTTCCACTTTTATGAATAGTGATAGCATTGCTATGATCATGTGTACAAGTTCTTGAGTGAACGTATGTTTTCAGTTTTCTTGGGTACATACACTTATTTGAATCCTGTGAGAACAGTAGTCTGGTGGTGCAGGGGAGAATGGAAGCACCCATATCAATCCCTTCACGGGTATAGGGAGAGGCTCCTACACCCTCCCCACTGCCTGGGGCTTCTCTCCCCAAGCACAGGAACTCTGCTCAGATGACAGTGTCAAATCATCACTCACTCCAGAAAGAGTTTGGAATTTCCAGCCTCAGTATCATTTGATGTAAACATCATACAATCACGCATTCTTTAGAAGCCCAATTAAGATAAGTGGTCTGAGGTTTCTGAACTGTCATATTTTTGAGTAAAATAAGGAAAAAGATTTGCAAGCAAAACTTTTGTCCCTGTTGGCCTCCCACTAGCGCACCCCGATGCTCCCTTGTGCCAGCTCGGCTTTAAATTTCTCCTGAGACTGAGTTCTGGGCAAGTTGCTATGCCACTTTTATTTCATGTTCTCAGTATGACCAGAATAGTTTACAATCACACACTATATGTTTGGCAATATTATATTGAATTATGACTGAATATTGTCAAAACACACCATTAAAAAATCACATTGATTTAATAATCACTTGACGCACAGTCTGTAATGTACATATTTTTGTACCTGTCGTGTGGAAGTCCCATATCGAAGTCACCTTAAAATCTGCTGCAAAGCTGACCTTACTTTTTCTGAGTTTTACCTTATTTTCTATATAATGGGACTTTCATATTTTTATCTTAATATCATGAATCTATTTCAGTTGGCCTATTAATCTACTAACCTAAATTCCTCACCTTAGATGCACACATTGGCCATAATTTTATTTGAAAAAGCAAAATTGTTTTCTGTGGTGTGATATAAGGAACACCTATACCATACTGGAAAGATATATTGAAGTTGTTTTTGCCTTACTATTCAGGGCTTTCTATAGAGCATTGCTTCCCAAGGGAGCAGAGAGGAGCAGTCACTCTATGGTATTAGCAGCCAGATGCATCAGACAGCTTTGAAATGTATGCATCAATATCGAACGCAACCCAAGTGAAATCACAGGCAAAACTCCTTATGATAGAATACAGCAACCCTTACAAGAACTCCTGTATATTTGTTACTTTCTATGAGCCAGGATTTGTGCAAAACACTTTAAGTGTAATATATATCTCATTTGACCTTGAGAGTAGATGTAAAGCCCATTCTACAGTTGGTAATCTGGACAGAGTGAGTTGACGCATTCAGCCAAAGTCACAGCAATGTAAGTCATGGCGTTGAGATTCAAAGCCTTGTTTTTAATCACTATTTTATATAACTTTAAAAAAAATTTTCATTTTATATTGGAGCATAGCTAACTAAAAACGTTGGGTTAATTTCAGGTATACAGCAAAGTGATCCAGTTATATATGTAACTTTTTAAATAGGAACAAATAACTTGAATTTTGCAGATGGAAAATAAAGACTCTAGTTTGCACCTTGAATTTCAGTTATTTATCACCCTTGAACCTAGGACATGGGTCAGTAGGGCATGAAGGCATGTGACAGGTATGTGAATGTTACACGGATAACAGAATGAGCTGGTCAAAGAAAACGGCAAGGAAAAGGGCAACCTGGACTATACTTGTCTTGGTTACTTTTAGTTAAGAGAATACCAGTCTGGGGACTTCCCTGGTGGAGCAATGGTTGAGAATCCGCCTGCCGATGCAGGGGAAATGGGTTCGATCCCTGGTCGGGGGAAGATCCTACATGCTGCAGAGTAACTAAGCCCACGGGCCACAACTACTGAAGCCCGCGCGCCTAGAGCCCGTGCTCTGCAACAAGAGAAGCCACCGCAATGAGAAACCTGCGTACCGCAACGAAGAGTAGCCCCCACTCGCTGCAACTAGAGGAAGCCCGCGCACAGTAACAAAGACCCAATGCAACCAAACATAAATAAATAAAAATAAAATATTAAAAAAAGAGAGAATACCAGTCTGTCTTATGGAATCATGATAGTTATATCTCTATATAAATTATGCTTCTTATTAATATTTTTAAAACATGGTCTCAATTTGATAATTTCATTCTTCATCTCAGATTCTGATTATGTATGATATATAATTCAACTTTTATATGCACATACAGATGTTTACATGTCTAAATTAACTGTTTATTAAACTATAGGTAATCTTTGTGATGGATATAGAATTCTGTTCTGTTTATTTTTGTAATTTCCGTTCAAGTACTGTTAAAAATATCTATGTGAAATAAATGAACCCAATCCATAGTTAGTATAAAGACTGAGAGGACCATCTTAACAGAATGTATAATACAAGATTCCTGTATTATTTGAACTCATAATCGGAATTACACTATAATAATGTACATTTTTCCCCAGGATTCACCATTTGAATTGAAAACCCCTATGACAAATATGCATACACAGATCAGGGGATCTTTCAGATGTGTACAAGCCTTGGTGGGAAGATATACAGTGAATCAAGTCATATCTCTGCATTTGTTTTGATTAAAATACAGTTAGTTCTCCTCATTCTTAGACATGTTGTGCATTACCTATAATGTATTCCCCACATTATTAAAAGAACATATCTTCTAAAATAGTGGCATGGTCTCTTAGGAAAGCAGGCAAGTTCATAGGCTTAGCAAAGGCTATGCATCAAAAGGATTTGAAAGTGATAGAGTGATTGAAAGAGGTGAATGACAAAAAGTCATAGCCTTGCCATGCATATTTCACCATAATTCATGTAGAGGATTTCTGAGGATCAAAAAAATTTAAGTGAATTATGTAAGTTTTGTGGATTCTGGAAAGCTTCCAGAGGACATGTAACCTTTGAATAAATAGACGAATACCTCCCACTGTGGAATGTTGGCTCCAATCAGCATGGATATCTTTGAGACCATAAGATACAATGGAAAGCACTGATCATTGTCAAAGGTCTGATGAAGATGCCGATGGAAAAAGAAGATGATTTGGTTAAAAAAATGTATTTTAAGCAAAGCCAGGGTATGTGGAGAAATCTTAAAACTGTGTAAAAATGAATAACTTGAAGATCACTTGTAATTAATTTGCAGCAGTCTTCCTTGGTGAGTTGCAATAGTCTATTGACAAAATGGTTTTACTACAAGGCAAAACTTTAATCTGAATGAAGTTGGGTCTTTTTCTAAGTAAGTGCTATATAGTACTTTCACTTTTAAAAAAAGAACCAGGATATAAGGCATTCAAGAGTCAGCTAATGTTGTGTACGGATGGGCATTATGGGGATGATGTTTCTGTTGAATAGTTTCTTGGTTTATCAAAGCCGGAAACCTAAAGTCAATGAGTGATCTTTGCACTCCTCAACCCCACCTCATTGCTCGTGCCCATAGAACCAAAGATTTACCAATGACTTCCAGACATTGTGCAGTTGGTGGTGCAGTTAGACCCGCTTGGGGTGCTAAAGCAGATTGCACTCCTTTGATGATGGATTTACAGAAAATCTTTGACATCAAGAAATCATTTTCTTCATTACTCAGTTTTGAAAATAAAGTACTTTTTAAAAATTTGTTTGATGTGGACCATTTTTTAAAGTCTTTATTGAATTTGTTACAACGTTGCTTCTGTTTCATGTTTTGTTTTTTGTTTTGTTTTGTTTTGGTTTTTTTGGCCACAAGGGATGTGGGATCTTAGCTCCCTGACCAGGGATCAAACCTCCACCTCCAGCACTGGGAGGCGAAGTCTTAATCCCTGGACCACCAGGGAAGTCCCTGAAAATAAAGTATTATAACAGTAAATAGAATGTGGAATAAACTGGACCTCCATTTTTGTCCTGACTTCCAAACTTCTGAGGAAGTGTATAATAAAACACAAACAGTATTGTAAGGGCAGCTCTCTTGAAGTGCACAGTAAAAATGAACAAATTTAAGCATTATCCAGCAAAGAATATACTCTCAAGTAGCTCTTTAAACTTGGCATCTTATCATTGTTCAGAAAATAGGGAAAAATGAAGATCACAAATACTCATTGGATAGTTATTACTCTAAATCCTTATATTTTATTTTTTATAAAGAAAGAAAAAACATTTTAATTAACAATTATACACTCCTTGGAGAGTTTTAGATATTTTAGAAAAAAAGGGTTGTTTTTTATATTTTTGTGTGTGTTAGGAATGAATTACTGTTTTTCTAATTTAAATTAACCTATCGATGACTTCTACTATCTAAAGATTCACTATACAATAAATATTTGGGAAAATATTAGATTCAGGTAAGTGACTTTATTAGATCCTATTTTAATCATATTTAATCACTTCAATAATCATTCAGGCCAATTTCTCAAAAACAATCTTTGAATGTATAGAATTTACAGATGGTTGTGTTGGAAATGGAAGTTGAAAGCTAAACTCATTTTATTTCAGGTTTCTTATCATGGTTTCTCCAAAATCAGTTACTAAAGCAAAGGAATATTAAGTTTCTAATAAGTTTCTAAGTTTCTAATCCAAGTCCATACATTTAATAAGGACCAAGATAGAAATGGAATTCAGATTAGCTGATTTCTAACTCAGTGCTCTTAATAATCAGTCCTTAGGAACATTTTTATCTAATTGAAGGAAAATATATTACAACTAATAACAGTTATCCCTGTTCTTTGTAATTAATTGGTAGCCCTGTTGAAGTCAATGCCTCTAGAAGTCATTGAAATCTACAGTGTAGTTATATGTTAGAGTTTCAGAAGACTTAGGTAAGAAGACATTAAAAAATTTGTTATGCAAACCAAGAAAATAAGGTTATCCCGATCTCACAATTTAGTGCTCACTTGAGACCCAGGGAGACAAAGCATTTGTCACCAGGGAGATCAGAGGAGTGTACTTACAAATTAATGTTTTCACAATATTCATGTAAATAAGACAATGCCTCCTCAGACATTTGGTTACGTATATTGGGGTGAATTTATAGTTGTCTAGGACAGACTGTTTAATGAAGTTTACACAGACAAGTGGTAACACATAATCATTAATATTAAAGATTTTAAAGATATTTGCAATAACAGAGGATAAAAATTTTCCCTCATTCCAAAGTAATTGCTTTGAGCCTGTGCTCCTTTTGGGATAATTGTTGGTATGTTGCTTCTTATTAGAAGCCTATCACTTGTTTTTCTGATCTTTCTGACACATTTTATGACATTCAGGTAATGCTTGAAACAGATGTACACAAAAATATTTCCTTATGAAATTGACTTCCTTAGATTAAATATTTAAGTTGCAGCTCCATTTTGGAATAAACAGTTTTAGAAAAGTAATGTGCAGACATTAATAATATTAAAAAAACAGAAATGTGAAATAAAAATAATTACAGAAAAGTACCTCCCCACCTCATTAATCCCGCTTCACAGTAGTAATTACAGGTAAACACTTGGTGTATATCCTTCTAATTTCATGACAGTCTATCCATCCAACATTTTGTGCATCAATGAGATAGATTCTGTACGGCAACCTGTTGCATTTTGTTGTTTTGGGGGAGTAGGGTTGGTATGTGTGCTGCTATTGTTTTTCCTTTCACCTCAAAGCTTCTTTTGGACATATATTAGTGTAGGTTCACATACAACTATTTGTATTTTCTTTAGAGATTGTTGCAACACATTTTGGCATACATTTCCTTCAGGTGTATGTCCTTTACTATTGATAATTTGCCCTTGGTTACTTTTATTTTGCTGTACTCTATTATCAGGATAGAAAATCTTCAAATTCAACTTGAGTAGCTTTAAGGCTGCAATAATGTCAATACATAAAATTGCAGAGCCACATATATTTTTTATTCCTGGTTTTCGGTGCAGTCATCATAGGAGGGTTACATGAATATCGGCCTACAGTGGTTTTCCAAGATGACTTGAAAGAAAAGACATCTGATCTGAAATGTAGAGGACTCAAATTCTTAGCCCTGTCATTAAATTATCTTTGTAAGCTTAGGCCTTGATTATCTCATGTGTAAATTAAGGGTATTAAACTAGATGATCCCTAAAATAATATTATTCTATGATTGTGTTTCATACAGCTAATCATTAATTTTCTCTTTTTTTAAAGTAATTCTTTTGCAGATGTGCTTCTGCAATGCCAGATTGTATATAATTTTCTTTACTAAGGCACTCTGATTGTTGAGAAAGAATAAAATATTATGTATTCAAATAGATAAGCTTATTAAAATACATATGCAGTAGAGATTTAGATTCATTATCTTTAATTCAAAATGTTCTTTTATTTCTAAAGCAACAAAAGCTGTCTGGTTTACTAGAGCATATTCTATATATACCTAACTCTTCCTGAAAATAAGGTTAGCAAAGTTTATCAAAAATAGTATTTAATCGTGGCTTCCATGGTGGCACAGTGGTTGAGAGTCTGCCTGCCGATGCAGGGGACACAGGTTCGTGTCCCAGTCCGGGAAGATCCCACATGCCATGGAGCAGCTGGGCCTGTGACCCATGGTCGCTGAGCCTGCGCGTCCAGAGCACGTGTTCCGCAACGGGAGAGGCCACAACAGTGAGAGGCCCGCGTACCGAAAAAAAAAAAAAAAAGTATTTAATCTAATCACAGTCAAAGGTTTCAGTGCCATCTTTACCATCTGTGATCATTCGGTGTGATGTCCAGGACTTCATTATGATCTGCTCTCAGGATGCTTGATTCAGCAGAATTTGCCTTGATCATAAGTCTGACACCTCACTGATTTTGGAAAGATGCTATGTTATATAAGTTGATCTTAAATCTGCAAGTGTTACTTAATCTTTCATTATTCATCTATATACCACAGATGTTTTTGAATGGGTTAAGCAGTAAGATACAAAAAGACAAATTCTCAATGGTTTTATTAGTCATAGAGAGTATTTCCAGGAATTCTTTTAAAATGTTAGAATCTGGATAAATTCATAAAGGAAAGTTATGAGGGTCTCCTTTGGGATGAGGCAGAGACAACTTTATCTGCTATAATTATTAGTTGCCCATTTATCTATGCCAACTGGTAACTCCCAAGAGCCAAGAATCAATGCATTACATCTATTCTGGATATCATGCCAGCTGCTCACATGATGGAATGCATGACATATTAGCCAAGAAATGTTGTGTGAAAAAAGAATGATGAACACAACTGCTTAGAGAAAAGTGTTAGAACTGATTTTATCATGATGGTCCTAGTTGTCACACAAAATTAATAAAATCTAGGAAACCCAACTCAAGCATGTCCTATGTGCAAGGCCCTTTAGCAAGCAGTGTGGTTAGGAAAAAAATTGTATAGAGCATTATCCAGCCACAAGAGATTACAGTCAAGTAAGTCCAATAAAGCTTATACACACAGAAATACTAGACAGTGCTTTGTAATCCTACATAAACGGCACTTAGAGAAATACTTGATAACTGAGAGAGGTGAAGCCTTTGAATGACACATTGTGTCAGATGTCTGTAATTTAACATATTATGTAAGGACATGCTCAAGTGTTTTTCAAATAATTCCCAGTGGAGGTGGTAAATACCCTCTGTGTTTACGCTATTGTGTGTTTAGTTTTATTTATTTTGCAGCATGGTATCAGTAAATTTTCTGTCTTTGCATACCAGTACACTGAATAAAAGCACTGGAGAATGACTTTTTCCAAGAAAGCTGTCATTGAGAACCATTAATCCTAATTGTACCTCACCCTTAAACTGTGAAAGTAAGTGATAGTCAGGGATGGATATTTATAAGCAGTTGTTTTACTATAATATGAAATGCAGTGTGTTTTACGTGTACATTATCTTTCTCTTTCAAAAGAATTTCTAATTTCCTTTTTCCCTGTAAAGAATATTGTAAGGATATGCAAAAATATTAAAATGTATTTATCACCCAGATTCAGAATTATTATTTCTTTTATGTCTCAGACTTGACCCTTTGACGTCTACACTGTGGCCATTTTAGCAAGTACCCTTACTGTATCAAATATGTATTTTTTTAAAAACTAAAGAATACATCTATATCCATATCTAGAATTAGATCTAGATCCACATCTGTATCTAGAACTGGATCCATATTATTTAAAGGAAATACATATCCTAAAGTTATATGAACCTAACTAAAAAGCTTCAAAACACATGTAGCAAAATCTTATAGACTTGAAAAGAGAAACAAATCCACAACTGTTATATGGAGGTTGTCGGCACTTGTTCATAATTGATAAAACAAGCCCGTAAAAAAATCAGGAAATGTCTACAAGGTTTAGAGAAAATTATTAACAAATCTGACTTAATTTATATACATAGAACTAGCCAAGAAACACAGAACGTTACAGTCATTCTGTCCAAGGGTACATGGGACATTCACCAAGGTAGACTATAGGCTGTACAACAAAACACCTTCAAGACATGTAAAATATCAATATTATCCAAGCGTATTCTCTGACCACAACAGAATTTAGTCAGTTATCAATAATATGAATACATTTGAAAGATCCTCAAATATTTGAAAATTACAGTAAAAAATAACAACCACTCTGAATAAGCCAGGAATTAAAAAGAAATAAGGAAAATTAGAACATTTTGGAATTGAATAAAAACATATCATACCAAAAACTTGAGATATGTTTTAAGGTTAATTTACTGCTTTACAAGCTTATATCAAGAATGAAAACATATATATATATATACATATATATATATATATATATATATATATAAGCACATGGGTTCCTCCCGGACCGGGTCACAAACCTGTGTCCCCTGCATCTGCAGGTGGACTCTCAACCACTGCGCCACCAGGGAAGCCCGAAAACATATTTTAAAGCAACGATACAATCTTCCACAGTTAGAAGCTAAGAAAGAGCAGCAAATTGAACCTAAAGTAAATAGAAGTTTAGATATAACAGCTGAAAATATTGAAACAGTAAATAGATAATAACAGAGAAAATTAATGAAATGAAAAATGAATTCTTATAGAATACCAATATAGAAATAAAACTTTAGCAAGAACATTAAGAGCAAAAATTAGAAAAGAATTACCAATATTAGGGATAAGAAATCAATAGAATAATGCATTCATTAGAATAATAAGAGAATATTAATAGAATAATAAGAATTAATGGAGTAATCAGAGAATATTATAGCCATTAATGGAGCAATAAAAGAATATTATTTAAAAAACTTCATGCAGCAAATTTGAAGACAGATGAAATGGACAGATTCCTTAACAACAGTTTACCAGAACAACTCAAGAAGAAAAAGAAAAGTGGAATATCTTTATATATATTTAAAACATTAAAAATAATCAAAAACCTTGTGATAAAGAAAATTTCAGGGCCCCATGGCTTCACTGTTTTTTCCTACCAAATGTTTAAAGGGAAAATAAAATGATAGCTACAGAAAATCTTTCAGAAAATAGGTTCTGAGGTCAGTATTATTCTAAAACTATAAATTTACAGAGAGACAACAAATCTGAATTTTTTATAAATGTAGACAAAAGATCCTTAGTAAGATATGAGCAAATTGATTCCTGTTATTTATTATAAGATCATACATCATTCCAAGTTCAGCTTGGGGCCATCTAAGATTAACATTATCTATCCTAGATACATCAAAGGAAGTTGAATAGAGAACTAAAATTTACCTCAAGTGAAAATTAAATATTCAACCTCGAATTCATACTGTTAAATCTAATTGCTACTTAGCAAAACATTGTGGATTAGAAAACTGAATTTTGGTGAACTCCCTTAATTTTGTTTCCCCCCATCCATGACTGTTTCAGCCATTAGTATGGGCCCTCTATAACCCTTCAACACTGGGAGTTTGTTCAGGGAACGGTCTTCACTTCCAGAGCCTTCATGATCTTAGCCCCCTCCTCCTGGATGTGAGCTGAACATAATTCTGTATGGGCTGAAGAGTACAAATACAAGAGGAGCAATCTCCACATGTTGTATTAATGTCCTTGGCAAGCACATGCATTAGTGGTTTTAACAGATCTGCTCACATCATTCAATATTAGTTTTAAAAGAACTTCTAGATCTTTGTTTTGAAGCCAAGATACCTCCAATCAAAAGAGCTTTTGATTTTGATCTTTTTAAACTTAGAGCCTATTAAATTTTATCCTGCTATATGAGAGTATTGTTATACTTGATCAATGTATTTTGCATTATAGCCTCATATCTGTAATAGCTATCCCTACCAACACTATACTGTTTATTCTATGCCAAGTTTGAGAAAAATGGAAGTGATTTTCTTCTAAGTTAGAAATGATTCATCAATCTACACACTTTGAATATAGCTGTTCAACCAGTTTTATATATATATAGTCAATTTGATATACAAATACATCATGAGGCATGGTGCTAAATGGCTTAGTACAATTAAGATAAACCATAATGGCCACAGTTGGGAACTGTATAAGCTACATAAACAATTCTTTTCAAAAATAGGCATCTGCTAATAGTTATTTTGGTATTTCCATGGTGAATTTCATGTTATAAATAATAAGCGTATTTATCTTTGCCAGCTTCTGAAAAATTTGGGAAATTCCCCTCACTTGTTATGGACCATTCCAAAGGCACTAAAATTGTCTAATGATATAGCTTGGAATGAGTTGAAATTCACCAGTGTTCAGTTATATACATGTTAGACAAATACAGAATGATTTTCTTTCCATTTTAACTTTGTTATGAAGTTGAAATAGCTGCCTTTAACACTTCTCAGGAAGATGTTAATTGCTGTGTGATCAACCTTTTAACTGGTTTCACTCTTGCTTTGCCTCTTGTTCCAAATTCTTTTTCTATTATTTCATATAGAGCCTGGGTCTCAAGTCATCATTCTTGGGGTTTACTGGAAAGTGTCAGCCAACTGGATTTCTGTGAAAATCAATGTCTCAGTCACAGCTGAAGCCAGGAAAAGAGTTGGGAAGAAGAGAGTGACCAAGGTCTAAAGATGGAAGTCATTCAAAGGAGACAAATTCCTGCAGAGACATCTCCTCCTCACCCCATGGGCTCTCCACTGTGTCATCAGAGAATGTGTGACATGATTGGCATTTGACCTAGATTCAACTGTCGCTGAAAAATAGCTCTGGCACAAAGTAAAGAGTGTACAATAAAATGTGATATTTGCAGCTGGCATTTGACTTTGTTCTCTTGTTATTTTATGTGTCAGATTTAATCATTCTCTGGTACTTTGCAATTGCAGTAACCAGAAGTGGTAGATCTTACCAGCCTTTAGGGTTGACATCATGTCGTATTAATACTGGGTTCTACCATCACATGAACAACTGTGTGTATTCCCAGAAAGTTTTATATATACACAACTTTATTCTTTGGGCTTAAGTTTATTTTTAAGTGATAATCCAAGGTCATTTGCTTCAACTAAATTGTTCCAAATATTCCTGGGTACTAAGACTGATTTTTTTGCTAATTCATCAGCTATATCTTCATAATCTTAAGAATCTGGAACTGTGCTGTTCAATATAGTAGCCAGTATCTATCTGTGATATTTAAATTTAACTTAATTAGAATTAAATAAATTTTAAAGTTCAGTTTCCCAGTATCCACATGTGAATAGAGCTATTTATTGAAAATAATATTTATATCACCATGGACATTTCTATTGTACAACACTGGTCCAGAATACTTCTTGGTATGTAGAAATTAATGGACCTTATTCCCATCTTATTATTTATTTTAATTGTAAAAAGAATGAATGGAATCCTTGCCATTGGGGATAGAGTTCTCTTTAGCTAAATCCTATCAACTGCATTATTCAGTGAAAAGGTATAGAAGCAGAAGAACAGGTTTCAAGTCAATATCTCCCACATGAAAAAGTCCCTTAACCTGTCTGAGCCTCACTTCTGTCTAAGGAATTAATATTATCTGCCCTGCCTACTTCATAGAATTCTCAGGAAGACTTAAGTATCCTAAATGACAATCAGTGATGAAGAAGAGGAAGCTAGAAACAGGTAGCCATTTCTCTAGCAAAGTACAGGACTAGCTGGAGTATAGACTCTAAGGCAGTTATCTGGCAATACAGCTTCACTTTCCAACTGGAAGCCAAATCTTCCTGATTTGTTACAGATTTACTCCTTAAGATGTCTGATCTTTTTCACTGAACAAGTATCTCCAGGTGGAAGAGAATGGCATCTCCAAGTGATCTTAAGTCATCCATCTGCTTGGGTAGACCCCAGCCAGTACAAAATAAAAGGAGGACAGTCAGACATGGAATGTTGGAGCCATGGTCAAGTGGACTCTACTGCAAAGCAGATCTCCTGGTTTGTGTCAGTAGGTATCAGTCAGAAATCTAGGCACACAGACAGGCAGAGCAAAAACAAAGGTAGTAGAAGAGGAGAGCACATTTCTGAAGACATGCAGTTCCAAAGATTACTCAGACACATCAGATATTTGTATGTAAGTATATATATATGTCACATACCTACGATCAGGCCACCCAAGATGGCTGTTCTCTGACTTTCTGTACATCCCCTGCCCGACCAGTCCCTGCTTCACCTACACCTGCTCACATGATTGATCTTCCCTCTTAGTCATAGCACCTAATCAGTAACTGCCTACATAACTTGCTCCTGGCCCCATCTGCAATTATTCTGATTTTTAGACATGTAAAGGGTGTTGCTCCAGGAACTGGCTTCAGATGTTTAAGCTCCCCCATCCATTAAACCATTAGTGTCTCTGTTGCTGACTACAGGCTCTTTCTTAGGTCTTGAGGCTGGGCAAGTACAGGGCTTGCAGGCCTGTGGCATGCAGTCTAACAACATGCAAGTGTGTGTGTGTGTGTGTGTGTGTGTGTACACATATATATGTAAATATATATTCACATACAAATATATATAAAGTAAAAAATCTTTTAGAATTCTAAATAAAGAGGTAATAATAATTTTACTACAAGATTTTTTAGTGTTTGCAATACATTACTATGCTAATATGCTCTGTATATCTTCAAGAAAAGGAGAATATTTATAATGTTTCCCAAATACTTTTTGAACCTAGAATCCTTTTTTATCACAATGATCCATAACACATACCTTGCTACACACTTAGCACTTATTTAAAACAACAGACTAATTTTTTATGAACTTCTGTTATTATTGAGGGTTTTCAAATAAATGTTCAATGACTCATTCATTAAGGGATAGGCACATTATTAGAATAAAGGCCATAGGAGAAGCAGAATAAAGTGGTTCAAAACAGTGCAACAGACCAAACCAAGCAAATGAAAACCTAGTCACTTTACAGACTTTCAAAGAAGGAAACGATACATATTACCCCTTGAAGGTGGTAGAACAGAACAGCATAAAACCAAATTAAATAAAGTAAAAACTACTTATTTATCTATAGTAGTAAAAAATGGAGGGGAGAGAGAGGAGATAGAAGGAAAACAGGGAAAACACTAACAAGGAAGATATGAGTAAATCATAAAGAAAGACTTTTGTTTTATTAAAAACAGAGAAAGAAAGAGGGAAAGAAAGACATATGTACAAAAATTGAGGATAAATGCAGAGACACCTATATAAAATGTGTAGTTTTTAAAAAAAATTATAAAACTGTATAGTGGGCTATAAAAAGATAGAGATTAATATAATCTGTTTAATTCTGAAGATAACAGTTTTGCTGCAGTTTCAGTCAAAATCTCTATGAAGACTGTTTTGTTGTTTAGTTTTGGAACTTGATGAAAAATTTAAAGTTAACTGAAAAGAATAAAAAGTTAATAATAGCCTTTTCTTTCTCTTATTCTTTTTAATGAAGAACAAGGTATGGGGACATTTCTTTTCAGACAAAAAAATTATTATAGTTTTGATTACATGAAAATAGTCTTGATAAAATAGTCAAGAAATGTAACAGAAATCCAGTAACAGTTTAATTTACAATATGATAAAGGTGTGGATATGATTTCCAGTGGAAATCACTGGAAAACAGTGGTCTTATTCAGTAAATACTTCAGTCAAAATTATGTTGTATCTGAAGTATAATTAATCCTTAAGTTGCAAAAGAGATAAAATACATTCAAAAACGATGTACTTAAAAAACACCTTGGGGAGTCGGCGGGAAGATGGCGGAAGAGTAAGACGTGGAGATCGCCTTCCTCCTCACGGATACACCAGAAATACATCTACACGTGGAACAACTCCTACAGAACACCTACTGAAGGCTGGCAGAAGACCTCAGAGCTAAAAAAAAACACCTTATAACAATTAAAAGATATCAGTAATTTGTATTTAAGAATGGGGGGCTTTCTAATGATAAAAATTATGGAATAATATATAAAAAAGGAATACACAATACATAATAGTTTTAAAATTCTAAATGTTAAAATGCTTTTACCAATTTAAAGGACAAATAACTCACTGAAATTTTTTTCAAGACATTTCACAGTGAAATGATTCATTTCTTAATATGTAATACATGCGTAGGAAAAGAGAACCAGAGAAAAACTTATATAGGACTCAGGAAAAGACACGCAACTTAATGGAAAAATGAACAAATGACACAGACAAAAGAAGAGATACAGATGACTAATAAATGTGAAAATAGGTTCAATCTTACTTCTTAATAAAAATGTAAAACAAAACAATAAGGATCCAGGGAAATGTACAAAATTTATGAAGTATAATTTCCAAGTAGATTTCAAGAATTAGAAAAATCATCCTATACACTGACCCAGCCATCCTGCCACATGAGAGTCTGCTAATGGGTCTCAGGTCCACTGTCCCAACTCCCTTTTTATAGCAGACTCACCCACCAGCAGGGCCAGTTTCAACAGGGCACACGGCCACCACCCATAGACTGCGTTCCCCAGCCTCACTTGGGTGGTGCGGCCATAAAACTAAATTCTGGCTCATTGGATGGAAACAGAAATGGCATATGAAAATTACGGGTCACATTCTTAGGAAAGGAAGACCTGGGTCCTTCATGCCCGCTTACCATGTGATGTGATGACAAACGGAACAGCCAGTGAGGACACAGAACAGGAAAACTGTGCTGACAGATCTGCCTGCCACTCTAGAGCCACCATCTCTGCACTCAGCTGAGAGAGAAGTAAACTTTTATCTCGTTTAAGGCACTGTACTTTGGGGAGTTTTTTTTTACACAAGCTTAGTCAGTACGCTATTACAACATCCTAGAAGATATATTGTAAGGAAAAATAGAGTATTAATAAAAAATATTGACACAAACATTACTATAATAGAAAAAATGGTGGGGCAGGGAGAAACTGAGTCAAATTACAAGAGAATATTTAAAAATTGTTTTGTTTCCATAGAATAAAATTTAAGAAATTGAGATTTTTAATTTTTAAAAATAAGATAAAGGGTCAATATAATATTAAGGGAAAACTCCAAATAAAGCTATATATTTCTTATAATCCTTACTTACTAGCAGAATTATACATACATATTACAAGCAAATTGTATGATTGGAAGACAACACACCAAAATAGTAAAAAGGATTGAGGGTATGTGATAGGATTGTGGGAACCCTTTTTTTTTTTTTTTTCCTTTTAGTGGTACGCGGGCCTCTCCCGTTGCAGGGCCCAGGGTCCGGACGCGCAGGCTCAGCGGCCATGGCTCACGGGCCCAGCCGCTCCGCAGCATGTGGAATCCTCCCGGACCGGGGCATGAACCCGTGTCCCCTGCATCGGCAGGCGGACTCTCAACCACTGCGCCACCAGGGAAGCCCCAGGACTGTGGGAACTCTTGATCTTCCCGTTCACTCTTGCCTTTATTTTATATATTTTCCCTAATGAACTTGTGCTTGTTTACTATCAGTGATGTAATTTTTATGGCCTTCCTCTGTGTCTTGTAGTTAATAAAATGCAGAAGCAGAAAAATAATGTGCTTAAGAGCGAGCCTCAGCACACCTGCCAGGAGAGAGCAATGTCTCCCTTTAGTAAAGCACCTGATGCACCAAGAGCTGGATGGGCTGGGAGTGAGAGGAAGAGACAGTTAAACTGCTCCTGGTGGAAAATGGTAACCACGCTGGGGACTGGGGGTTTAGGGGTCTTGCAAACTAACAAGGGGAGGTCCAAGAAGGGAAAAATGAGAGCTTGGCAACATGGTGGCAGCCGGGCACGGTAGCAGGACCAGTGAGCAGCTCCTGGAGCGGCAAGCAAGAAAGGGCCACTGAGAGGCAGGGCCCCTGACTCAGGGCATGATTCTGCTGAGCTGCAAGGCCTGCGGCCCAACCTCCAGCCACCTCACCCCTCAAAATCAAGATGGTGGCACTTGAGCGACCCCATAGGTGTTCAATGCCCGACGACTCATGTAAAAATGGTCAGTACTTGCAGAAGATGAACTGCAAAAGGGGAAAATTCTGTAGAAGAAGATAAAGAGAAATACGACGGCTGGGAGAAACAAGTTTGCCCACTCCCACCTTGGCCCTCAGCCCCTGCCTGGAGTCCGACAAATGTCAGGAAGACTTTCCTCAGCCCATCTGGGAACTCTGTGAGAACAGGCAGGGGATTTGCCTGCCTCTGTGTGAGCTGACACTTCAAATAGAGGACTTGGAGACTGTTGGAGATGATGTATGTAAATGCTTTACAGAACTATATCCCAGGCACCACTGCGCATTGAGTCCTGTGCCAAGAACTGCAGTAACAAAAGGAAGATGTAGATATTTCCTCTGAACAAGTTGCTCACAAGCAAGCAGAGACAATAACAATGAGATTCATAAAGCAATTAGCACATGTTTAAATGCTATGTTCCCACATGCCAAAAAAAAAGAAAAAATCTTTTTAGTTACCTTGGTACACAGACACTGTAAGATCCACCTTCAGACAACAGGGACAAGGTTATAGATGACACAGGATGTTGCCTCTCTGAGCTGATTTTAAAATGTGCCTTCCCCTACATTTTATTAAGATCGTCTCCCTCTTCCTCTCAGGTTAGATGTCTTTTTGCCTGGTCTGGTAATTGGATCACATTAGACCAGGGGTTGAAATTACTGCTAGAAATACGGGAGTCTGTGAGGTCAATTTTCTACTGGACAAGCTGAACTTGGGGGCTCTTTTGCGCATCCCCATCAGATGCAAATAGTGTCTTCATCTCCGCCAAGATTCTGCTGAGTCCTTCCCAGTGTGGGCACAGGGAGGCCCAGAGCTAAGGCACCCCAGGCTGACCTGGGCATCCAGCACAGAGGACGCATCACCCCGGGGCCTCCTTGCAGAAGGAGCTTCTGAGCACTCACGCGGCAGTAATATTTAGCCCATTTGATTGCAGCTGCCAACCCTGTGGCAGGTTTCAAACGGAGGGGGACCGCTTGTGAGGGTAAGGAGGGCGACTTCAAATGGAAAGTCTCTTTTCATTAAAAAATAGTGCCGTACGCGGAGGTGTAAGGCAGGAAAGGATATTTTCCATCCCTTTTCTGTGTCATCCCCTCTTCCTCTGCCTTATTCACTCCTGGATGGTAATAGGAAAAGAAAAGGGCATAGAGGAAGCAATTCTTTGCCTGACAATAGAAATGAGATCTGGGAAATTGTTCTAAAATTAACATTCCTAATAAGAAATAAGGAAGGCTAATTACGTTACTCCTGTTTTATTAAAATTGTGTAACTTTTGAACCTCTAGTAAAATTTTCAAGTTTAGAGAAAATGCTTGTTCTACATTAAATGTGCAGAGAAAGTGAGTTAATTAATATAATCAGGGAGAGAGGCCACTGCCAGCTCTTATTACTCATGGGCCAGTTAAGTCAGTGAAAAGATTTTGGAAAAAATTCAATCTAATATTGTATTGATTACTTAAAAATAGAGTTTCTAAGATTAAAAATGGGGCTGTTTCAATGACGTTGGGCCTCCTACAGAGGGAAAAAATAAAGACTAAAAATAAAAGAATAAATAAGAAAGGGTTATTTTGCCTCAACATTTACTATGATAAAAACAGCTCAAGAGTTGCATCTAAACAGACTTGCTAAGGATTGCTGCACTGAGGTATTTATATTTTTTAAAGTTAATACTCATAAGATACTGATAACTCTGCTGGGTATTTTAAAAGGTGGTTTCAGCCTCCATGTGTAGATCTGCTGTGAAGTGTGTCACAAGTGATCTGTTGTCATAGACGCAGATATTTGGGAATGATTGATGCATGAAGTTATACGTTAGAACAGATTCAGATTTTTAAGTGATCTCAAAAACATTCTGATAAGCTTTCTGAAATGGGAGAAAATAGATAGTATTAGCACCAAGGTGGCCAGGAATTGCCTGCAGGGGAGGAGTGTCACCTGTACCAGGGAGACTTCCTCAGAGGTGCAGTTGCTGGGAGATTAGGAGCTGTGGCTGCACTTGGTTGATTTACCTGGATATCAATTCTTCTCACATTATTCTCGCTGCACTTATCTGTAGTGACTATATGGGAAACTCTCTGCCATGGGAAGCTCATATTGGACATCACACATGTTTTACATTGATCTAGGGAACAGAGAAGGCCCCTGAACGGGTAGTGTCTCGTTACTGACATCCACAGGACGCGCCAATATCCATCGAGGGTCCAGTGTGTGTTATCCAATCTCCTAGGCACTGGATATGCGTCATTTTTAGGCACAGAGATGTGTTCTTTGTTCACTGGAATCACCTTTGCTTTGTAATGGAGAGAGACCAACATAAACAAAACGAACAATCAGACCCCCTAAGAATGGTGCCCAGAATGTATTAGAACTGCTGGTAAGCATAATAAAGAAACACCAGGGGCCTGGAGACGGAGAGAAATATACACACAGTTTCGTAGTTTGGGCAGCTTCTCTGAGAGATAGCACTTTGTAAAGTGTGAATTGTCAGTGACACGGTCAAGAGGGGGGATGTCAAGTAGACAACTGAATATACAAATCTGGAATCACCAGCATACAAATGCTAATAAAGTCCTATGAACTGATACGTATCCTCCAAGAAATTAAATATAAAAATAGCAGAGAAATGGGTCCATAATTAAACTCCAAGAAATGCCATCATTTGAAGGATAAGAATTGGCAGAAAAGGGTGAGGAGAAAATACCCAGAGAGGGAAGGAGAGGAAAATAGATGACTGTGATTTCTTATAAGCACCAAGGAAAGATTGGGTGTCCGGGCAGAAGAGGGCTCAGCTCAGTCCTGCCAAGAGAACAAAGTGAGGCCAGTCAAAGTACCCTCTAGACCTGGTCCCATGGACGATGTGGTGATCTTGGCAGAAGTGTGCTTGTGTGCGTGCCTGTGTTTGTATGTGTGTATGCATGTGTGTGGTGTGTGGCATATGTGTATTTGTGTGTGGATATTTGGCTGTGAAAGCAAGCAGAAAAATCGGTGGTGGCTGTACATGGACTGGAGCAGAGGAAGAATTTTATTTAAGATGAGGCATAACCGTAACATTTTGCATAACGACAATAGGATCCTCCAGAGATGTAGAAACTGCTGGTGTCATAAATATGGGAGCCATTTAAAGGTGAGAAGAGGTTGGGGAGGATGGGGGATGGGGCGTACTTGAAGGGTTTGATCTTTCCAGGAGGAGTGATGCTCCATTTAACAAGAAGCAGAAAGGAGCTTCTTGGTGTATGTACAGGGGGAGTGTGTGTTTGTGGGTGGAAACATATGGGTGTTGGCTGTTATCCTCTGATGGCCATTCCTATTTCTCTGCTGAGCATGTTGGGCTGTGTTGAGTGTAAACTCTGAGGCTTGAGGAGTCCTTGCAGCCTGAGGGAGCACAAAATAATTGAAACATACTGAAAGTTTGCCAAGCAGAGCTGAGTTCCCATTTCAGATGTAAATCATAAATTACAGCCCCATTCATGTGCATAAATGTGTAGTTTTCTCTGCAATGCTGCAGATCCCAAGAAAGTGAATAGTTTGGTCTTACCAAGAAGAGAGAATCTTGAAAAAAAAAAAAAAAGTTGTGATAGAAATCCTGTGATTTCCTGAAAAATTAAAGGGCACACTTTGCAGAAACGAATAAAATCGAGATTTCACTAAGTCTTTTGTTGAGGATCCTACATCTGTGAGTGGCGGATGTGAAGCTAGAGCCCGGCTTGTTATCCTGCTTCCGGAGCAGTGCTCATGGGGGGCGGTGTGGCAGTGTCTTATCTGTAAAGGAAGTATCACAGAGACAGGGGTAGAACATGCTTCCCATTAGGTTGTTGATGGAAAACAAAATATTCAAAATTGGATGAGGACACTGAGAGGGGAAAAGAATAGAAAACTTGAGGCATTTTCTCATCAGACAATGACAGGTCAAAAAAGTAGTTGTTTCCTAATGTGATGGAAGTAGGGTAAAAAAGGGGCCTTCCTTATGGACTGGACTAGCGCTTAGCTGCAAGTTTGATTTTCTTTTTTCCTGACAGGTCTCATGTAAATTCATCTTTCTCCTCATAAATTGAGCTGAAATAGCAATAGCTGGAATAGCAGTGAGGTGCTAAGCTTGATAGTTTCTTTCCACTGGGTGAACAGAAGAGATGTGGGGAGATTTTACGCACCGTGTTTATTCTAAATGATCTCTGGAGCTGAAGTCTCCCCTGCTCTTCATGCTTCTAAATTCTACTTCAAGGAAAGGAAGAGGAAGTCTGTGGCTTTTAGATATGAGACCTAAAGGTAACTGGTTAGGAATGTCTGCAGTGACTGATTTGACCCACTGAGTAATCAGCAGGGACCAGGGAGTTGAATAATTATTTGTACCGTGCCGTGAACTGAGAAGAAATTCTTCAAATGTGTGAGAGTTGAATCCACTCCAGTCAAACCTTACATATGCCTAATGGCCCTTTCCACTTAAGTGCGTTGCTCTCACCTCAAGAATGAATCTAAAACCAAATGATGTGCTCCCTCCACACCTTCTTCCAGTCACTTCTTCCTGATTTCACATTTACTGTCATCGGTACCACCTTTCTCCAAGCCTCGCAAAGGCACAATTTCAGATATTAGAATTATGCCCGGCACTGCTCTCCCAGAAGATCACTCCAACATTGCAGTAATTCTTTCTGTCTTTTTTTTTTTTTCAAATTCACCATTTTTTTCACTCCTATTGCCAGATTTTTAATTTATGTCTCCTAACAATCCCGTTGTTCCCATATTATCCTCTCTACCCACACTGGCATTATTTCTCAAACTTGAATTTCATCAGGTGACTCCTGTGTCTCAGAAACCTTCAGGATATCTCTAACTGTCCACAGGGGAGAGTCAAATCTTTTTAGACTAGAAAAGCAGGTCTGTCCTATTCTCATTTTCAAACTGATGGCCTGTGAGTTCCACAAAGAACTCTCAGATCTGCTCAGGCCTGCTTTCCTATCCACAGAGCATGCTCTATGTTTTGCTTTGTTTTTTCACCTCTGCTTGCATGCTTTCCACCAGCAGAATGACCTCTCTGGGTCTCTTCCCTATTGACGCAAACCTTTTTTTGTTTTGTTTTGTTTTTTGCGGTACGCAGGCCTCTCACTGTTGTGACCTCTCCCGTTGCGGAGCACAGGCTCCGGACGCGCAGGCTCTGTGGCCTTGGCTCACGGGCCCAGCAACTCCACGGCATGTGGGATCCTCCCGGACTGGGGCACGAACCCGTGTCTCCTGCATCAGCAGGCGGACTTTCAACCACTGTGCCACCAGGGAAGCCCCTTGAAACGTTTTCTGATTACTCCAGTCAAGAGGGTCTCCTCTGCCTCTGATTTCTTTCAAATATGGTATGTTTCTTTTATATAATACTGCCCCATCTAATATTTTTATTAATTTTCATCATATGTACATCTTTTTTTAAACCCAGGTTTTAAACTTCATAATATTAGTGACTGCATCTTTTGAGTTCGACAGTATTTAGTACCCATAAGAGTTTAAAATATGTGGTCATATTTTTATAAGCCAATGAACTCTCCTTTTGTAATATACAATTGAGACTGAAATTTAAGTCTCCATAAAAAAAAAAAAAAAGATTTTAGCAAAAAATGTGGTCACTTGCAACAGGAAATTTCAGGGAAAACCATCCTCAGACCTTGGGTGAGATACCAACATTTAAGTTGTTTCTCAGTGTTGGCATTCCTACAAACCCTTGCTTTTCAGATTTACCCTTTCATTGCATCGTATCAGAGGACAAGGTCATTTTGCTTTTCCCTGGTAGATCTGAAAAAAAACTTATATAAAATCTGACTGAGACTCTATGAATTCTCATAAAGGTTGTGGAAATGAGTTCGCCTGATCTCTGTCAACCAACACCGTGACTAAAAACAGCATACGCTGTAAAGGAAGACCTGGTAAACTTTGGCCAAAGTTCAACAGCTGTCACACAAAGAATATAGGAGAGAATAAAAGTGAGAAAATTGAGAGGATGAATCCAACCATCCTGGACCTTCTGTTCCATGTTAATAATCAGAATGTTTAGCAGAGCTCTGTTTTCCTAAGTTAATGGAATGGCTCACTGTGATTGTGATGAAAATTACTATATCCATGAGTCTTAATTGTACTACACTAGAACTGAATAAATGCCCTGTGTAATGTTATACTTGAAATGTTATGCACATAGTCTTTATTTATGGAATGTGAACATCTTACTGAACTAAATCTTATGCATGAGTGTAAAACAAACACAAAAACCTCAGGCAATGCATTAATAAAGTTGGAAAAATTCGTTCCACAGCGAAGTATAGAGTTTGCTGTAATTAATATTTATGACCCTCAATAACTAAAATTTTTATTTCCTTTTATTTTCTTATGCACTATAATTTAAAAATTATATCATTCTAATTATTATTCCCCTGCTAATTGACATTCTATGGGCATGTGTTAATTTTCTTCAAATCTGCCTCTCGGATGGATTTCTTGACTGTGTCAGTTTGGTGGAGTGATGACATATATATATGTGCAATGCCAAACTTTTTTCATATACAGGATATGTCAGGGAGATTTAAGATAGGACCTCTTGAGTAACTACAAACAAGAGATACCCAAAATTGTGCTTTTAGAGTACAGTATTTAAAATAACTAGAAAGAAAGAGAAGATATAAAATATTTAACAGTCATGCTTAATTGGTTCACACCAAATTAAATATTTCAAGTGTAGAATTCAAATGACCATATCCTCACAGCTGAAATACCCACCAAAACAGGCTTCACTGACATAAGGTGGTTCATATAACGCAATTAAAAAGCATTGAACTCTTTATAGAAATTTCTAAAGGGACATGGAACCATGCAGAAGGAAGTGAATCATCCAATTGGTAGTAAATTATAGGAAAAGGATGCCAGAAAAGACAACTAAAAAGTCTAAATTTACCGTGTTCTTTAAATCATTGCTTCAAGTCTATGTTTCTGCCCCACAAAATGAAACATCACCACTGCTTTTTAATATCGAGGTTCTATACTTAAATTGTAGAATATTTGGAACAAGAGCTTAGAAAGCAGGTTACTGTTTTTATTTTTTATTTTTCTCCTGAACATAAACACTGCATCAGCTTTGGCAAATTAGAGTAAAGTGAACTTTACAATGGAGGGTATAATTTAAGCAGCCAATCGAAAGTGTAAAAGAATATTTCTGAAATATTTGCTATGCAGTATTCCCCTGGCAGGTCCCAGAGATGAACTCTCCACAATCAATGGAAGATATAGATCATTATATGGACAGAAAGAGGAATGCTGGTATCATAATCAACATAAACACATACTTGAAATTTTTCTGTGTTCTCAAAAAACAAAAAAAGATGTATTGTTATTCACTGATTTTAAGCTTTCAAGATGGACATAAATTGGTCTGTTTCAGCTACTTCAAAATTAATCAGGGGTAAGTGAAAGAAGCCAGTAGGAAAGGGCTGTATGGTATAGAATTCCAACTATATGACATTCTGGAAATGGAGACATCGAAAAGATCAGTTGTTGCCAGGGACGATGAAGGAGGGAGGAATAAATAGACAAAGCACAGAAGAATTTTAAGGCAATGGAACTATTCTGTATGATAATTATAATGGTGGATACAGACCATTATGCATTTGTCCAAACCCACAGAATGTACAACACCTATAGTGAACGCTAATGTAAACTATGGACTTTGGGTGTTAATGACATGCCAGTATAGGTTTCATCAGCCCTAACAAATGCACCCTCTGATGGGGGATGTTGATAACTGGGGAGGCTGTGCATTTGTGAGGTGGAGGGTATATGGGAAATCTCTATTCCTTACTCAGAATTTTTCAGTGAAATCTGTTAAAAAATTAATTGGGGGCATTGTGCCACCACAGCTGTCCTAGGAATCCGTAGATGTCCCTCTGGTCAGGCTCTCCCTGACATCGTGGCCCAAATACTCCATTTCTCTCAGAAGACTTTCTATTCCTGTCAACAATGAGAATGTTTTCCGTTCATTTGGAAAAACCACTCATCAGCTTTATTAGCCTTTATTTATTTCACCACCTTGACTGCAGACCTCATATACGTTCTCCACAGTGCCCCACTTGCATTTATATTTTAGGAGTGTTTTTTTTTATACTTCTTGGCTTTTCAAAACTTCTCCCACACTCTCCTCATGAATTCCTTGACCTAAACTCAGTTGAAGAAACAGTAACAAAAGATTGCTTTACCTTTAAGCCAACAAAACTATAATTCATCTGCATTGGTCCTCTTTCTCTTGGGGTAATGAAGGAAGTGCGTTTCTCTCATCAAAACTTATCTTCACTCATGTGCCCCAGATTCCATCCCTGTAGCTATTTAATGCCCTCTGTTCTATGCATCTTCAATTTTTAACCTCTCCTCAAGATTATTCCTTTCAGTAAACATATATGCTCCAGTTTTCCCATCCCCAAAATATCAACCCGTTTCTTGACCTTATATCTTTGTCCAGCTACCTACCTTCTTATAGTTAAGTGATTCAAAATTGTTGTATATACATAGTGATTCTACTTTTCACCTCCCATTATTCTGCAAGGCATCTGTACAGTTTTGTTTTCTTCCTGTTGTGTTTACCATTGTCAATTGCTGGGTCCCCCAGATATCACCAAAGCAACCTACTGCTCAAACAAAGCTGAATCTTTTTCTAACCACGGTAAGGAAGAACACTGTCTTCAGACTTACTAACATCCCTGGGAGGGGGATGACCACAGTTGGGACATTCACGGACACTTTGCTGTGTGGTAGTCTTTCAGTGTAGAAGCTTTGTTAGGATCAACTAAGCATCATGATATAATAGGATCGGTGAACAGAGCAAGGCAAGTTTTGGGGGTAAGGAGTTCAAAGAATCTTGGGGTATGATTCATTCTATGTTTTCTTGAAGGTTGATGGATCTGTCAAGAAATTTATGGAATAACCAGTGAAGTTATTTGCAACTTTTATCTTCCTGGGAAAAGTTTCCTGGAATAGCCAAGCCATGTTGTTGAAGAGAGTGATATATTAAAATCATGTTAATGTACGCAGTTAGCCACATAGAAGATTTAAATTCTCACCATAGTTGCCTTCCATCATTCATCCTTCACATTAGCAAGGGCAATGAATACTTTCTCTCCTCATCTATTCAACGTATCAATGTCTTTAAAATTAGTTAACCGTTGACTTACTGAAATCCTTTCATCTTTGGGCTTTTATGGTGGAATATTCCCCGCATTGTCCTTGTACCTTCCTGGTTATTCCTTCTTATCTTTCTTTTCTGGATTCTTCTTCTCTATTTTATCTCTAAATTTTGGAGTTCTTTTGCATGCAGTCATGGGACCACTTCTTTTTCCTTCTGCATCTTTTCACTGAGCGATCTTACCTATTCCATTAACTTTAAATAAAATCAATCTGAATTGATGTCCAGAGTCAGATCAGGAGAAACAACTGAATTTCATTTCCATCTTATAGCTTCTTTGGATTTACTATGTTCAAAGTAGAATTATTAAACCTGTGCAAATCTTTTCCTTCCCAAATTTTTATCTCAGTATATTTTATTACAATGTACCCTGTTGCACTAGCCACTACATTACACAACTCCCAGAGGTATCATTCATATTGTATTCTAGTATTGTGAATGGTAAATGGTATCTTTTGGTCTTCGGCCACGTCTTTGGTCAACTATGTGTCGTTGCACACTTAAGGTTATGTGTCTGTTGCTAAGTTCATTGTTAATTTTGTGAAAGATGAATCTATCTTTGCAGTCTCAATTTTTTCACTTCTCCTTTCCTTCTAAATTACTACAATCAAACCTATATCCTGGTAACTCTACTGATAATATATGGAATTCTGGCAAACAGCATCAGCCACATTCTTGGTAAATCCATTAGATATGTTTCATTCACTCTCTTATTTAATGACTTTGAATTTTCAATGTCATTGAAAACTCAGTATTTTTAGAATTCTCTCTTCTCTGGGTTTTTATCCATAGTGGGCTACACTTTGCCTTAAATGTTGGTCTTCCATAGGCTCTCTCTTTTTACCTTTCCTTTTTTAAAGACACCATTTATTTTGAGCATTTTTGGGTTCATAGAAAAATTGAGGGGAAGGTATAGAAATGCCCTTTATAATCCTCATCCCACAAGTGTATAACCTCCCCCATTATCAACATTCCCCACCAGAGTGGAACATTTGTTATGAATGATGAAACTATACATCATTATCACCTAAATTCCATAGTTTATATTAGGTTTCACTCTTGGTGTTGTACCTGTTATGGGTTTGGAAAAATAGATAATGACATATACCACTATTATAATTTCATACAGAATAGTTTCATTGCCCTAACTTCCCCTCTCCAACCCCTGGCAACCAGTGTTCTTTTCACTGTCTTTATAGTTTTACCTTTTCCAGAATTTCGTATGTACTGGAGTCATACAGTATGTAGCCTTTACAGATTGGTTTCTTTCACTTAGTAATATGCCTTCATGTTTCCTCCACATCTTTTCATGGCTTGACAACTTATTTCTCTTTATTGTTGAATAATAGTCCCTTGTGTAAATGTACCACAGTTTTTCTTTATTCATTCACCTACTGAAGGACATCTTGGTTGCTTCCAAATTTTGGCAGTTATGGCTCTTTTCTTTTTCTAATTATCCATCTCTTTATCTGACATAGTATGCCCTCCCTCAGCTTCAACTACCATCACTGTAGTGCTTGTCAAATCTTGATCTTTAGTTGAGAAAGCATTAAAGCCATAATTTTAACTTATTGCTAGACAAATTATCTAACAACAGCAAAAAATTTCAAACACAGAATGTACCAAACCAAATTATTTTTTTTCCTTCAAACCCAAAACCAATTCTTTTTTGCTGAGTTTATCTTATATCATTTCATTATCTTTGACTTTGTTTCCCAGTCTAGAAGGTGACAGTCATAATCAATTGTTCCATATTCTTCCTCAGGTGTCATATTTGAGTAGCCATTGAGTCCCATAAAAATATTTCAGAATTATCTCAGGATATTTTCCTCTTCTCTAGTAAACCAGCCACTCCAGTGATTACCTCTCTCATAGAGGCAAAAAAAAGTGATTTCAATCCCTTTTAACTAGAATCTCTACTTTTAGTTATTACTTTTTCTAGCCAATCTTCTATTCTACTTACTGCTTTATTTTATAAAATACAAATCTGACCATAAAATTCCTCAATTTGAGGACCTTTGATGGTTCCCAACATGAGATTCCTGTCTAGTTGTAATGTTCTTCCACAGGCTTATTTCTGACCACTCCTTCCCCAGACACATACTAATCTATAGTCATGCTATGGATCATTTCCTGAACTTGGCATATGGCTTAATGCTTCCAAATTTTGCTATTTCTTTCCTTCTTAAATACACTTCTGTTCTTTATCTGTTTGATAAACTCCTACTCATTGTTAAAAACTCATCTAATATATGTTCTCTGGGAACTTACCCTCTACTCATCTAGGTTTTCTCGTTCTTAATGCTCTCATGTGACTTTTTCCTGTATGTCAGTGCCCATTTCATTGTGTTAGAAGTATCTATTCACATATCTCTATCCCCTATTGACTGTGAGCTCATATGTTCACTAATCAGGTTGGTAATTTTCTCAAAGGATATATTGGTGCTCAGTAAGTGCAGGATGATAATAATAATACAGGTAATAAGTTTAAAGTAATGGATTATAAGGATTTCTCTGGCAGTCCAGTGCTTAAGACTCCATGTTCCCAATGCTGAGGCATGGGTTTGCTTTCTGGTTGGAAAACTAAGATCCCGCATGCATCACGGAGTGGCCAAAAAAAAAAAAAGTAATGGATAATAAGTAAAAAGAAAAAGTTCAGAGATGGACATAGCAGAACACCTCAGAGCCAGACTGAGTATTTCTATATTATTACAGGCAGTAGTGGGTCATTGTATGTCTTTGAGCAGAAAAATAACTGTCATTGTGCTAATCATTATAGCATGTGATTGTTGGACAGGAAGAGGGATTTGGAGAACAGAAAACCACCTTGATAGATATGTAAGCAAAACACTTTAATTCCTTAAAGAATGCAAGAAAAAAAAAACGGATTGCTTTGAGGAAAATACTTTGTGTCAACACATTCATGTCAATGGCTAAATGATGGTTGGACTCGCTCAGGTAAACGTTATGGTTTGGAATGTGCTATTACTGTGCTAAGCACAGTGGGATAAGTGAAGAGCTGAATACATAGGTCCTGTCCAGGTGCATTTTAGTGTCTAGAGTTTGCCCGTTCCTGTGTTAAAAACAGTGGAATAAATAGAGAAAGAACAGGTACTGTGATGGTCACTTTCCTGGGTCATCTTCACTGGGTAAAGGGATGCCCGGATAGCTGGTAAAATATCTTTTTTAGTTGTGTCTGTGACAGTGATTTGGGAAGAGATTAGCATTTAAATCTATAGACTCAGTAAAGATCGCCCTCACCAAGTGGGTTGGCAACATCCAATCCACTGAGGGCTTGAACAAAAAAAAGATAGAGGAAGGACCAATTTGTTCTCTCTGCTTCAGCTGGGCCATCGGTCTTCTCCTGTCCTGGGACACTAGTACTCCTGGTCCTTAGACCTTTGGACTCAGACTGGGACATACACCATCACCCTCCTTGGTCTCAGGTCTTCGGGCTTGGACTAGAGCCACACCACTGGCTTTCCTGGGCCTCCAGCTTGCAGTCAAGAACCCATGGGACTTCTCAGCCTACATATTGCATGAGCCAATCCCTCATCATAAATCTCTGTCTATACTTCATCTATCTATCTATCTATCATCTATCTATCTATGTATGTATCTATCTATCTCCTATTGGTTCTGTTTTCCTGAAACAGTGTTTGAAGTGCTATTAAAGTACAAACAACAAAAGGCATCTAAGTTTGACTATGGGTCCATGTTAGATAGCCGGACACCAAATCACTCATTTTATCCAATGACTGTTTGCTTACATTTCAAAAACAAAACTAAATCACAAATGAAACAAAAATAAGCAGTCTCAAATATGCATCTCATGATGATTCAAATGAAAGTCTAAAGAGTTACTTTCTGCATGTATCTTTCTGCTCAGAAAGACATCAGGGAAATGTGCTCAAGTAATAACAGATTGCCGTTTTGGTGCATCTGGATCCCTCATAAGTACCCATTCATGAAACTCAGATTTTTTCTAAAAAGATGCTGATTTTGTAATCTTTTAAAATGTGTAGCACTTCTTTTATTTGAGCTCCATTAAATTTTTCTGCATTCCCTTTAGCTTTGTAAATTAAGGTCTGAGTATGATGTTTATGGAAGCAGGTATGGTCCAGTAGCTATATATTCTTAAAGTCACACTGTTCACACACAATACTTAAAGCATTAGATTCATAGATGTGTAGTTTTAATATCCTGTACAAATTGAGTTCCTTTCATTCTCTGTTCCTCAGAGGAATGAAGCCATAGGTCTAAAATAACTGAATATTACAAAAGAGGTTGATTTCATCAAAATTAAATAGGGAAAAGTGTATCTTTGGGAGAACTCTGAGTGGATTGTCTGAAGGCACACGGATGTGGGTTTTCCCCAAAGAGATAGACAAGGAGATGGAAGAAATAAGAAAAATAAGAATGTTAAAATCATTTGGTTTGGAGGAGGAAGGATAATTTTAACACCTAGAGACTGCATACGTTTCTTTACCTTCCATCTGTTTTATACCTGACAGGTTTGTATTTAAAATGTTTTCTCTACCACATTTCCCACCAGCATCAGTGCTATGCATAAGAATGGTTAAGACAAGGTCTACCTACATCCTTGAATGTCAGCTGGGTTGCTGTGATCTACTCTCAGTGTGAACCAAGCATACAGAAAGGGTGACTGGTAACGGATTAGCAAGGCTATCAGCTGGTGGAGCTTCATAACTTAAAGGAAACACCTTGAAGGATTATAGAAACAAAATGGGAAGCAGGCACGAAAAGAAACTGGAGTACACTGGCACTCTTCCAGCCTTATTGGATTATTGATTTTGTTTGTCATCTTAGCTTATTTGGGGAATGTGTCTTAAGCCCATAATCACTTGGGAGAGAGTGGGAGTGTTATTTATTTTAAATAATGAAAAATTGTAAAAAATGTATGAATCTATATGATGGAGTGGGGCTTATTTCAGTATCACAAGTACTGAGAAGTCTTTCTCACTGAACTTTATTTGAACCTCAAAGAATGTGGAATTAATTTACATTTCATTATAGGCTGGTAATTCCCTCGGCATATTATAAGGTGGTTCCAGAATGAACAAACTATGTATATCCTTGGGCTGCTGCAAGATCTTGTGAGCACCAATCTTAAAATCCCAGCCAGAAAGGTCAAACCTGAACTGTTTAATCGATAAAAGCCTTACTCTCTACTTTTGGAGAGAGTGAGCATTCTGCAAAGGAGAAAATTTTGAAATCAATTACTGGATACTTCCCATTACATTGGCAATTACTTCTGACTGCCCCCCCCCAAAAAAAACAACAATAAGTTAGAATATGTACTAGTTCATCATCTAGCAATTATTTCATTAGCAAAGTAAAAGAAATTTGAGTTGGCAGTAAAATAATTATATTAATATAATCACATGTCACTTATGCTCTCTACTACCTATAATCTTAGCTATCACAGGAGGACTGCTATGGCCTTAATCTTACTTGGTGAGCTTCTTTTTAAGAATTTGCTGTCCTTAAAGATTTCCCATAACTATTTACATTTCCACAGTATTTCTAGGTTGTTTTCTTTATCTCCAAAGATTCACCAAATTAGGTTTTGACATTCTAACTTGTAGATGACAATAACTGATATGATATAGTATTGACTATCATTTGATGGGATAGGAGCATATATTAAATTATAATTTAGGCAAATGACCTGACAAGACATGTTTCCATATACCTCCATCTCTGAAAATCCTGGAGTTTAATTTCCTTAACCCAGCTTTTAAGGGTTCTAACATATCTCTTCAAGAAATTTGACTTGAAGTTACATTTGTGTAAACATCCTTTTCATTTTACAAATGGTCCCAGTTTGGAGGGTTTGCCCTCTCCAATATGGAACTGAAAATTGTATTATATACTGAGAGACAGCCACATCAATGTTCCACTTAAATAACACTTAAAACTCCACTGAATTCAATTTAATTGTTGAGAGATCATATATAAAAAATTAATCAATATTATGATGTTACTTTCTGTGGTACATTGTCCTTTCAAAAAATAACCCGATAACAAATCCCATCCCATAAGCTATTCAACAATGTAACCATGACCCTCCTCCCATTAAGAGGAGGGGTCTATGCCACTTATCTTTGAATCTGGGCTTATGACTTACTTAAACTAATAACTTATGGTAGAAATGATGGTGTAGTATTGCTGAGGAAGGGGGGTGCAACATTTACCCTGGTGTTTGGAATTCTCATTGTGGTGACCTAAAATCACATGGTAGGGAGTCTGACTCCTCTGAACCCACTCAGCTACACGATAATCCAAATATGCTCGTTCAGAAAAACCATTTAGAAAAGTCCTGAGACTCCCTGAAGAGAGAGACAGAGGGAGAGAGAGGCTTGGCCAGCTTCCAGCTGCTCCAGCTCCACCTGCTGTCTTATTATAAATTCATAAAAGACCCCATATCACTATGGGTAGGAAGCAGGGTAAGAAAACTACCCAGTTACTTGCTTAGAAAAGGAAGGTTCTTAGGGAGAAATCAAAGACCCAGAGAATCAATCCCAGAAGGCAATACTGGACCCTAATCAACTATAGTGGGCTTTCCAAAGCTCACTTAGGAAAACACTATTAAAATTTTACTACCTTTCTTACACAATGAACATATATTAATTTTAAAAGAGAAGTTAAAACTATAAAATAATCTTACTTTAATTCCACTACTCAGAGATAGTTGCTTGTAAGTAGTTAGGAATCTCAACTGTTGACAGTATAATCCACTATAGGTAGTTTAGGCAAAACTTTTTTGAAATAAGACATATTTTGATGGGCTAAAATATATTGCTTTTGATTTATTATTTTGAGAGGTTTCAAAGCTCTAGAGGTGCCCACTGACACTTCTAAATATTCCTTGCTACCTAGGTCAAGGTGTCAATATGGAATTTCCACCAGTTTTGTATATTTATTGTAATTATATACTCATGAACTGGAGAAATGACCACAGGTTCTTTACAATAAGTTTTGAAATCAAGAATTGTGAGTCCTCCAATTTTGTCTTTTTTGAGATTGTTTTAGCTATTCTAGGTGTTTGTACTTCCATATAGAATTAGTTTGTCAACTTCTATGAAAAAAGCAAGCTGGGAATTCAGTAGGAACAGCATTGAACTGTAGGTAAATTTGAGAGAGAATTGCCATTTAACAATGAGGTCTTCTGATTCGTGAATATGAGATATCTTTTTATTTATTTAGATCTTCTTTAAATTCAACCATGTTTGTAGTCTTTAGAGCACAAGTATGAACTTTTTGGTTAAATTTATCCAAGTATTTTATTTTTTAATATGTTGTGAATTGAATGCTTTGCTAATTTTACTTTCATGTTGTTCACTAATGTATATAAATACAGTTAATTTTTATAAAATGATCTTTATCCTGAAATACTCTGACATTCTTTATTAACTCTAATAGTCACAGCTTTTCAAAGCCCTTGGTGGACATCTCAATTGACAGATCTTTCTTTTAATTTTCTCCCCAGGCTCTTTTCGGCCCAAGCTGGTATTGCAGGCTCAGGCATCCACAGTGGTAAACAATTGCTGCTGATGGTTTTTCCAAAGCCCTGTGGAAAAGTCTTTGCCTGAAAAGACCACTCTGAGTCAATTTAATGAACAATAATGGAGGTTTCTCTTAAGAAGCTCTAAATATTCAACCCTAAACATGATTCTGCTTGTTAATAATCACGGATCTTGCTTTCTTTTAAGCAGTTTGATAGGCAATAAAGCAAATACTTATAATAAAACTAAGAAATATTAAAGGAATCATAGCAGTATATAGCAAAAGTCAATATATTAGTTTGCGGTGGAGCTTCAGAGATTTTAAGATTTTCTTAGAAAAAAATGTAATTTAGATACAATTCTGAAAAATGAGAAGGAATAATTTTGGCAACATATAGGGAGAGTATCTTTTAGGCAGAATCCAAAGACCTAAATGTGAAAGAATTATTCATGATGTACGGAAAGTACAAAGCAGAGGAATGTGGCCAGAGATTGGGTTGGAGAGGCAAGAGGAAGTCTGGAGTGACACAAATGAGCAAGCCTTTCAGAGGAGCAGCTGAGGGTAGAAATTGGGCAAGACTGCATCCAGAAAAGTGAGAGTGTAAAAGGAAGAAGTTTCAGTAATGCTAATGGAAAACGGCATTGGTCTTGGACAATGTAAGGAGTCTAAAGTGAGGATATAGATGAGTAGACCAATTCAGAGAAGCACAGTCAGAGAACTTGGTGATGAGTAGGCAGTTGAAGACAGAGGAAAGTCAAAACTGAGTCTCAGGGCTTTGGTTTGCAAAAATTGAGTTGATGGTCATTTCAACCACAGGAAAGCAGAGTTTATTTTTAGGGAAAAATTATATTTATTCCCTAACATGTATAACTTCTGGCACAGGTTAGGCATCCAAATTCAGATACCCAGTGAGGATTTTGACAAATAAATTGGGACCTCAAAAAAGCAATCTGGGCTAGTAATAAAGATTTAAGAATCATTAATATAAAATTGATCATTGGAACCATGGATATGTATGAGAGGATGCAGGGAGTGAAAAAGAGGAGATAACACTCAGATATTAATACTGATAGCTAGAGGCAGCCCAGGGCAAGAAGCCTGCAAGGGAAGTTGGAGGAGTGGCCAAAGATGAGTGAGACCAGCCCTGGGGGAGTGAAGCATCATGGGAGTCAAGATGCTTAGAGGGAGAGACTGACTGTTTCGGATGCTGCTGAGGATGAGTAAGATCAAGACGGAAAGTGTCTTTTGGATTTAACCACAGTGTTGTTGGTGATTCAGTGAGAACACTTTTGGTGGAATTGTGGACATAGAAGATAAATATCGGTGTGAGTGGGATGTAATCATGTGGAGAGGACAATTGTAGGCAGATCTCTTAAGAAGCTTCGCTGTGGAGCAGAGGATGAGAGGGCTACAGACAGCTAAAGGGAGAAAGACCAGCATTACGTCAACTCAGAGGTTATTTTCTTCTTCCCTTCCTCCTCTTTTCCTTTTGGATATGTATTGGTTTTGTTGTTTTTTAAGTATGAGGAGATTCGAACGCATTTAAAAGTTGATAAAAAGGAACACTAATAGAGAGAGAGAACTTGAAACTGAAAATACTGGAAAGAAATAAGTTGATTCAAGGATGACAGAGACTATGGATAATGGTCTTTGCATTCCCCTGTGTTCTTCACCTGAGCTGACATTATCAGAAACATAGAAAATAATGGGATAAAAATCATCCACAGTCAATTAAAACCAGTTTAACCAAAGTCAGTTGGTCTATTCACCAAAAATCTGGGTTTTCTTTAGTTCTGAGTTTCTCTAAGGGAAAGAAAATGCCTAATTCTGGAGCTCCAGGAACACTGGGCCATTTTCTTAAAAGACATGTATGGTGAGTAACCAGGTGCTTGGCTCTACCCGCCAAGTGCCTTTCTGGTCAGAACAGCATTCAGGACCAACCAAGGCCAGCGGATTCATGATGTAAACTTAAAGCTTCATTAGACTCTAATTCTCTACCTCAGGACCTAACTCCCAGGAGTTAGGAGAAGCAGGTATCTGTCATTTTTCTTGTATTCACAGGCAATCTGGCTCATTTTCTGATACCAATACTTTAATATGTAATCAATTCTCACTCCCCTGTAAGTCTTCCCTACTCTTCAAGACTTACCTGTCATACATGGTAGCTCTTTATTGCAAATGGTATCAAAGGCAGCTTAATCCACAGGCAGCTACATCAGCTGGTGCTGCAGTAAGATCTTCTGTGGAATGACTATAACCCCAGCCCAAGAAGCTGTATTCTGCTTGTCTCCTCGTGCCTCCTCTGAGCCAATCTGTGAGTCTTCTAGTCTGTCAGCTCTTGATCTTTTAGGCTCCGAAGTAGAATGAGTAAAAAGTTATCCCTGTGGGAACCTTTAATTAGCAACATTCTCAGCATATCACAGGATGAAAGCAGCAGTCAGTGTAGGGCCACCACTATCAGAATCACCCGGCAAAGTCACCCAGGAAACCACGGAGTCCCTGTAGGCTAAAGTCTCATCAACGACTGTCTTCCGTGGGAGACATTCTGCTGGCTCTGCAGAGGACAAAGAAGACAGGAAAGAAGAAAACGAGACAGCAATCAGAAAGGAGAGACGCATATTGAATCTTGCTGAACAGCCCAGTGAGAGACCATTTATTTTTAATGCTTTAGGAAGAAAGCTGAGCCTTATAAAGTCACTTTCTTGTATGGCTTACATGGAGTGTCAGAAAAGGCTTGGAAATGTTTGCAGCAGTGTCAAAATAAGCAGGGAATGAATTGTGAGCACACCAAAAACAGGACGGAATTTCTCAGAATGATGCAGTGCCTCTGCCTCTTCCTGTAATCCTTAGACCTCGTGAGAGATGGCTGAGCAAAAACAAGTGACATTCTTAGTGTCTTGCTTTGAAATCACTCAGCATAGGAGATAATTATGATAATGTACAGAACAGCTTTTTCTTCTGTCAACTTTCCTCTTCATCAGTCTATTATTTTCCCCAACAAAATGATGGGTAGTAATATGAGGCCCCATTATTTCTCTCTTTTTAATACCATTAATGCTCACCGAACCACATTTAATTAAGGGAATATATATTGATACACATAGCTTAATCAGGTCAGGGAGTGGAGCTGAAATTGATTGAGGACAGCTCTTTCACACTTATCTCAATTTATGAATGCTCAGATGCAGACAGATAGTGAAAAGGGTTTAATTTCCATTTGTGTTGTTTGCACATTCTTTATAATGTAAGCATTAATTGAACATTCTCAGTGTCAGTGTGCAGAAATCAAGCATATCCATTTTTCATAAATGAAGGTCACAGGTCGATCTTGAGCAAGTTCCAAGCAATCTAGTTATAAAAATGTATTTATATTCGATCAACTATGACATGAAAGATTGGAGATCTGGAAAATTAACACCAGGAAAGCAATGCAGCTTCGGCTCTGGAATGGCATCTTCTGGGAAGCAAATACCAAAGGTTTGTTACTTTTTGCCTCGGAATGTGGTTTGGGTGCTCATCCTGCGTTTCTGAGATGCTCTTTATTTTGCTTGTGGATGTCGGTTGTCACAAAAAATGAGTTCAGACTACTGAACTTGGGGGAGGGGATTCTTAGCTAAGCGTTAATTTGGTGAAGAGGAGGTTGCTGACACAAATCCACAAAGCATTCTGCCCATTTATTCCACTAATATTTCAATAAGCGCTGTGATAGGCACACTTTAGGTAAGTAGGATAAAGTATTGATAATTTCCAGATGAGTGTATGGCTAATTTTTTCAAATGTATGAAGATGTCAGATATTCATTTAAAATGATGGATTTTTTTTGTCATTTGCGTTTTCCCAATTTGACTTTAAAACTTTTTTTTTTTTGTTATTGTTGTTTTACATTTGCTGTGGATTAGATTATTTTGTTCATTTCTGGGATTTTAACCCAAAACTACAATTTAAAATTAATTCATATATTTCTTAAAACACAATCCAAGTTCTCATATCTTGATCTAATAATCCTGTAATAAAAATGGATCACACTTGTGGTTATTGTATAAAGATGTGCATGATTTCTCATATCTAGAATAATATTCCCCATATATTAAGCTCACAGTAATAGGAAAAGGAAGTGGAGGATGCTTTCTGAAATTCATCTTCTCCCCTGAGAGTAAGCATTTTACTCACATGAGCAAACTATCTATTTCTGTCTTTAACAGCAAGTGTAATTTTGCTCATTGCCTCAGAGACGTTAAAATATACACTCCTTCTTGAATCTTCTTATTTTGGTCCTAGAATTTTCAAGCGTTTAATGTCCAGGGCTCTTGTATTTTATATCTTGTCCTTAAGCAATGTGTGGCCAGTTAAATAGGCCACTAAAATTTGCATGTGATTTCAAGTTTTCAATCTTCTTAGTGACCCAGCTGAAAAGTTAGAAGGAATGATTATTGTTATCACAAAAGCTATTCATATCCAGTATTTGTATCTGGCTTGACCCAGAAAAAAAAACAGGAAAAACATTTAGAAAAATTATAGTCAGACAAATATTTTAAATGTTACCTACTAGTTTGATTACAGAAGTCAATAAAAGGAAAATAAGAGATATGAGTCATGAATTGAAGAAATATGGAAAAAAATGTAACTTAATTCATAAACCTATATTCCAAGTTGATTTTTCACCTTGTGAAAATTAAGTGAACAAACCACACCTTAAAAAATACCCTTGAAACAGGACCCAAAAGGAGAACAGTTAGATCTATGGGAAATTTTCATTAAAGAGTGTATTTGTGGGAATGAAAGTATTTTTGGCCCCCTTCCCTAGCCTAAAACATAACTGAAAAGAGGGCAAACACCTTAAAGTTATTTAAAAACAAAAATTACTATTAGAAGGAGGAGTTTGGTGTCATTATTAGGAGAAGAGACTCAGGATCATCTAGTCTTTCTTAGGGAGTTCCATCCCCTTAGATAAACATCAAATATTCTTATATTTATTCACATGAATGAGGAAATTCTCTGACCTCCTTTGCTCATGTGGATTTCTGTAATAAATTAAGGTTCAAGGTCTTTAAATTTCAAGGAATGAGATGTTATAACACGTACTAGAGAAAACATGAATATAGTTATTGCTGAGAGGTTAAGAAGGAAAGCCCTAGAGACGAGAAAAAATAGATGACCTAAATGGTACAGCTCAAAAAGGAATAAAAATGCACAATGGATGTGGTTCTACTGTCTGTCAGCCCGAGACTCTCACTCTGAGAAAGAAGAAATCCTTAACCTGACAGATTTCAGAGGGAACCATTGTGACAAATTCTAATTGGAAGGTCCTTTGTGGGGAATAATATGCACAATGCCTCTAAATATCTTAGATGGAAAAAAATATTATCGATGGTTTCCTCCTGGAAAAATGGAGTAGTGGAAGGAAACTGTATGAAGGAAACATATGAGAATTGTCCTAAGGGGAATTATTAAAAGCTAACTAGTATAGAAGGGTCCTTTTGGCTGCTTTTTGCTCTGGAAAAATGACATGTTTCATCACATATATGAGCTACAGGTCAGAGGCGCAAGACTTGAATTCCAGAGTCAGAGAGGTAAGCAATGTTTTCTTAGAATAAAAGATAAACAAAACAAAACAAAATGTTAAATGAAAGATGATACATAAAAAATGAGAGAATAGGGTAGCAAACTCAAAGATTAGAAGTTTTAAACTACTTTTTTTTTTCCTTTTGGTGGCAAATAAGCAGAAAAAAATACATAACAGACTTAATGTTTCTTTGTGGTAGATGATGTAAGGTTAAGTTAACCACTGGATGTTAACTTAAGGCTTACTGATGTTTCTTATTGGATTTTGAAACTATTGATCAATATAAACTATTTGCCTTTCCAAGCTATGAAATTATTGGAATTTACCTATCTTTCCTTTTCTTTCCAGCTATTAGTTCCCTAGAGAAAAATAGTGATGATCAGTCAAGGCCAGAATTCTGTTTTCCTAACATGTATGACCTTAATTTTCATTGATTTTGAATGTTTATGTAGAGACAACGTTTGGAACAAAAGACAACTGATTTTTATAGGAGTAACTTAAACTCATGATTCTCTCTAGAAATACACTGAAAGAGCATGTGATTTTATTTCCAAAATACAGGCAGTAACCTATCTAAAAAAAATTACCAACTGGATGTCAAGTTTTATTAAACCAAAAGAAAGAGAATGTAAGAATTTCTGTTGCAAAAAGTCTGAATCACATTTGTACCTCCTAATCTACTAAATCAGAGGTTTGAAAACTATAGCCTGAAGGCCAAATCTGGCACTTGGCCTGGTTTGTAAATAAAAGTTTTATTGGAACACAGCCATGCCTGTTCATATACACATCGGCTGCTCTTGTCCTACAATGGCAGATAATTATGACTGGCCATATAGCCTTCAAAGCCAAAAATATTTCTATCTAGCTCTTTACAGAAAAAGTTTGCTACCCTCTGTATTAAATGCAAAGGTTTTTTTTGCCAGATTAGTTTTGAAAGGTATAAGATTTCTGATTTTTCTTTTCACTCTCCATCATTAAACTACAGTAAGCATTAATTTTGAGTGAAGCTTTCTGACAGTACATGATATATATGTTCTTATGTATCCCTGAGAACTTATCTGTGGAGATTTTTTTTTTATTTAAGACAAAAAAGATTCAGATAATTTAGGAAGATTTTCCTGTCACACAGCTAATAGCAGGAACATTTAAAAAATATTTTCTGGTATTTTCAGTGAATCAATATTCAATTCACAGAAGAACTGGCTATCAAAGGTCAAATTCTTCCCACCCTGTTTTGTTTGCTTTTTGTTTGTTTTGTTTTGTTTTATATTCTTTACCCTCCAGAGCTTTATTGTGAATACTGAGAATTTATTTTAGCTATTGCATCTGTTTCTAGATAAACCCAAACCTCCTGTTTCAACCTCTATTCTGTGTATAGAGACTATAGTATGCAATTCTGAATCAGTCTGACATGTTTCTTGTTTACCAGTATGAGTGTTTATAGGTATATAGTTATTATCTTTCCAATGTTTTCCCCATGAAGTCTTTCTGCATGTATGTCTTCCTGTAGATTCTATATTAATGTTTCTCACCATCCCTAATTTTGTAAAACTGCCTTTTCAGGGATGGGTGAGAGTGGATACAGATAAACCTTCTAGGAAGTTAGATGGAGCAGGAGAGGGGGAAATCAGGTCATTATTTTGCACCATCAAAGGAAGGCATCCACCAGGATAACGGTTATTGGAATATAAGCATGGACTGATGGAAAATAACCAAGAGGCAGAGACAGGATAAAAAGCTAAAAGAATGAGAGAATATTTAATTAATTAACTTCCTAGCAACTGTGAAATCAAATACTGGGGGAAGGGAAAGAAGAAAGAATCTCTGTGTTAGACTGGTGGAAGGGCTGGACAAGTATATGTACTGTCATTTTGAGTAGGGGAAGTTGGAGGACACCAGGTCTGGTCAGCTCTGTTTTCCTTAGTGATGGAAGAGTCGGTTAGGACTGGGTTAAAGTGAATTGTAAGGTGAGTTTGAAGCAAATGTTGAAGGTTTGGAACAATCTCTGAGAAAATTTGTGGAGGAGCTGGCCAAGGATAAGTAAAAGTTTTCTGAATAACAAAAAAAGAATTTTTTGAAAGTCTTAATAGTTTAAAATATTTCCTTCTCAAAGAAAGGAAATTTGCTTTTATTCTTGTGGAGAGGTACTATTCTGAAATGCTGTTGGAGGTATAGATCCCTGAAGTTCCTTTTATTGCTTACCTTCCCCAAGATAGTCAGTTGGGGCAGCATTGCCCAAACATTAGTCATTTCCTCCCCACATACATTATTTTTTACCATCTTGTTGAACAACCTATACTCTTATTGATGTATTTTTTCCCCATATTTTTCTTGTAAGGTCATTTTGATGTTTAACAAATATAACACTATAACCCAGAAAATAATATGGTGTTTCAAAGCATGTAAATACACCCATGAATATTTTATTTTATTTATTTTAATTTTTAAAAAAAATTTTTTACTGGAGTATAGTTGATTTACAATGTTGTGTTAGTTTCAAATGTACAGCAAAGTGAATCAGTTATACATGTAACCACTCTTTTTTTAGATTCTTTTCCCATATAGGCCATTACAGAGTATTGAGTAGAGTTCCCTGTGCTCTACAGCAGGTTCTTATTAGTTATCTATTTTATATGTAGTAGTGTGTATATGTCAGTTCCAATCTCTCAGTTTATCCCTACCCCCCCATCCCCTGGTAACCATAAGTTTGTTTTCTACATCCAATGTATCTTTTAATAAATAATTTCATGGAAAATTATTTCAAAAAGGAAACTTTATAACCCAAACTGAAAGGGTAAACACATCTCATATTGCTGTAAGGAGAAGGTAAGCATAAAATACACAAAATGAGAACAAAGTTGAACCTATTAAGTTCTGTCTAAATTCTATTCCCTGCGAAAGCCTGAGCGTGCCCCTAACCTCTGTTAAAAAGAGTGGTAGTGTGTGTATCAGGGTGATTTTTTGAACATAAGTGTACCGAGAGAACATTTTTCTCTTTGATGTAACCAGGAACGATAGAGAATTTAAAACGAATGATTTTTCCTCGATGTGATTGGATGCTACTTAATGCCTTGAGTCCGAATCCCTTCTGAAGCTGTTTAGTATCACACATGATACTTGTCTCACACTTTGTAAAATCTGAGTGGGGAATTCTGCATTCATTTCCTTGGGGAAGGGAAGAATAGGCAGAAATTCAGAGAGAATTATGGAGATGAGTACTGACCTTTGACTGTCAGATTTGGGTACACATTTTAGGAGTTAGATTTATAGTCAGGGCAGGGCTGCCCACAAGGCTCCCTGCTGTGCCCTACCCCCCTCATACACACAAGACAAAGGGCAAATGGGTCCCAGGGTTGAGGAGGAGGAAAGTCTGAAGGGGAGTTAGAAATGTGCAGATCCTAAAATGCTTGAGAGATGGCCCAGCATACTGGTGTCTCCAACCGGACTGAACCCTGAGGGAAGGGATGAGAGGGAGGGAGCCCAGGTCAGTCCAGGAATTGTAGCTCTGATGGACCTTGTGGGCCCTTCCTCAGAGAAGGGTTCTGAACACTTAGCAAGACTCAAAGCAGAAATGGCTTTGTTGTCAGGAGAGGCCAACATTCCTTGTTTCAGCCCCTGGGCTGAAAGTATCTGTTGGTTTAATCTTGATTTTTTTTTTAAGGAATGTAAAAAATAATAAAACTATTTTTATCTGTATAATTTTGGATATAGAAAATCCAAAGAAATACATACATATAAACAAACACAAACAACTATCTGAACTAATAATGGGGTTCAGCACTGTGTCAGGATCCAAGATCGATTTGCAATATCAGCTGTGTTTTTATGTACTAGCAATGATCGTGTTTAATCTTGATTTTGACCCCGTTCAGGTTCGCAGTCTCCTCACTCTGTCCCCTCACTCCTGGCATCATCATCACCCATCCCTACTACCTCACATGCCCACTTGACCTGTCTTGCTCCTGGAGGCAGCTGTGCCTGTTGGCTAATGGCTTAGTCAACAAGCCTGAAAGAGCCTCAGGAGATTTCCAGGGTCCCAGCCTGCCTGGGGGACAGAGAAATGATTATATGAAACCCCAAGAAAAGGGAGTAAATTGAGATTATGCTTCTGCCACCAAGCAGAATGCATACAGGAAGTAAAATGAAGTTTACTTCTGGAACATTGGAGCACTTTGTTATTCTTTTCCACATGGTTTGTGTAGGTGTGAACTGTGAATAAGAACGGGACTAGTAACGAATTGCAGGGCAGATGTTGAAGGCCTATTTTTAGATGCGGCTGATTGAGACAGGACTGAAAGTCAGAGCAGGTCCTATGCTCAGATTCACTAGAGCAAGGCCAGGGTGACTGTTGCCTAGTCACCACGGGGTTGTTTTATTCAATTAAAAATTACGTCTTGAGGACCAGATGGTGATGGGGGACACAGACTGCCAGCAGTTGTCAGAGTCCCTGAGGGAACAGAGATTGGAAACAGACCTCAGCATCCCATGGAATGGAGCCCACCTGAGAACAGCTGTGCCAGCTTCTGACCCTCAGCTGGGACCACAGGATTCCTGTCTGTCTCGGCCATCATCCCCAAAGCCTGGCACACCCTCAGCTGGACACTTGGTAGGTGTCCAACATGTATTTGATTTGGACAAAATGGATAGGCAAATATGAGGAGAAAAATAGAACACTGAGTTATTAAAATGTGATGGTATAACTGAAAATTTAGGGATGAGGATAACACGGTTCTACTTAAACCCTAGAAGAAAAAGTTTTACTCAGCCTAATCTTCTTATGAGGCCTACCATGATTGCCCCTTATTTGAAGTTGCAAACCCGCTTTTCTCCTGCCCCGTTTTTAGTCCCCATTACCCTGATCAACTTCTCTTTTATTCATATTTAACTTTTCATTTTCTCACTGTCATGTGTATATCTGCTAAAATGTCATCTCCACTTTGAGAGTGCCTCAGTCAGCAAACGCTGTGGAAACGAGGAGCACAAACACCTCAGCATCTTTCAACTCATGTTTCTTTTCCTGCAGGAAAATCAAGGAGACTGTGCTCATTAATGTCAACCAGAGATGGCAACTAATGGCGACTCATTGCTGATCACACTACCCTGACCTCAGATGCCATGGAGAGGAGTTCACAGTAAACCACCCACGGTGCAGTGGGAAGTGTGATCCGCCCATAGAAAGAGCAGTAAATGTTTGTGCACAGTGAAACAATCTCCACCAGAGCAGGAGCTGGTGTCTTCTGTACATTCATTTAACCTAAGCACATACATAGCTTCCATGAGGCAGGCTCCATAGCTATTTGCTTCTGATTTGTTTCCAAATTTCCAATTTTTACAGGTATCTGTGCTGAAGAAAAAGCTTTTTCTGCATCAGGGGGCAGCCTGTGTGTGTGCTGTTGTTTACCTGTGGTAAAGACGTCATAAGAAAAAATATGATACGAGAAGATTCATTGTGCTGTATAATATACATCTCAGGCTTTATTACCCAAGGTGAAAAGGCAATAAAATCACTTTTCTCTTAAGAACTAAAACTATTATGATAATCATTCTCATCTTATAAATAAGCTGGAAATCCAGTTTTTATCTAGGATCTTCCTTTCCCAGATCACAAGGATTTCTTAAACTTGTTCATGAATTCATTTTTGAGTACCAGCCAATGTCAGTCAGTGAAGCAGGAGCCAGGTGGGCTTCACAACGGCTGAGCTCAGCAAACCACGTGGCTGGCCTCCACTACCATTTCTCCCACTCACATGACACTGGGCTATGGACCCTGAGGTCATGACAGCCATGTTGAAGCTGGGTGTCTTCCTCAGGCAGGGTCTGGCCAGCTGCCGGCTGGCTCTTGCTGACAATATGCCCTGCTCTCTACCTGATCACCTCTGCAGATGCTGTCAGCTCGCCCAGACTCAGAATGAGAGCATTTTCCTCTCAAATCCATGTTCAGTTAGGTGTGTCCTACAGCAAAACAGCATGGGAAGCAAGCTTCAGTTTTTAGGGCTGCACAGTTTTTAGTGCTGTACTTTCAGTATACCTGGAAACAGCATTTTCTCCAGAACATTTCCAAACACATCAAGGAGAGGTCAAGTAGTGTCGGGGTCCAGCATCAATAAAGCAAAAAAGTGCAAAGAACCAGTTTCCCTCTCCCTGTCCTGTTCCTGGTTTCCTTTTTCTCTTAAGGAATTTTTCCTATCGGCTCTCTGGTTTTCCTTCCCTGTCATATGGTCTTCATTGGAGCTACTGGCCCTTAGGTGTGTCCTAGTATCTTTTCATCACAAGGAGAAGACATCAGTGTCAGGGTCACTCTGCTCCCGCATGAGTCTGTTGCTCTCAGGTACATACCTGTGTGAAACAAGAGGCAAATGTTGGGTTGGAGGGCCATTTGCCATGTGCACGGACATTTCATAAAGCCAGGTCCCTGACAAGTTTAAGATATGCTTAAATCTTCACAGCCAAAAGGAACACTCAATTCTGTCTTCCCAAAACAAGGAGTATGCTTCCTCAAAGTACAATGCCAACCCATGACCAGGAAGGCAGAAGCTGCTTGAAACTTTTTAATTGGCAACTTTCCATCTACAAAAATCTGAAGGTCCAGTCTCTACTGACACCCTGTACATTTTGCGTATATCCTCACTTCCTGGGGCCACTTATGACAAGTCATGCCAACAATTTCTATCTGTTGGAGATCATTGAAAATTATTTAGAAATATTTGTATGTTGGAATGAAACAAAATCAGATAATGATTCCAGATATCTGTTTCTGATTTCAGGCAATGCATTCCCCTACTAGGGTCTGTTTCCTCTCCCATCAAAGGAAAGAAGGAAATCTGAATATCTCTGAGGTTACATCTCTATGCCATTTTATCATTCCAGTATTCATAAATTTATGCAGAATTAGACCTTGAAATACATAGGAACTACACAATTGCAAAGAATAAAATGAAAACACTGATGATGATATTAGAAGGAATGGGAATAACATTTGTGTGTCCTATAAGAAACTGTTCCAATGATATTGGTAGCTCAAAGGGAATGAAAAGAGTTTTTAGATGTGCGATGCACAGGGCACTTTTATATTACAGCAGATAGCTCATCTTTCAATCCATCTGATTTTCAATGAGATGTAGGCATCAGTTGTAGCAACTTCAATTCTAAATGGGGAAGACAAAGTTAATTAACTAAAGCCTTTGAAACTCTCTGACAGCTATCATTTTCTTGCAATTGTCCCTTGCCAAAAAAAAATACAGAGAAAAACAGATATTGAAGCTATGATAAAGTGTGTTCTATTTGAATTTTCTCATTGGTGCCTGGATTTCTACTGAGAAGATGGGAAATATGATCCATTGTTTCTCTCACTTTTGCAGTGAGCAAAAATTTCATTGTTTTAAAGACTGGATTTAAGGTTTAGTTCTCAGTATATTTGATTGAATTATTGTAAGATATTTAATTAGACAGAAAGTTTGCAAATCACATTTCTGATATAGGACTTGTATGTAAAATATATAAAGAACTCTCAAATTCAACAAAAGAAAAACAAAGAACCTAATTAAATAAATTAAATAGATATTTCACCAAGGAAGGTATAGTGAGGATGATTAATCATATAAAAATATTCTACAACATTAGCACTAAGGAAATGCAAATTAAAATTACAATAAGATCCTTCTAAACATCTACTAGGATATTTACTATTAAGTAAAAAACAAAAACGCCAATATCAAATACCGGGGAGGATGCAGAACAACTGGAACTCAACTGTGTGACTGATGGTACATGAGGCATCATTGTACAGGGTTTGAAAATGTTTGTATACCTAAGTGCGCTGCAATATAAACTTCTTTAAGGGAAGAAAAACTTGCTTTAGTAATTGCTGATATGCAAAGGATTGTCATAATACTCAATTTTAGGAGTAAGGTAAAAGCTAATGATGATAAAAACTAAACAAAAGAGACAAAACACTGCAAATGAGAGCATCTCTAACGTAGGTAGAGAGGTCAGGAAAAGTCTTCTTGTGCTCAAGAGCACGATGTGTTTTCTGTTATGGGTCTTCTCATGTGCAAACTCACACTTAGGGTAGGGGCATACATCAGATTATAGAAAAAGGACTTATACTCATGTTTTTATACACTTGCCATTAAAATAAATGTTATACGATGACAGCCAAATAAAAAATGTACATCTCTTTGGGTAGTATCAGTTTATTTGTTTTCCTTAACCTCGTGGGCCAGGTTGTTTTATAGAACAGCTGTATCACTAGTAATAAAAGTTCACAAGATTTGTTAATTATTGTATAGATTTTATGTCATCATGACCCAAATGAGATTTTATTCTGAGACCTCTATATTTAGTTAAGTCTCATACAATGTTGAATTGACTAAACTGTTTTAATTCATATAGTTCACAAAAATTTACTTTGCCATTAAAAACAATAAAGACATTTCCAGAAATAGAATGTTTCCACGCAAATATATTAAAAATTAATTTCCACATTTATTCCCTCTGCAAATGTTCATTGTTTGAAGATAACATTAGTTAAATCATCATCATCATTTAAATCATCATATTTAAATCATCATATTTAAATCATCATATTTAAATCATATTTAAATCATCATATTTAAATCATTAGTTAAATCATCATCATTAGTTAAATCATCATATTATAAAAAAATCATAATTTTTCATAAAAAATTTTAAATGTGTAACAAATAAATGATTGGTTTTATAAATATAAACACCTCAAAGATATTCCTGAATACCCAGTGCTGTCTGTTCTTTTTAAACACATTTGTAAACATGTATAAGATAAAGGAAAGGACTTACCATAACAAAAGTTAAATTAAAAAGCTGGAAAAACTGCTTAATACCTGACAATTCAAGTAATATTGTTGAGTCTTCATGTAGTATTTAAAAGTACCAGTGAATGCATTTATGAATTATATTTCTAATGGAATGCTAATGGAATAAAATGAAGAAGACAGTAATTAAAGAATTGCGTATTTACAAATAACTTTTAGCTGACATCAAGTTAAGCATGACTATGTAAGAAGTTAGTGTCATACAAGAAGAATACCATTTTTTGAAGATACTCACCTCCTTTCTCAAAATCAGGACAAAACACAAATTGCCCCAGCAAGCTAAGATTCCAATATTTCTTAATAGAAAGAAATGGCAAATATATTTTTAAAATGTGTCCTTCTGTTAATTTTTATAAATTCTATCATAAAACTCCATGCATTTTTGCATATCATATGAGAGATGATCTACAGTTCCTTTGAATCTAATATCAGTTAACTCCATTTTCCCATTTTTAAAGTTGTGCAGAAACTTTTTTCTTTAGTTTTCAAACATCTATTTCTAGTATAGAAATGGCATTTGTGAGATCTTTATGAAATAAGCATTTTTATCGTATTTTAACATATTGTACTAGTGATGAAAATCATCATGGGATTTCATGCCCAGGACTTTTCAGAATCAATGAAGAGGCTTAGATGGAACATATGCTTTTTATGCTTACTCTGAGCTTTGTTTTCATGAGAAACTGTGACATTCATCTAAGATACGCATGCTAGTAAGCACTAAGGTTTAATTCAGCACGACAATTAGAAGATATTTTAGTAATAAATTGATGTGAATGGGTAGCTGAAATTTAAAATTTAAGCAAAAAGAAAGAAGCAAGAACAGAGAGGTCAAGAGAACAGATTTAAAAACTCACAATCCCAAGTATGGAATGAACAAAACCAAAGGAAGTTAGAAAAAGTTGATGGTATGAAACTCAAAAGGAGTTTAACTTGAGGTATCTCTAACAGAACAATTCTTATACCAGATTTATTTTGAAGAGACTAAAAACGTGAAACTGTGTCAAGCCGTCACTTTTAATGTGAGGCAATTTCCTTAGAATAGTTGCCATTTTGGTGCTATTGTACTTCTACACTATAAAAGTGATATTGCCTGGTTCCACTTTTACATAGCATGTAGAAAACTGCAATAAAATATTGTCCTCACCATAACAATGGGTAGCAACCAGATAAACCATAAAATTATAACTTTTTTAACCCATCAGAGACCAAAGTCATAAAGCAATAAAGTAAACTTAATCCCAATAAATGACAAGCCTCTCAAAGGACAAAAGGGACATATAAATTGTTTCATCTTTGTGGAGCATGAGAGGAAGTGGTAGTGACTATAATATCAGGCAACAAAAATTCTTCAACATTATCAAATTTCTAGAGGCTGAGTATGTGCCTGTGTGATAGTTTAGAATCTGTGGGAATCCCAGACATAAAGGGAGGGAAACCTACTTGACGGCTTTTTTCTACAGCCACAGCTGGGTGTTTGTGAGAAAGCTTGAAGACCCGCTCTCCATTGCATATGCATACAGATGGTGACCAGCCACTGCTGAGAGACAGAACAGAGCTGTACACATGTGAACCTCTGTATCATAGCAAGTAGCTACCATTTACTGCTGGAGAAAACCAGGAAGTGCTCCTGCCTCATAGTCTCAAAAAAAATGGTCAGCAGCTGCTGAAAGAAGGAGGAAAACCTGACATCTCTGTGCTGCAAGTACACAAAATAAAATTTACCTGCTACCAAAGGAAGCAGAGGAAACCCACTCATGAACACAATCCTGCATTGAAACAGAAGAGCGTCTGGCTGAGAGTGGAGAGGGACAAAAAGGTAACTTGCGTTCAAAACTCCCACTGACACCAAGCGTGGTTTTGTAACCTTGTGGAGGAGGGGATGGAATAGTGAGAAAGCCCTACTTGAAAGAGAAAGATATACATAAAAGTAAAAGGTTGGGAAAAGACATATCATGCAAATTCTAAGCAAAAGAAAGCTGGCGAGGCTCTATAAGCTTCAAACAAGGAAAAAACGTTAGAACAAGAAATATTCCCAAAGATAAAATGGGACATTCCATAATGATGTAGAGATCAAGTCACAAGAAGAACATAGCAATCTTAATACAAGTGAAGCAAATAATAACAATTCAGAATATCTAAAGCAAAAGCTGGTAAAACTAAAAGAAGAAATAGAAAAATCCATAGGTATAGTTGAAGACTTCAATTCTTTCTCAGTAATTGAGGGAGGAATAAAGAACTGAGCATAGTACATGTACTAAAGACATTAAAAGGATAATAATAGACTATTATAAAAATTTTTTCCAATAAACTTGATAATTTTGATGAAATGGATAGAGTCCTTGTAAAACTCAAATGACCAAACTTTACTCAAAAAGAAATAGAAAACTTTATATCCTGTATAGGAATTGATTTCTTAGTTAAAATATTTCTCACAAAGATCCTGGTAAAGATGACTTAACTGATTAATTCTACCAAATATTTAAGTAATAATGCCAATTCAACACAAACTCTTCCAAAAAATATTTTAAAAGGAGGTAAATCTTTCTTATACATTTTATGGGAACTTCATTACTCTGATACCTAAACAAGGTAAAATATTTGCAAAAAAAATTAAACATAGAAGAAATCTTTGTGATAATATGACAGACAAAGATTTGTTAGATAAGGCATTCATAAGTTACCTGGCTTCAAAGTTTAAAGCACTGCTCATCCAAAAACACAGTTAGGAAAATGTGAAGACAACCCAGAGACTGGGAGAAAATATTTTCAAAATGTATAACTGACATAGGACCTTTATCCATAATAAATAAAGAACACTTACAAATCAATAATAAGATAATCTTAAGAAATGGAAAAATATTTGAATGAATACTTCACCAAAGAAGGTACAAGAATGGAAAATAAGCCTGTGAAAATATGCTTAATATCTTTTTTTTTTTTTTTTTGCTGTACACGGGCCTCTCACTGTTGTGGCCTCTCCCATTGCAGAACACAGGCTCTGGATGCGCAGGCTCAGCGGCCATGGCTCATGGGCCCAGCCCCTCCATGGCATGTGGGATCTTCCCGGACTGGGGCACGAACCCGCGTCCCCTGCATCGACAGGCAGACTCTCAACCACTGCACCACCAGGGAAGCCCTATGCTTAATATCTTAAGTCATAACTGAAATGACATTAATATCAAGATAAGATATCACTATACACACACAAAAAGGCCAAAGTTAAAATGGTTGACAGAATCAAATGTGGTATGGATGTATAGCAATTGGGAAAGCAAAACGGTGTGACTTTTCTTTTGAATAGCAGTTTGGTAGGTTTTTGTGAAATTGAACATATACTTATCATATGATACAGCAATCCTATTCCCTGAATATAGGCTTTCCAAAGAGCAATAAAAACATGTTTTCCCACACAATGATCTGCACACAAATGTTATAGTAGATTTATTAATATTAACCCCAAACCAGGAATATCTCAAATGCTCATCGATAGGTTAAAAGATAAACAGAGTAAGTCCATGCAATAAAATACTATCCAGATACTTAAAGCACTGAACTACTGACACATGCAACAGTATGAATGAATCTCAAAACTACAGGAAAGAAGGTGGACACAGAAGATAACATAATGTAGAATTTCATTTGTATGACATTTAAAAAGGCAAACTTATAGAACCAGGAATCATATCAGTAGTGGCCACTGACAGTTAGTGGGAGGAGGAAATTGACTTGAAAGGAACATAAGCTGACTTTTTAGGTGACAAAAATGTTCCAAATCTTGATTGTGGTTGTGGTGTACCATGACCGTACATATTTGTCAAACTGATTTAACTAAACAGATCTGGGTAATGAGCTAATTATGTTTTTAAATTGTGAAGAAATACCTGTACAAGAGATAAGTCAATAAAGCTTAGTAAACAGGCTGATTTGAAAAATAACTAATTAGAACATATAGATTTATAAAATATGATCTCATTAAAATAGAAAGTGGTTAGGCTAAATGGAAAATTAGAAATGAACAGAGTATAAGAGAGCTAGAAATTGGATCTGAAGTGGAGCAATAAAACACAGGTGGCATATGTATAAAAAAATCTATAATTAAACCTAGTATAGTGAAACTGCAGGACATCAGAATGAAGAATCTTAAAATTAGAAAAGAAAACCTAAGACAGAGAGAGAGGGAAAGAGATAAGCCACAAAAAAGGAACGATTACTCTTCTCAATGGCAGAGTAGAAGCCAGAAGACACTGAAATAATAACTTCAAATTACTGAAAGAAAATTACTATAAACCTAAAATTCTACACAGAGCTAAATAATCATTCAGAAACCAAACAAAAACATCACTGGATAAAAACTGAGAAAGTTTACCACTAACAGATGGGCATAAAAGGAACCTTTAGGGAAACACTTTAGAAAGAAGGAAAATGATATTAGAATAAAGGTCTGAGATGGGGGGAAAAATGGTGAGAAATAAATTAGTAAATAGGTTTTAAATTGAAAATAATTGACCACAGCAAGACAAATAATGTTTTATTTTTGGAATTAAAAACATATTTTCCTGAAACATCAGAAAACAAATTTTAAGCAAGATAGATGGAACTGGAGTTACAGTGTTCTAAGATCCACAGATTGCTTGGGAAGAGAAAGATACAATGATTACTGTTAGATGTTGAGTGTGCATGATAGAAGGTTAAAAACACACACTGAAGAAATGTGATTAGCAATATAATTTCCAGAAGAAAAGAAAAAATGGAATTTAAGAAAATAAAAATAAGACCAAAAATTTTAGAAGCAAAATAAGGAAAAAAATACAAAGCATAAGATAATATGATTAAAGCTAATTTTAAATATTAGTAATGACCATAAATATAATGTAAAAGGAACAAACCACATTTTCTCAACACAGTGGAATTAATATTGAATTAAGAAACAACTCTCCAAATATATGGCATATTTTTCATTAAATAACTCACAGATTAAGATGTTACATTAATAAAAATTTGAAAATATATACATAGATAGTAATAATTATAAAATGATACTAAATCCAAGGTTTGTATAATAAAATTATAGTGGTATTTTAAAATCCTTATAAAATATTATTTATTATTATTATATGTTCTTAAATGCTTATAGTAAAAAAGGAAGAAGGAATATAAAGTGTATGAGCTAATCATCCAACTCAAAAAAATTGGAGAAAGAACAAAAAATTAATCCAAAGACATTAGAATTAAGGGGAAAAAAATTGAAAGCAAAAGTAGAAGAGATAATCCAAAAAGCCAAAAATTAATTGTAGGCAAAGATTAGTTAATACCCAGTATTTGTCAAGATTGATTTTTTAAAAAGTAGAAGGCAAAAATAGTATAAAAATTTAAGGTGATACAATTACAGACAATATGAGTTATCTTTAAGAGCAAGTGAGTAATACCAAAAAATCTATGATAATGAATTTGAAATGTGATAGCTACAGACATATTTCTGAAAAATATAACAACAAAACTGATATGTAGGAAAGACAAAACCAGGGCTTCCCTGGTGGCACAGTGGTTGAGAGTCCGCCTGCCGATGCAGGGGACACAGGTTCATTCCCTGGTCTTGGAAGATCCCACATGCCAGGGAGTGGCTGGGCCCATGAGCCATGGCCGCTGAGCCTGCACGTCCGGAGCCTGTGCTCTATAAAAGGAGACGCCACAACAGTGAGAAGTCCGCGTACCGCAAAAAAAAAAAAAAAAAAAAAAAAGAAGAAGACAAAACAAGCCAAAATTATAATCACTTCAGAAATTAAATTATTATCCAGAAGCTAACTCATTAAAAGTAACAATCTAGTTTTACAGGTAAGTTCCACCAAGATTTCAAGGAAAATAAAATTTCAATATTATACAAATTCCCTGAGAATAGGGAAAAATATATTTCCTAAATAATTTAAAGAATCTAGAATCGTTTTAGTACTATAATTGTTCAAAGGCAGTTAAAAACAATATTCCATGCAAATTTCATTTTCATGTGTATATAAATACTTAAAACAATATTGGCTGGTAAAATCCAGTAAAGTACTAAAAATTATGTACATCATGACCAAGCTGAATTTACTTCAGGAATGCAAGCTGTTTCAATATTTTAAAATATTCTAACTTACCATTATGTATAGATAATATGATTGCTTATTATTCACATTTTTAAAAACCCAGGATTTTTTGAACTTAATTTTTTAGATTTAATGAAGGAATTTAACAAGTTTCTAATATGAGCACAATATAAAACCAATTTTATTATTATACTCTGCAACATATATTTTAAAAATAATTGTAATTAAAAAACAAATACTGTTTATAGTAACAATAAAAGTATTTAGTACCTAGAAATAAGTCTAAAACAGCACACATTTCCTTTAAGGAAAAAGTCATCAATAAATAGACCTAACATATCATGTATACAATGTCTTAATATATCATAAAGGTGTCAATTTTCTGCAAACTATAGGTTCAATGAAGTTCCAAACATACTCTCAAAAGGATTTCCAATAAAATTCATTAGACTTATACAAAAACATAATTTAAGTACCCAAAATAGCCAAAATTTTGGGGAAAAAGAAGATAATTCGATGATTTAAATGCCAAGTATCTAGGTTTAATATAAAAATATAGACAGTATAACAATATACTATAGGCACAGGTATAGACAAACAGACCAGTGGAATAAAATTAAAAGCCTAGAATCAGGGTACTAGTTCACCCAGACAAGGAGAAAGATTCAATTCTGGAAGAGTACATCAGTGTTTTCAACTGTATTGATAATGTTTTATTATTAAATTTGGATAATGACTATATCGATTTTATTTTGTTGTTCTTTTGTACATTATTATATGTTTTGTTTATGTGATAATAAATTACAAACACAAAACCCAATTATTTAATTATAGCCTCCGCATATTTAAGAAAAGTTTTGTCAAAGGAAAAGCATGCTACCAGTTTCTTTTCTGGCAGTATAGAAACCTAGACTATCAGCTTGTCAGAAGTTTTATTTAACCCATAAGACCTTTAAACATTCATACTTGCCATTTTAATTTCATAATCATAAAATCCCATATAGAAATTCAGGCAGTTTTATTTTCATTATGCAAAATTGGGTAAAAAATTTTACATGAACTGCAAAGCAATTGAAGTCCATAAGTAAAAAGAAAGTTCAAAAGTTATTTCTCAATGGTTCAAAACATCTGTTCCTTGAGTACACAGAATCCTTTCATGTTGATTGTAATTTGGTGTCTTAAATATGTTATCAATATTTTAAAGAGCCAAAAAGAGAATGCAAATTTATCAGCATTAAGATTACATAGAATAATTAAAATTTCTTGTTTGTTTTGTCTATTACTATATCAATTCAGTGAGAGTAACTCATGATGTTCATGCTAATTAGCAACTTTAATTGGAAATTATAAATGTCTCTTTGACAATGAGTAATTAGTTCATAAATGTAGCCTGTTTAGTAATCAGCAAATTTTTTCCATAAGGTCCAGAAGAGAATATAGATTAAAAGTTTGTTTGGTGATATCAGTTTTGAAAATCACTGAACCATCAATCACAATACACAACTCTTAATTCAGTAACTAGCAAGAAAATTAGTAAACTATCAGTAGCTTCCCATAGGAATAACTTGAGAGAATTTATTTCTGAATCTTTCTACCTTTTCACAGAAAACATGTAAGACAAGGGGACAAGTCAGCAAGAGCAAACCAGAAAAGGCATATTCAGCCTAGGAAAGAGAGAAAACAAAAATTACAAACAATATAGCAATATCATCAAAAGCAAAAAACAGCATCAGAACTGGTAAGAAGGCATAAGAAAAATAACAGAACATTGGGACAGAGAAGAACTGGGAAAAGGAAGGGTCCATAGTAGTGAAAGACGGCAGTTGTTTCCAGATTTACAAAAATCTGAGAGCTCAGCTTTTATTTGGAACTGCTATGAGTCGGGCTAAGACTGAACAAAGGGCAAGTACTTGGAGAGCACAAGAGGAAAGTAATAAAAGTGTTCAGATCCCCACAGGTGACAGCTCAAAAGGTGAACAAAAATATAACTCCTGAAGCACATGGGTCACCTTGGAAGGCAGTGAGTACTCTACGTGGTAACAGTGAAAGAGTAGGCACACAGGACTGATGGTAAAGACCTCCAAAATTTGTAAGGTTCTAAGAGATAAAGTCGGAAAAGGTTTCTGCATTTTAAAAAATAGTTGTCCCCTGAGGAACAAAGTTTCTGCCTCTGGAAGAAAGGAAATAAGCAACATCAACCACAGAGTACACATATATAAAAACCCACAGTGACCTGTGGAAGGGCAAAAGAAAATGTTCTCTCATCCTGGGGAAGTACTGAAAATCATCCTGGACCCAGTCAGTTAGAGATCCTCCATCACTGGGGACGAAGCAGGATGACTTAGAAAGCTCTATCCCTGAAACCCAGAGACATAGGATGTAAGACAGAGGCTGAACCAGGAAACAGAATCCCCTGGCCCCATTGCCAAGGCTACCAAGCACCAAGTAACCAAGATTTTCTGTTGCTGAAGGAGGGGAAGGAATAAGAAACTAGACTCTCTCTGAGGTATAAGTGCAAAGGCAACACCTGAAGCTGTGGTTGGAGAGGTACATTGAGGTAAAACTCTCTGGAAAATTATCCAGAACCTAAGCACAAGGTAACACTGGGGGAATTTGAAGCCAGTGGTGTACCGAAGGTAGACATGGAAACAGCAAATTCCAAATCCAGATCAATTCCGGACATAATTTATTCAACTTCCCATTACCACCAATAATGACATAGCTAAAACATAAGCATGCATATTTCCAGGCACAAACACTACTCCCCATATCTATAACATACTGTCATATATACTATGAACATCAGTCAAAAATTATAGGATCAGAAAAAAAAAAAAACTTCTGATAAATAAAGCTGTCAACAGAATCAGACACAAATAATGTAGATATTGAAACTATCAGTAAGGAATTCAAAATAAGTATGAAAAATATGTTCATAGTGGAAAAGGCAGTCAACATGCATGAACAGATGGAAATTTGAAGAGAGAGGTAAGAACAAAAAGACTCAAGTGGAAATGTAATATGTATGAGTTTATTGCTGCTGCAACGAATTATTGAGAAATTGGTGCCTTGAGACAACAGAAAATTATTATCTTACAGTTCTGGATGTCAGATCCAAAATAGGTACACTGGGCAAAAATCAGGATGTTGACAGAGCTACGTTCCCTCCTGGAAGCTCTAGGGGGAGAATCCTCATCCCTGTCCTTTGCAGCTTGCAGAGACTGACTGCATTCTCTGACCCCATGCCTTGTTTACAAAGTCAGCAGTGGCAAACTGAGTCTTTTTAACATTACATTGCTCTGACCTGGACTCTTCTACCTCCCTCTTCCACACTGCAGGACCCTTTGGCCCACCAAGGTAATCCAGGATAACCTTTCCATTTTAAACTCTATTAAGTTTATTAGCAACTTTAATTCCAACTGTAAAATTAATCCCCATTTACCATGTCAATATATGTGCTCCCTCCGCCCCAGATTCATATGTTCAAATTCTACCCCCCAATGTGATGTTGTTAGAAGGGGGGACCTTTGGGAGGTAATTATATCATGAGGGTGAAGACCTCATGCATGGGATTCGTGCCCTTATAAAGGAGAGCACAAAGAGCTCCCTTTCCCTTTCACACATGTGAGGACACAGTGAGGAGATGGCCATCTATGGACCAAAAATTATGCCCTCACCAGACCCTGGATTTGCCAGGGCCTTGATCTTGGCTTTCCCAGACTCCAGAACTGTGAAATACATTTCTCTTGTTTCTGAGCCACCCAGTTTATGGTAATGTGTTATAGCAGCCTGAACAGAGTAAGATGTCATGTAACATTACATATTTACAGGTTCCAGAGATTAGAATGTGGATCTCTTTAGGGGACGTTATTCCGCCTACCACACAAGGAATAAAAACACAATAATAGAGATGAAGATTGCCTTTGACAAGTTCATCAGTAGACATGACAGGAGGAGGAAAGTATCAGTGAGCTTAAGGACTGTTCAATAGAAACTGCCAAAGTTGAAACACTAATGGAAAAGAAGAGTATGTCCGGGGGGAGGGGCAGGGGGGCGTATAGGGGAGAGGTAAACAGAAGATCACAGCATCCATATGCTACGGAACTGTATCCAAAGGTATAATTTATGCATAATGGCAATCCCAGACACAGAAGAAAGATCAAATTGGCCAGAAGATGTATTTGAAGAGATAACAGCTGAGAATTTCCAAATGAAAATATAAAACACAGATTCAAGACACTTAGATAACATTAAGCCAGATAAATTCAAGACAAGAAAGAAAAATATCTGAACACTTAATATTCAAATTTCTAAGTTTGCCAAAATTAACACATTACAGTGACTAAAGATAAAAATAAAGCAGACTTTGCGTCATAAATTATACAAGCTAGAAGAAAATGGTAGGGCATCTTTAAAGTGCTGAAAGAAAACTATAATTGTCAATCCAGAATTCTACACCTAGCCAATTGCATTTCAAAAGTAGAGGACAGGTAAAAACTTTTTTCAGACAAGCAAAACCAGAAAATTCATAAATTATACCTTCACTGTAAGATATGTTAAAGAAATTTCTTGAGGCAGAAGGAGTTTTATACCAACATAAACTTTGATCTACAAAAAAGAAGAGATGATTCCCAGAAATTATTAAGTGATGATATATACAGTATATTCTTTGTATCTTAATTAGCTATAAAAATGTATTTACTCTCTAAAACAAAATTGGTACCAATGAATTGTTGTCCAATAGCATGAACAATAGTAAAATAGGACAACAATAACAAAGAAGAAAGGGAGAAAGGATGACTTTACTATTGCAGGGTGCTTGCATGACATGTGTAGCCATCTGTAACTATTTGAACATAGGATGTGGTTAATTAAACTTTTTATATTTTTACCCTAGAATGAACATTTAAAAAAAAAACAGATTTCTAAACATCTATAAAAAGTAAGCCAATAGTGGAGATAAAATGGATTTTTAAAAAGTACTCCCTGTTTCAGCCAGAAAATATCCTACTTGATAAAATGATGACAAAAATAAGAAAATGAATGTGGAACAAGCGAAAGAATAGAGTTTATCCCCCTGGAGTGGCCGCAATAGCAGCAAATAGAAAACCTCTGAAGCTTATAAGATACGCTTGCCCTGCAATTTTGACTCTTCTCACATAGACTAAGACCTCTTGCTCTGTTAGTATTTGTATTCTCAGTGCCAAGAATAGTTTCTGGCTCATAGAACATACCTGATAAATTAATGAGCTGTTACCTTCGAAAATTTAACACCTTCAGGCTTTCTCCTCACTCTACCATATGACATGTTCCTTCCAGAGTCCCACACATTTTATTATATGCTTGTATGTTTTCTCCAGATTGGAGAATCATCAGTTATAGCTTGGTTCATTGAGCCATACTGTGTCATTACTCATGGTTAAATATTTCCAAGAGAGGGGTTACAAACGCAGGTAAAATTTGATTTATTTGTCCAGGAATAAAGAGGATAAGTCATAGTGGAACAATCAACAAAATATCCTTTCAGAAGACTCGTAACATTAAGAAACCATAAAAGTAAAGTGCTTAAATTTTGCATTAGAAACTGTAATACTAGCACTGAAAATATTTATCATCAAAAGTGATTTATTGAATAAAGGTTTACATGCAAACTCTATATCATTATTTACAGGAATAGCTAGATTTGTATAAAAATCATTTGGGGAACCTCATTATAGGAAAAAATATACTGGCAGTACAGCATCTCAGAAACATAACTCTTGCCAGGAATGTACATTAATCAGAATCCCCATAAGATTCAAAACATTAGAAAAATACTTCCTAGACTTTGACTGTCTCAAGAATTCTTGGGCAGAATTGTGAAGCTGCAGAAGAATCCTTGAAAAGAATGGACAAGGGAGCTGGGCTAGAGCAAATAAATAGATTGTGTTTCAGTGCTAAAGACCTTGCAGAGTTAGAATTCATGGAATGATTTTATTAGGGCATTTTGTAAATTGGTTAGCATATTAGTTAGAACTCTTTTTGTTGAAACAAATAGAAATCAATTCAAGTTCATTTAAGCCCACATGGGGACTTTACCATGAGGATACACTGTGTCTCAGAAACTAAGGCAAGAATGCAGTGAGATTTCTGGGGAACCTGGGAAAGGACGATTTTCAGAGATTCATTGTTCTTTTCCCACACTCAGCTGTGATCTCTGTGCACCTGCTCTTTTTGCTCTCACTGTTCCCCAATCTGCACGACCATCACAGCCCTGAGCTATGCCTGCTACAATTCGAATCCCATGAAAAGACTCTCTCCTTAAGGTGCAGTTGCAGATTAAGGAGCAGAATTTACCTCAGCTTCTGTGAGAGGTCCTCTCATGGCAGAAGACCTGCCATGAGAAGGGAAGGGGTAAAGCGCTGAGTCCCATTTCACAAAATGGCTCAGGGACTACCATTGGAAGTGAGAGGAGGAGTTAAGAGGGACCCTACTAACAGCATCTTTTAAAGTGGAGTGACACCACTCACTAGTAAACTTGGTGGCATCTGTGTCCTGCTGTACAGTGAATCAGACTGACCATCACCTGTGGAGGCGATGAAAGAGAAGAGGGGAGGGTGCTGGTGGAGAGATGGCATAAGGACCGTGTCGGGAAGAAGGGACCTTCTCTCCTAACTTCCCTTCTTCTTTTGCATTTGGCCCCAAGAAGAGTATCCAAATAAATATTCCCAGAAAGGATACTCCTGGAACTCTAAACCGTGTATTCACTTTCAAAATTTTAATCTAGGCATATGCAATATGGTACAATGACCAGAATCACTCGCACCCAAGTACAGATCCTGAAACTCCCACCGACTGGTTATGTGAACAAAGATGGGGTTCAACCTCTGTCAACTTCGGTTTCTGATCTGAAAAATAGGGGTTATGAAAGCCTAAATGATAGACAGCATCTGTCTGAAGCCCTCGCCCAGTGCCTGGCTTGTGGTAAGTGTTTCCACGCTGCTTGCTTTAATGAGTGTTAGACTACCAATGTAGGGAAACTGTGGCTTTTATTTCTCTGTATATTGTCATGCACTATCAATTATGGTTTGGAAAATTGCTCAAATTTACATTACCCCTAATTATGTTAACAATGGAACCTGGAAAAATATACCAATAACTGAATAACCCTTTTTGGATGACCTGTCATGTAAATAAGTAGGTTTAGTAAGCCTAAAAGGATCGAGGCGTCTACAATTACTTTGTTCATCTCTGCCAACAAATGGAGATGTATGAACAACTAGTAAGAGCACTTAAATCCTCAAAACTCAGTACACTCTTGTTGGCATGCTTTTTTGTTTTTTCCTTTTCAGGGAATAATAGCTTTAGAAGCTTAATTATTACATTGTAGGGTGAGGTCATGGGGTGTTCCCGGGAGCAGGGGTTATAGGAGAGCTGGAGCGTCTTTTACTTTTACTTCATTTGATGTGCAAATAATGTGTGTGTGTCTTTAAGATTGGATTACAATGGGTGTTTTCTCCAAATACAAGGATAATACAGGGATTCCTAGCATGGAAAGCAAAATTTTCTGTACTGAGAAAAGAAGCTAAAGTATATCTATATCAATAGCTATTGTGACCTCCTTCAAAGAAGAAAAAAATCTATTGCCCTAGAGACTTTTCATTGATAGGAAGAAAGTGATTCTGAGGTCTTAGGCTAAGAGTGAAAGGAAAGTTAGGACTGGCCCAGGGTTGTGAGGCCATATCAATCATGTGCAAATGACTTTCATGGGAGAAAGGCAAAGGTCTCAGAATTTGAATTAGAACAGATTTTCTTCTTCAGTTTGGAGGCTGCAAGGTCATTGGAGACGGGAGCTCTGCTTGGACAATTTTCTCCCAGATTCCAAACCAGATCAGCAAGGGGTTCAACCCAAGAGAGTGGTAAATCCTTTTCCTGATGTCTTAGCTTCCAGCTCCCATCCCCTAAACTACAATCACAAAAGAGGGCCATTTTCCTATTTTTTATTGATATCTCAGTAGCCTCCCACATCAATCCCTTAAAATAAAGACCAGATAAATAATTTCTTTGTGTGCATTTCACTAGCTGCTCAGGAAATAATAAGGGAAGTAACCACAGATTCATAATTAGAGAATTTTTGAATGGTCTTGAGGCAGGAAGTAGATGGGCTCCAGGTTGGATATTTACAGCCAGCCTCCTGTTTACACTTCCAGATAAAAATAACAACAGGAACAGGTTAAATAGCTTTGCCTCTGGTGGACTCTTTAAGATAACAGTACTGGCATGGCAGAGAAACTGAACCCTCCCCTCATAAGAGATAAAGGGACCACATGTTCCTCATTCTCGAGGTCAAGGAGACCTTCCCAACTCTACATGCACAGAAAGCCTCCTCGGGGGCATAGTAGGTTATGTCAACCATCCAACTGGCCTCTTCACTAGAATCCATCTTGGTTAAGAGATGCACAGGCACACATGGGAGGACCCTGAGACAAACCAAATATGAACTCAGAGCCAGGCAAAGCAAGGTGATTAATGACCAGAGGAAACCTGGAAGAAATGCCCCATGTAAGTGATTCAAACTACCACAAGGGCGCGGCTCTTTCTCTGAGTCCGTCCGTGTGTCTATCCACACGTACCCTTTTTCCTCCTAATAAACACTTTACTTGTTTCACTACTTTCCGTCTCTGTGGAAATTCATTTCTACAGCTGACGGGCCAGGGTTTTGTCACTGGCCACTGGTCTAGAGACTAGGATTCAGCACTCCCCCTGCCATGGCCTGACTTCAATCTTTGGCTGGGGAACCAAAATCCTGCTTCCAGCCACTGCAGGCCAAGGCCACCTGAGATCAGTCTTGACTAGCATTTGTTATATGTGAATTTCTAAACAGAGGAAAAACAATACATTATTCTTTCAAATTTCTGATGACTCTGTTTAGTATATACAAACTCAAACAAACCCACATATAATAGTGGTTTTTGTGTTAGATGTTCCACAACTAAATCCAATCTTTGATAGTTTTTGTACCTCCAGGACTATCAGTGATGTGTCACATATGGTTTAGTATAAAAAGCAAGTCTGCTTTTTGCTTTTGGCATGTTTTCTTATAAGAACACTGTTATAACAGTCATTATTCTAAACTTTAGGTCTGGAGGACATAGTATTGGGCAAACCATGGCCATGAGCTATGTGCCTGTTTCTGCCTGTTTCTGTCTTGGGAACACTGCCCTTTATGCATCCTCTATGGCTGCTTTCACATTACAATGGCAAAGTTGAATAGTTGCAACAGAGACTACATGGCTCTATAAGAAAAGTTTGCCAATCCGTGCACAGCAGAGATGGATCATTTTTTTTTAATTTCACATCTTTATTATATTACTCAAATCTTCAAATTAACATTTGAACACTCATTGAGTACAAAAGTTAGTTCTTGGAACCATAAGTCTGATGAGTGTCCATTGAGATAAATGTCATGAAAATATCCCATTAATTGCTTTTCCGTCATCAGTGCCTCAGCACTTCCTAGTGAATGGATGACCACAGTAAGACCATCTCTTTACCTTTTAATTACACTCAATTAATTGCAATGATGTCTAATCTAGTCCTAAAAAAGCTCAAGATGCTATCAAGTGAGTGAAAAATACAGTTTTCCTTAATTCTTTTTTTCTTAGCACCTTCTGTGAATAAGTGTGTTATAAGTTTAATTGGTTTAATTACACTGAACAAAATCTATAAGGAATATGGTAAATGCAATTAAAATTTAGATTGCATATATGTGTTAGCATACAGTATTTAATCAGTTTATGTAGAGCAGATAGAACCCAGGTTTCTTCAAGCCAAATAAGCTCGAAATAATACTGTTGACCCTCTCAGGACATGAAAGGGTTTCCATATAATGTGCGCAATTATATTCTCAGTTAATGTGCATAAATGAGAAAATAGGAAATAGTGTGCTGATTAAATCATTCAATTCAACTAGCTTGTGTAGCTCAGGGAAATCATTAAAAGTGGGGACACAGGTAGGGGGAAGGGTAAGCTGGGAAAAAGTGAGAGAGTGACATGGACATATATACACTACCAAATGTAAAATACATAGCTAGTGAGAAGCAGCCGCAAAGCACAGGGAGATCAGCTGGGTACTTTGTGACCACCTGGAGGGGTGGGATAGGGAGGGTGGGAGGGAGAAGCAAGAGGGAGAGGATATGGAGATGTATGTAAATGTATAGCGGATTCACTTTGTTATAATGCAGAAACTAACACATCACTGTAAAGCAATTATACTCCAATAAAGATGTAAAAAAAAAAAGTGGAAATGGCTGTTGACTAATGACATATATTTAACACTCATAGGGGACTTAACATTTTTTCCCCTATTGCATACTTTGGTGAAAGACATTAACGCATCTATGGAGCAAGCTATTTTAAATATGTGACGTTCTAAAGGATTAAATTAAGAGTTTACCTGTATATTTACTTACACACTGATGATTAGAAGACTCAAATCATACTTCTGATTTTGCCAACAAGTTAAATTAGTTCATTTGTTGAATTTTATACTATATAAATCAATGAAGCATTTATCCCAAGTAAAAAAATATATATATTGAAAGCAAAATCATAAATTCCCTATCCTTTTCTAAGCACTGATTAACTATTAGATAATTATTTTAAAAATAGAGGTCACCTTAAAGCAGGCATCAGCATAGTTGGGATATAATTATGTTTTGACCTGGACCAAATTACTGGTGATAATTATAGTGATAATTATTTTTCTTATTATTTCTCTTTATTGAGTCTTTAACATAATTTTAAAAGTAATATAAGCGTTGAAAAAATTAAAAACAGAGATGTGTTGCTAGATTGACTCCTTTTACTCTTAATGTCACCACCATGAGGCAATCATTGATAACAGTTTGATTTATTTCTTGCACAACTTTACCTAAGCCAGTAGTTCTTAAAGATGTTCCCAGAGTCCTGGGGTGCCCGGAGGTCTTCTCAATGGAACATAAAGTCAAAACTGCCTTTATAACATACTGAGATGTCATTTGCCTTCTTGCTGTGTTGACATTTGCAATGATGATGAAAAAGCAATGGTGGGTAAAACTGCTGGTGGCTTAGCATGAATCAAGGCAGTGGCACCAAAGTGAACCCACAGTCACCGTATTTTCATGGCTACAGCACTGAGAAAAGAAGCAATTCTCACCTAAGAATATTCACACTAAGAGCAGTAAAAATTAACTGTATTAAATTTCAACTCTTATTTACTTGTTGAATGGGACTTCTGCATAAAGTATATCTGGTACATGCCGAAGGATGGCTGTCCCCAGGAAAAACACTTGTGTCATCGTTTCATTTGCAAAATGAACTACTTCCTTTTTTCACATACATCATTTTACTTGAAAGACTGACAAACTATAATTATTCAGACATGAGTGTTTGACAGATATTTTGTCAAAAAATGATGAAAGTGAGCCTGTTACATACAGGAAAACAATTGACAGCATTTGTAGCTAATGATAAAATTCAAGCTTTCATGTCAAATTCCAAATTTTGGAAAAATTATATTCACCACTTTTGAGCTCAACAGCTTCTCAACATTCAAAGACCTTTCTGATGAGTCTGCTGATGATATTAATGTATCTTAGCTCTTTGATACTAGCTAATAAAATCTGGCAACTTTTACAAGATCTACATTACTCAAGAAATCACTAATTTCCAAATGACCATTACATGATGTTGCAAATTTACACATGGGTAAAGCATCCTTTGAAAATGTAACTACAACCAATGGATTTTAATGTAACAGAGTATGAAAAAAATCATTGACATGAGAAGGTGACTTAGCAGAAGGCCAAAGAAGAACATATATCATGAAAGTAATTTACAAAGGAAACAGAGTAAGAAGCAAATAAATCTCTTCAATATTAAATAAACTGTAAAAATATTCATGTTCATCATTTAGAAAGTCCTCAAGAAAGTAAGATATGTTATGGGAATGAAAAGTAAACCAGCAGAAATGAGGAAATAATGGAAAAATTATATATAGAATCTTTATAGAGATGAAAACTGCAGTAGAAATAAGAAAAAAAGTATAATAAACATGCCAGGAATATGGTAAGTTAGAAGTAAGTGCTATGGAAAGGCAATGAACATAAATATAAAATGATTTTCAATAAGGTGATTGGATGTTAAGAAGTTCACAAATGGTACATACAAGTAATGACAGTATAAGACATAATAGTAGGAAACTCTCCTGGTATAAAAAAGAGACAAATCTGTAGATAGGAGAGGCAAAGATGGTGTTCGAGGAGAGAATGATGCAGATAAAAAGAGTAGCAAAATAGTCTAAGGAAGTTCTGAACTCCATTAATAAAAAAATTATATTAATAACCATAACAAAAAAAAGTTTCATAAAAAAAGTGATTTGAAAAATTTATACCAGTCAAGCTATCCTTTAAATAAAAGACAACATTTAGGTAATCATGAGCAATTTTAGAGAAAAAAAAATCTCTAATCTGATGTTCAGCCAAAGAGAAAGTGAAATACAAGTTAAGAGAAATAAAAACAAAAGCAAATGTGGTAAAAGTGACTGCTACTGATAATTGAAACTCTTTAAACATAAAACTTAAAGAAATTCCGTTTATTTTCCTCTTTAAAGTCAAATGAAATTACAGCTGATAATGTCCTTTTAAGAATCATACATATTATCATGTAATTTTTGTAAAATGATTTCATACATCTAACGTTTCAAATGCATGTAAGAGATCTATATCTGGAATAAAGTTTGTAAAATATTAACAGTGTTCATTCTCTGGGTGATCTGATTTAGGAAGATATTCCCTTTTTCTTTCTTTTTCTTTATTTTAAACTCTTCTGTGTTGGCTGAGTTATTTTTGTAATTGTTTTTTTTTAATAAATTTGTGTTTTTTTCAAAAAGAAACATATTTCCTGGAAGTTCTCATAAACTTTCTCACTGCTCACCTGCTTTACTCTCAGGGTATTCCTTTATTGAACTATTGCCAATATGAAATTCTAACACATGTGACATATTGGCCTTGGGGTAGGGCAGGAGGCAGAGGCAGGCAGGGAACAAGAAAACTGTTACCTGAGGCTGGAAAAACACTAAAGAGAAATGACAAATGTTGATCTGCTTGTCAACTATTATTCCACTAAAACAGTGTCTTGATTACTGAAGCTTTATAATATTTTTTGAAATCAGATATCGTGTGTCCTTCAACTTTGTTCTTGTTTGCTTGTTCGTTTGTTTGGCTTTTCAGAGTTGTGTTGCCTATTATACTTTCTTTACTTTTCTATATAAAAAGAAATGAAATTGAGTTATTTGTAGTGAGGTGGATGGACGTAGAGTCTGTCATACAGAGTGAAGTAAGTCAGAAAGAGAAAAGCAAATACTGTATGCTAACACGTATATATGGAGTCTAAAAAAAAAAATGGTTCTGAAGAACTTAGGGTCAGGACAGGAATAAAGACGCAGATGTAGAGAATGGACTTGAGGACATGGGGAGGGGGAAGGGTAAACTGGGATGAAGTGAAAGAGTGGCATAGACATATATACACTACCAAATATAAAATAGATAGCTAGTGGGAAGCAGCCGCATAGAATAGGGAGATCAGGTTGGTGCTTTGTGACCACCTAGAGGGGTGGGATATGGAGGGTGAGAGGGAGGGAGATGCAAGAGGGAAGAGATATGGGCACATATGTATATATATAGCTGATCCACTTTGTTATAAAACAGAAACTAACACACCATTGTAAAGCAATTATACTCCAATAAAGATGCTTTAAAAAATAAATAAATTTTAGCAATCTACAGATTCAATGCAATCCCTATCAAACTACCACTGGCATTTTTCACAGAACTAGAACAAAAAATTTCGCAATTTGTATGGAAACACAAAAGACCCCGAATAGCCAAAGCAATCTTGAGAACAAGGCTGCTGGTATCTGACTGGAATTGCATGGAATTTATAGCTTAAATAGGGGGAAATGGCGTCTTGACAATATTGAGTCATTGAGTCTTGACATTTGGAATATATATATATATATATTCCAACAAACATCCTTGGCTTGTTTCTGTCTTAGTGAGTGTATTAGTTTCCTAGGCTGCCATAGCAAAATACCACAGACTAGGTGGGTTAAACAACAGAAATTTACTTCTCACAGTTCTGGAGCCTGGAAGTCCAAAATCAAGGTGTTGGAATATTTGCTTTCTCCTAAGACCTCTCTCCTTGGCTTGCAGATGGCTATCTTCTTGTCTTCTTGCTGTGTCTTCTCTGTGCTCCTGCATCCTCGTGTGTCTCCTTAAAGGCCCTATCTTCAGATGCAGTTACGTTCTGAGATACTGCGGATTAGGGACTTCAACATATAAATTTGGGGGCGGGGAGGCACAATTTAGGAAATAATAGGGAGAAAGCATTCACTGTTTTACTATTATTTAGGATGTTACAGATTCTTTTTATCAGATTGAGTAAGTGCTCTTCTATACCTAATCTGATGAGAGTTTTTAAATCAGGAATGGATGATTGATTTTGTAAGATGCCTTTTCTCCATCTATTGTGGTGATTTTTCTTCTTTAATTTGTTAATATGATGATATACGTAGGATTCTAAAATGTTCCCCAAGATTTTCTCCCACCCTCTTCTCCAGTGTAGATGCCCTGCATGATCCTGAGGATTGTGAATATAAAGGATTTTACTCCTCTGATTATGTTCTTCTCATGGCACGTCTGACTTAAGAAAGGGAGATTATCACATAAGACCATTGAAAGGTGAGCTTCTTCCAACTGGTTGCAGAAGAGGAAATCAGAGATTTGAAGCATGAAAGGGTTTGACTTGCTATCACTGGCTGGAAGGTGAAAGGAGACATATTTAAGGAATATGAGTCATCTTTGGAAGCTGATTGAAGCCAACTGAAACAGGGACCTCAGACTTATAGCCACAAGGAACTAAATTCTGACAACAAGAACTGTGGGATCAGAACCTCCAGATAAGAACTCAGACCACCCAATATGTCTACGTCATCCTTGTGTTAACCTGAGCATAGAGCTTTGCCACACCATGCTGGACTTCTGACCTACTGAATACACATTAGTAAATAGGTGCTGTTTAATTTTTTGTGTTTTTTTGTGTTTTTTTTTGTGGTACGCGGGCCTCTCACTGCTGTGGCCTCTCCCGTTGCGGAGCACAGGCTCCGGATGCATAGGCTCAGTGGCCATGGCTCACAGGCCCAGCTGCTCCGCAGCATGTGGGATCCTCTGGGACCGGGGCACAAACCCGTGTCCCCTGCATCAGCAGGCAGACTCTCAACCACTGCACCACCAGGGAAGCCCTCAATTTCTTCTTAAATGAGATTGGCTAATGTATGTACTCCAAGGAATTTGTGCATTCCATCTAATCTTCAAATTTATTTGCATAAAGGTGCTCACAATATTTTCTTATTATTCTTTTGATACTTTTAGAATCTGTTGATATCACCTCTCTCATTCTTGATATTAGCAACTGTGTCTTCTCTTGTTTTTCCCCTTGATTATTCTGGCTAGAAGTTTACAATTTGATTGATTTCCTGAAAGAACGAGCTTTAGGTTTCATTGATTTCCTCTATTGTTGCTCTGGTTTGTGTTTTATTTATTGTTGTTCTTGTCTTTATTTTATTCTTTCCTCTTCTTATCTATTTTTTTTTTTTTTTTGTAATTTGTGAAGTTAGAAACTGAAGTTATTGATTTGACACTTTTCTTTTTTTCTGATATAGGTGTTTATTGCTATAAATGTTAGCATAAACCCTGCTTTAGAGGAATGCCACAAATTTTCACATACTATATTTTTATTCTCATTCAATTCAAAACACTTAAATTACCTTTTTAAAAATTCTTCTTTGATCATGGGTCATTTTAAAATGTGATTTTTTGTTTCTCAATGATGATTTTTCCAGAGATCTTTCTGTTATTGATTTTTAACAATATCATTATGGTTAGGGAAAATAGTCTGTATTACTTAAATCTGTATTTTAATCTTTTCAAATTTATTGAAATGTGCTTTATGGCTCAGAATGTCATTTATTTTGATCAATAGGCACTTTAAAATGTTATTCTACAGTTTTGGGGTGGATTTGTATAAATGTCAGTCAGGTTGATGGCATTGTGCAGCTTTCCTATTTCCCTTCTGATTTTCTACTTGTTCTATCAATTATTGAGAGGTGCAGTGAAGCTTCTGAATCTAATTGTTAATTTGAACATTGTCCTTGCAGTTTTATCCATTTTTTCATGTATTTTGAAGCTCTATTATTAGATGCAAAAGTGTTCAGTACTGTTACACTCTTTTAATGAATTGATGTATTTTTCATTATAAAAAGACTTTTGAAAATTATTGGTAGTATTCTGTTGTTAACTTCACTTTTTCTGATGCTAATGTCACCTCTTAAACTTTCTTTTGAGTAATGATAGTTTTAACATAGTATATTTTTTCCATATTTTATTTTTACTGAGGTATAGTTGACTTACAATATTTTATTAGCTTCAGCTGTACAACAGAGTAATTTGGCATTTTTAAAGATTATACTCCATAAAAAATGATTATAAAATATTGAATATATTCCCTGTGCTGTACATTATATCTTATAATTTGTTTATTTTATAACTGGTTCTCTGTACCTCTTAATCCCATTCACCTATCCCCCCTCTCCTTTCCCCTCTGGTAACTGCTAGTTTGCTCTCTGTATCTGTGAGTCTGTTTTGTTATATTTGTTTATTTTGTCTTTTAGATTCCACATATAAGTGAAAACATACAGTATCTTTCTTTCTCTGTCTGACATATTTCACTAAGAATAATACCCTCTATGTTGTCACAAATAGCAAGATTTCATTTTTTATGGCTGAGTAACTTTCCATTATATATATGAGATAATTATATACATGATATATATATATATATGATAATTTCTATTCTTATGTCTCAAATGCAATATTCCTTTCTCCAACAATGTCTAATCACTGTTAATCTCATCCAGTGTATTTTTCATCTCAAACATTGTAGTTTTATCTCTAGAACTTCAGTTTTGATCTTTTTCATATCTACCATAACTCTACCTAACTTTTTGCAGATATGAAATATAATTCTGAGAACTGTTTGTTCCTTTTGGATCTTGCTTTTAAGATTTGTTTAGTGGGATCAGAGTGAAGTGTAGACTAGAGTTAATCATTCCCTTCTACTAACACAAGACCTTAGTTCTTTACTCAAGCCCCATAAACTATGAGTTTCTATGGATGCTCACACAGGCAATATTCCCAGCCCTGTGTAAGGGCTGGATATTAATTCTTCTAATCTTTTAGGATGGCATTTTCTTGGGCCTTGAGCACTTTTCTTACACACATGTGGTGATTAGCACTTTGCAGAATATTCAACAGGGAGTCTCTGAAGGTCGTTGGAGTTCTTTCTCTGTACAGCACTTTTCTCTCTGCTAATCTGTCCTGACAACTCTCATTTTCTTGATCTCTGTGAACTCTCAGCTCTGTCTTCTCTACGTAGGAAGTCATCTGGGCTCAGCCTGAGCTCCCCTCCCTGTGTCATGCCCAAAACTATTTCAAGGCATTTATCTGGACAATTACTGAGCTTTCTTGAGTAAAACTTTAAGTGATCTTGTTGGCTATATAGCATAGTTGAATTTCAGGAACAGTTTCAAGTAAATTTCCTCCACTATTTTCACATTAATTCCATTCCACATCCTTAACCACCCACATAATGAATTTGAGGAGAGAGCAGTGAGGATGGGCAAGTATAGTTCATTTGAAGTATCATTACTGGGGGATATTAGAACTTCAGCTTTTTGTCCAGGTTCCTTATCACACCATTTTAATTCCAAGTGGTCCATAGGAAACTCTGAATTCTCCAGACCAAATCTTTAAAGTCCTAAATTTATATAGCAGATGGGAAAACAAGAATTCTTCATCATTTCCACCTGGGTTTTATTTACAGAGGGCTCTATTTATAATTAAGGAAGCATTTCTTAGGATTTGACAGAGATGTTCTAAGGAAATTCCAGAAAATTGAAAGAAGAATAAGAACAGCACCAAGCAGATGTCTGGCCATTCAAAGCCATTCTGTTTTAATTGTTAGCAGAGAGAAAGGTTGCCCATGATTTTACATTTCCTTATAATGGCTATCAGGCATAACTATCTCAAGTAATGCCTGGCAGACAATCATAGAAGCAATCAACATTTATCTCACATTTGATATTTAACTGAGGAAAGAATTTCTATTTAGAGCAGTCCAAGTTGTGACATAAAAACCATGACATTGCCCAGTTTGGATAGAGGCAATTTGGGAAGACTAAGAAAAGAAAAATTGTAGCCTTTTACTGAATGAGCACAGAAAGCTAAATTTTCTTTGGTTGTAAGGACTGTAAACTCATGGGAGAGATTATCCAGGCTGGTGGTGCAATTGCTTTTCCTGGAGAGAAATTTCAAAATAGACCAGTCACCCAAGTATTCTGAACAATTAAGGTGCAGGTGCAGCCTCACCTGCAGAGAAGCATGAATACAAGGAGCCCCAAGAGAGCATCCTTAAAGGGTCAGCAGTTGGTATTTGATGTTGGATTGAACTTCTCTACCACCGGTGAGTTTTATAACAAAAAAGAAAATCCATTTGAATAATTCAAGACAAGCTTGTAAGTCTACAGCTAATCAACAAAGAACGAGTTGAATGACTAAGTCAACTTTCGATTGCAAACAAGAGAAAAAAAATAGGGTGCAGCCGGTCTCTGGGAAAGTGTAATTTACAGTAGAGAGACCATCTGCTGAACCAAAAGAACTTGATAACCGCCCATGCAGGTATATTTTCAACAGGGACCCTTAAACAAAGCAGAGGAACATTTTGCAGATGGCACTCTCTGAAAGGAGGACTCAACATGTCCTTTCAAGTAGAGCAGTTGTTTACTACATTTTAAGAATCCACGGTATCCTGGAATAGGGTACAGCTTGAGTGTCTCAGTAGAACAGCCTGTATTTTCACTTAAGGGATAAAGCATTTCTAATGTGAAGGAAACTGCTCTAGTGACCCAGGGGAGATGTCAGTGTTCTCTTAATGAGGGCAATTAACCACAACATTTTTTTTCTAATTTTGCTACAAGTCTTAACTGATTTAGAAAGTAGAATACAAACTTCGGCCTAATAGAATTAGGGACAGATTGTGCATGGGGAAAAGTTCAGTGGCATCACTTACCCTCTGCAGCAGGAATCATTGAGAGATACACAAATTCCATGGACAGCAGGCTTGTATGGATCTGGTTTAAGCTACGTTGGGTTTCAGGGTGTTGGGTTCTCCCTGAGACTAATGTTTCATGTTGAACTGTGCCAGGTGGTTTGGGATGGAAGAGGTATTTTAGAGATGAAACAAAATTTTCAGAGTATGAACTGCTTAACTGTGACAAAGTTATCTTTTTTCCAATGTTTGCAACTTGAATTCAACAATTGGTTTGAAACTTAAAATTTTGAAGGTTGGTATTCATTGTAAAATTAGTATAATCATAAAATTTTGAAGCAAGAAGAAGAACCAAAGACACTGTTTACTTCAAAGATTTCATTTTAGAGATGAAGAAACCAAAGCACTGAAAGTTTAATAACCTATCACAGCAGGACACACATATTAGGGGCCGAATCAATGTTTCGGCTCCATAACCATGCACATGATGAGATTGAGAAGAGAGAAGCAGGTGTGATTGAGTAAATTATAGTTGAGTCACTTCTGTTAAGAGAATTGGAACTCTAGATTTCTGTGCAGCCTCATTTATTTCCTCCATTTCAATCCCAGGTGGTTCTTGGGGAACTCTGTTCACCATACCAAACCTCTAATTTTCTAAAGGGTAGGCCTGAAATAACATACCGTAAAATTCCCATCCCTGTGTTCTAATAATATTCTAGGATAGGGTTTGGCAAACTCTCTGAAAAGGGCCAGGAAGAAATTATTTTAGGGACTGGTGGGCCATATAGTCTCAGTTGTAACTGTTCAACTCTGCCCTTAAACATGAAAGGAGCCACAAACAGCACATCAACAAATGAGCATGGTTGCGCTCCAATACAACTTTATTTATGGGCATTGAAATTTGAATGTTATATCCTTTTCATGTGTAATGAATTGTTCTTTTGATTTTTTTCAACTGTTGAAAAATGTAAAAAACATTCTTAGCTTTTGGGCTGTACACAGATGGTGTCAGGATTTGGGCCATGGCTGTAGTTTGCTGATTCCTATTCTAGGAAGTAATGATGATCATGCTGATAAAAACACAAAAAGATCATGATTCAGAAACTGAATGGAAAGTGCAAAGAGCACTTTAGGGCACTGGAGGTGGATGTGAATCCCTGGCATGAGGCTGAACCTCAAGGAGACACAGACTGAGGTAAGAGGATCCCAGATTCCTTTGGAAGGACTTTCATGTCCTACAACTGGGATGACAAATACTGCCCAGGACAGCTGCTGTAGCTCCTCCTCCACAGAGGCTAACTCAAGAGAGCCTTCCCTGAAGCACCCAAACAACTGTTTGCAAAATGCACAGGAGTTTAATGAGTGGCGACCAGAAGAAGAGGAAAAAGTTAATTAGGCTTTCCTTGTCTCTAATGTGTCAGGGTGGAGAGGGCTACAATGTGCCACTGAAAACAGAGAGTGAGTGAAGAAGAAACATTTGAATTTTCAAAAGACCCTCAGTGGGAGGCAGGAGGAGGCATCCACATTGATTCTTAGGCTATGAGTGCAGAGAAGTGTTAGAAGAACATCTCAGTGGAACTGATACAAACCACAGTTATATCTCAAGAGATAAAATATGTTTTCATGCAATTAAAAGGAAGAGATTAATTAGTACTAGCTCTTGACGTTTAAGAGTTCCAGGTCTGTTCTAGTTAAAAATGTTATGATTCACCACCTAAGACATGGGGGTGGAGCGGGGGACGGGGGGAGGCAGGTGGTACCAAGTGCCGAATTCAATTTCCTTCTTAACTTGAAAACTTCTCAAGTACTGCACGACCTAATAGAACTTTTAACCGCCTTTGGCTGTGTCAGAAAATGCTCTTCTCTTTTCCTTTTAACTAGATGACAGGGACCAATTAAATTAATGAGCCTTACAAAAGTATTTCCCTTGGCAAATGGCAGGCTGTATTAATGTTTGTACAGTACAGTTTTTGCACTATAAGCCACTATGTTAAATGCCAGTGTTTCACAAGATACCTCCATGTGCTATTGATGTCTACCAAATTGTAGTTATGTATGTAGGTATGTGTGTGTGTGTATATATATATATATATATATATATATATATATATATACACACACACACACATACCTACATACATAACTACAATTTGGTAGACATCAATAGCACATGGAGGTATCTTGTGAAACACTGGCATTTAACATAGTGGCTTATAGTGCAAAAACTGTACTGTACAAACATTAATACAGCCTGCCATTTGCCAAGGGAAATACTTTTGTAAGGCTCATTAATTTAATTGGTCCCTGTCATCTAGTTAAAAGGAAAAGAGAAGAGCATTTTCTGACACAGCCAAAGGCGGTTAAAAGTTCTATTAGGTCGTGCAGTACTTGAGAAGTTTTCAAGTTAAGAAGGAAATTGAATTCGAATATATATATACACACACACACATATATACATAAACATATTCAGAATCAGATTTAATTTTCTGTTGTTATGCATAATGTAGATATACAGAGAATATGAAAATATGGCACACATGAATAGTGTCTTCATGTGAATCACCTCATTTAGTCAAATCTTTCTTTTTTCTATTTAACAGTCTCTAGATTATCATTTTCTCTACAATTAGTTATTTAATAGTGACAAGTAATATTTCCCAAATGATCAGAAGAATCTAAAAGATGATAAAAACATGTCTATTCACATTGCTTGAATACTTTGATAGTAGTCTAATGAAATGCTTATTATAATCTCTTTAACATCATATTTACACATGCTGTCAGTTGGAGAGTAAAGTCAGAGTAAAATAGAAAAGGTTCAATGATCAGGAAGAAGCCTTCATCTTTATTCTGGACAAAAAAAAAAATGAAATACATGCCTGTGTTGTGATCGTTTCAAAAAAGCGCAATGTTCTTGCCACATTGTGTAATTTGGGGACTGGTTGAAGAACTATAATTCTTTAGCCAAGCTCTTCAGCAATATTATTTGAGTGTAGAATTTTCCTAGAATAGTTTTCAGTGTGGTTAAACGTCCATGCTACTTGGAAGAAAACATCAACATAGATCTCTTGGTTTGTTTCAGCATGTACTGTTCTTACCACATAAGTATATCTTAAAACAATACCTTTTAAATCAGTATTCACAATTGAAACTAACTAGAGTCAATACAATTAAAGAAATCTCTCTCATAAGGAAAATCTTTGATAGAAATAGTTATTCAATTCAATGTATTCTTTGTAGAAAATTATTACATTCATTGAAAAAAGTAACAACAAATGAATAAAAAATGATTTTTTATTTAATACTGAATTTTTGAATTTATAGACATATGGAAAAAGGCTAATATACTGGAGTGAAAATAAGCCAGTATCTCAAAGATTACTCGACTTTTTAATTTGTTAAAAATGTAAAAATTCACTGAGTACATACAAGGAAAACACAGAGCCAATTTCAGCATTCTAGAGACATTCCAATTTAGAAGAACTGATTATTTAAATGGAATATTCAGATTGTAGAATTGTGTTGTGTTTTTATTAGATACATGGGTTTTATTTCTAATATGGGTACTTTTTAGTCTTTATAGTTACAACTTAATGTAGCTGATTTGCTAGTCTTCCATTGAAAGATACAAGTTTATCTGGAAAAAAGTTTGGATAGGAAACATTCTCTTTTACCTACAGAACAACTAAGAATTGATACATAGGTTGTTATCTGGTGTACAATCACCACAAGGACTTTACTCCTATTAGTGCTTGCAATATGTAAACATTGCCTTTCTACCACTTATAATTTCAACTTACTATACTGTGGAAAAAAATCTACTAAAGCTGCAAAACTGTGTCTCCGTGGGCTGCTAGTGCACTTCTAAGAACATGAAGTCATAGTTTTAATGTAAAACAGACTAGGCAACAGGTAATAAATATATATAGGATGTGTATGTTCAAAATAAATACAGTTAGAGTTCTACTTTTGCCCCAGAGATAGTAAGATGATCCAGAATTAGCCTTCCAACATTAACATCTAGAAACTGAGCAAAATACAGAAACAACTATTTTCAGACATTACAAAACAGGCAACTCTGACTGTGATCTCTGGGAGAAATGAAACATCACTCAGGCTTTGTGTCAAGAGCAATTTCCAAAACGCAGCAGAGGGAGAGGGACCACAAACAGAGCCTGACAATCTTACAGGTGTGAGAATACAGTTTGAACACACTGAGAGTCTAGAAGCTTTGAGGCAAATTTCAGAAAGGAAGGAGTTATGCAGAGGAAGATATCTAGATATCTGTAAAATAGCCCAAGTGAGTCTTTGGCTGGATATCAATCTGTGTATAGGTAGGGTGAAGCTTCACAGAGCTGGACAAGAACAACTTCTGGGATAAGAAGAAAAAAAATTTCCAGAGAGCTGTAATAAGAACAATTTTCAGAGCTTACATAAGGTTAGCAATCCTGATAATTCTCTCCTGACGATTCATACAGTTATATGAAATGCAAAGCACCAATAAACTTGAAGAAGAAAAGCAAAGCTGACATATTGATAGAAAACATGATATCTCATATCAAATATCAAGGCAATGACCAAGACAGTATTTTATTGATGCAATGATAGATAAATAGACCAACACAATGTAAGAGGAAATCTAGAAACAGCTCATACTCTTGAATTTTGACAAAGATGAAACAAGAGTGAAGTTTGGAAGGCATGGTTTTTCAATAAGCTTTTCTGCATCACTTGTACAGCCATATGGGAAAAATGAATCTTAATCCCTACCTCACAGCATACACCAAAATCAATTCCAGAATGATTTACATCTAACATATAAAAAATAAAGCATTAAAGTCCTAAAATGTTGTTCGAGAATGATAGTATATTTATGTGAGTGTGGGATAGGTAAAATTTTCTTAAACAGGATAAAATACCCCTAGCACAAAAGGAAAACAAAAGGATAATTCAGACTGAACTGAAATGAAGAGTGTTCATCAAAAGACAGCCTTAGAAGGGTACAATGGTGAGACGAAAACTTTGAGAAGATATCTGTGGTACATATATTAACAAGAACTTGGACCCAGAATATGTAAAGACTACCCTCACTCAATAAGAGAAAGGTAGCCAACCCCAACAGAAAAAAATAAATGCCATGAGAGATAAAAATGAAAAAAGAACAGAACTGTTAAATAGGAAAAGTTAGAAAATACTAAGCATTGACTAGGGTATGGAGCAACTGAAACCCTCATGCACTGATTGTGGAGATGTAAATACTAAAACTGCTTTGGATCACTGTTAATATCTACTGAAGTGGCATCTCTTACCTTATCATCAATTCCACTTCTATGTTATATACTCAAAAGCATGAGTATATATGTTCCGTGTGTCCATAGCAACACAAGTCACGATAACAAAAGTGTAACTAACTCAAATGTCTATCAACCATAGAATTTATAAATAAGTATAATATAATTATATAGAAAAATGATTAAATTGAGTCCTGATTCTAATGTATAACAATTCTTTGAACTTGGGCAATTTAAATTCTCTAAGTATCAATTCTGTAACTATAAAATAGTCACCATATTTGTCTGGCTGGATTGATGAGATTAAAAAATGAATAAATAAATAAAACTGTGAAACACACCTGGAATACATCACACCTGGAATATAGCACTATCATTAGCTCCCCTCCCCCGAACACTCCCAGCCACATTTCTAATTTCATTTACTTGACCAAATTTATCTCTTTCCTTTTGCTTACATTCTGGTTTATCTAGTGGAAGAAATCATAGTTTGCATTTTTAATTTAAACATTTAAAACATTTTCTACTAATTTGTACATGATTTGTGTGTATTTTCTTTCTATTTCTGCCTTGCTACATCTTTCACACTTTTCAAACCTCCTGCTCATTTTTTTCTTCAAAGTCATTCTGCCATTTGCTGCCTTTTCTTCTGTTCAGATATAACAGTGAATTTCAATTGTAGCACCTATTTCCTTACTCTTGAATATTTTATTAATAACTTTGATGCTGGTGAGTAGGAGGGAAAGCTGTTAGATTAACACATCAGAAGATTGAAATCTTTTCTTCAAATATGCATCATAAAAGACAGAAGAGAGAAGATTCCCTCACATTAACCCTCCCACTCTTCCTCCTTTAGTGATGCTCATGTTAATTTTCTAATAATAGCAATGTCTGGAGAAACCTATTACCAGTTGACAGTTTAGTGGGGAGTTTCACTTATGACTAGAGAAAATGGACTATAAAAATGGAACTGACATCTTGCCACAAAATCCTACAGTTTAAGGATTTTTAAAAATAAGAATAGTTTAAAAAATACACACAAATTTTACTGATTTTTCTCAGAATTTGACTGTGTATACAAGAAAAATAATAACTTACATGAATTTAGCAAAATTGCTATTATTGGTCTCTCATTTTATATCATAGCACCAGCCACCTCCAAAGCCAGTTGTCTGGAACAGCCCACATGCACTTGTAGGCGAGTTAAGATAGCCGATGCTAGGTCATGATTTATTTTTATGACATTTTTTCTTTTTACAATTTTATTCAACTATAATAGATATACAATAAATGGCTCAGATTTAATTGGACAATTTGATGAGTTTTGCCTTATGTATACACTTGTGAAACCATCACAGTTAAGATAAACATCTCCATCACATTCAAAAGTTTTCTCTTGTCACTTTGTAATCCCATACCACTAACACTCCCTGCCCCATATGCAGGTAACCACTGTTCCACTATCTGTCCTTACAGATTGGTTAGCATTTCTATAGGTTTATATAAATGGAATCATACAACACGCACCTTTTTTGGTCTGGATTCTTTCTTTCAGCATAATTATTTGAGTTTCATCTATTGTTGCATGTGTCAATAGTTCATCCTGTTTTTAATTGCTGAGTACTTATTCCATTGTGTGGCTAGACCAAAATTTATTTACCCACTCCCCTGTGTATGGACATTGGGTTGTTTCTATTTTTGGCTATTATAAATAAAGGTACTATGAACATTCTTGTACAAATCTTGGTATGGACATATGTTTCAGTTCTCTTGGGTGAAAATTCAGAGTCAAGTTGCTGGATTGTATGATAGGCATATTGCTAACTTTTTATGAAACTGTTAAATGGTTTCTCAAAGTGACTGTATCATTTTCATTCTCCCCAGCACTATATGATCCACATCTTTGTCAACACTTGATATGGTCAGTCTTTTAGTTTTAGCCATTCAGTGGATATGTAATTATATCCCAATATTTTAATTTACATTTCCCTAAAGATCAGTGATGTTGAGAAACTTTTCATGTGCCATTATGCCATCCATAAATGTTCTTCTATGAAGTGTTTATTCAAATTTTTACCCAATTTTTCTTTGTTATTCCTAACTTTATGGATTTTTTCCAAAGAAACTATAATTCATTGAAAACACTATGGCAAATAAAATGTATCTCAAAATAACATGATAAAGGTTCCTGTAATCAGAAGTCACAAAGTAGAAGTGAAACCTCATTTAAAAGTCAATGGACTACAGAAAATTTCTTCACAGTGTCACATTGAATAATCTTTGAAATTGTTAATTATCAGTAGAGAACAGGCTATGTCAGGTTATTTTGCAATGCAGTTAGCCTACATTTTAATATTCTATTCCTCTTATTACCTGTTACTCTCCTTTCTGGCCCACCTCAAATCTCCTTCTTTAGCACTATTTTGAACGTAGACATTTCATAAATTTTATTATATTCTTAATTTACCTTTTTGAATAAACATTTTTATTTTGGAACAATTTTACATTTACAGAAAAATTGCAAAGATAATACAAAGAATTCCCATATTGCCCTCACTCACTTTCACCTAATGTTATCAATTACATTACTTCTCAAAACTAAAAAAAAAAAAAAAAATTGATGCATTACTAATAATTAACTTCAGACTTCTTTTGAATTTTATCAGGTTTCCCACCAATCTCTTTTTTCTAGCTCAGTATTAAATCCAGGATATCACATTGCATTTAAACACCATGTATCCTTAGTTTCTTTTGGTGTGTAGTGGTTTCTCACTCATTTCTTTGATGACCTGGACAGTCTCATGGAAACTTCACCAGATATTTTATAAAATGTTCACCAGTTGGGTTTCCCTGGTGGCGCAGTGGTTGAGAGTCTGCCTGCCAATGCAGAGGATACGAGTTTGTGCCCCGGTCCGGGAGGATCCCATGTGCCGTGGAGCGGCTGGGCCCGTGAGCCATGGTCACTGAGCCTGCACGTCAGGAGCCTGTTCTCCGCAACGGGAGAGGCCACAACAGTGAGAGGCCCACGTACTGCTAAAAAAAAAAAAAAAAATGTTCACCAGTTATGGTTTTGTCTGGTATTTTCTTCATGACTAGATTAGGGTAGTGGGTTTTAGAGACAAATACTGTTGAAATGACCTTCTACTCATATTTGATCAGGGCTGCATAGTATCAATGTGAGTTATTACTTGGTTTTAACCTTGATCACTTAAGGTAAGAGTTAAGCAAAATTTCTCCTCTATAAAGTTACTATTTTCCCTTTTCCATACTCTAGTCTTTGAAAATGAATCATTAAGTCCAGCTCACATTCAAAAGTGGGTTTTTCACATTTTAAAATTAGGTTGTATAATAGTGTTTTCTTGTGCATAACAAATGGCCACAATCTCAATGGCTTATAACGCAGGTTTATTATCTCACAGCTTTCAGTGCTCAGGAATCTGTGTTGTTTAGCCAAGTCCTCTGCTCTTAACAGACTCAAAAGACTGAAATCAAGGTGTCTTCAATGTTGTGGAATCAGCTAGAGTCAGTCCAGTGCCTCTTGCAAGCCCATTCAGGTTGTTGCCAGAATTCAGTTCATTGTGGTTGTAGGACTGACATCCTCATATTTTTTGCTGGCTGTTGCCCAAAGAGTGCCCTGAGCTCTAAGGCTACCCTCAAAACCTATCTCCATAGCCTCTCCATAGGCCATTCGCACATGGTTGTTTGCTTTCTTCCAGGCCAGCAGGCCTCCTGCTCCTGCAATGTAGGTGACCCAAGATAATATCCCTTTTAGACTAGCTCAAAGTCAGCTGACAAGTAACAGCTGACAAGTAATTATGAGAGTGAAGTCCACCATATTCACAGGTTCTGCCTACACTCAGAGGTGAATATGCAGGGTGTGTGTACCACAGAGGAGTGGGAGAATCTATTCAGCCATATTATGCTTCTTATAACAGGTTGTCTTCCTATTATTAAGTTATAAGACTTCTTTATACTATTCCAGATACAAATCCTCCAACAGATGTGTTTTGCAAATATTTTCTCTCAGTCTGAGACTTGCATTTTTATTTCTGTAACAGTGTCTTTTGAAGAGCAAAAATATTTGTCCTACCCAAGGTCATTAAAATTTTCTTGTGTTTTCTCCCAGAAATTCAAAAATGCCAAGGCAATTAAATGAGGAAAGGAAAATATTTCAATGAATAATGCTACAACAAATGGACATTATTTTAAAAAATGAATTCATCCTTTACCACGCAGCTTTTACAGAATTTAAATCAAAATTAACCATAGGATGAAAACATAAAAACAAAACATAAAACTTTGACTTCTTTATTGATAATACGAACATTATTTATGATGAGATGGATACAAAAATATAACAACTATTTTTGTTATACTTTCTATCATAATGAAAACCTCATTCTTTTAATAACAATTTCATAGCAAATATTTACCCTGTGCCAACTTTGTGCCAGATAATGGGAAGAGAATATTGAAGAAAAATAAACAATCTGCGTTCAGTCAAAGCTTAAAGTTTAAGGAAGAGACAAATATTAATCAAATAATCAAACAGGTAAGTATAATAACTAAAATAAATCTACTAAAATTGCATGTGCATTTACCCTTTGACACAATAATCTCAGGAATGTATCCAAAGATATATTAGCAATAACCAGAACTTCCACCTTCCATCCTCCAGTTGAACTAATATTCCAGCAGATGACAATTATAAAACCTGGAAAAAAAATTTGTTTTTAATGATTTGAGAGAACTAGAGAGTAACCAGACATTGGACATCAAAATGCAATCTCTTTTATTATCTTTTATATCCACAGAACACACCACTGTGATTGACTTTGTTTACTTCACCAGCTTCCTTTTATAAGCAATTGTCTTATTTTTTCCTTCTGTCTTTTGCTGTAACAGCAACAAAAATGCTGTAATGAATAGCCTGGTGTATATGTCATTTGATACTTTTGCCAGAGAATTTTAAGGGAAATGACTTAATGATTAACTGTTAAGTATAATGTTAGCTATAGTTTTTTTTTTGTTGTATATGACATTTATGAGGTGGAGTGAGTTCCTTCTGTTACTAATTTGTTGAGAGTTTTTCTCAAGAATGAATGTTTACTTTTATCAAGTGCTTTTTTATGCATCTATTAGGAAAAAATAGCTCTGAAAATATTATTGAAATTTTAATGTAAGCTCAAAACCAGACAAAGATATGTTAAAATTTGGATCATTAAACTGTGGTTATACAAAAATGTTTTTGTTCTTATGTAATACACACTGACATATTTACAGGTTAACTAGATGCAATGCCTGTAAATCTTGTTTCATTTGGCAGTCTTCATTTCACAGTAATATTAGTATTGCTATTCTTGAAATGATTATTTTATGATGAAACAAATATGTAATTTGGTAATATCAGTAGAAACATTGATTTTCCAGGTGATATAAAATACTCCAATAAAGATGTGAAAAAAATAAAATTAAAATATAAAATCAAAGAAGTAAGTAAAAAAATCTCAGAATTTGACTAATTAGTATAAAGTCATGAATTGTCTGTTTTTAAAATGTGTACTGAAAAGGCATAAAAGTAGTGGCAACTCAACAAACACTTCTGGCACTTAGATCATTATCTCTAGATAACATTTTCCATAAGCAGGAGCCAGGAGTGTTTGAAGGAATGTCTGATTTCTTGTCTGAGGAAAATACAGGATAAGCCTGGACATCATATTGTTTCAGAAACAAGAAAGGAGTGAATGATTAATGGGATCATGTCAAAGAACAAAGGGAGAAAACAAAGAGAGTCTGACTCCAAGTGGCTGAAGTTGAGACAATTTGAACATTAAGAATGTTCACTATTGTAGGCTGCTAGGGCAATAACTCATTATCCAGGAAAATTGATAAAGGGAAGTAATTAAGCATTTAACTCTTCTTTCCAGTACAAACTGTTTTCAGGATAACCAATTTTATACAGGAAGAGTTTTTATTTTTCTTTGTGGAAACTAAAACTAAAAGCTAAAAAGCTTCTGCACAGCAAATGAAACCATGAACAAAATGAAAATCAACCTACTGAAGGCAAGAAAATATTTACAAGTCGTATATCTGATAAAAGGTTAACATCCAAAATACAGGAAAAATTTATATAACTCAATTGCAAAAAATAAACAATCCGATTAAAAAAATGGACAGATGATCTGAATACACATTTTTCCAAAGAAGCCATACAGATGGCTAAAAGATACATGAAGAGGTGCTCAACATCAATAATCATCAGGGAAATGAAAATCAAAACCACAATGGGATACCATTCATACATGCCAGAATGGCTATCATTGAAAAGACAAGAAATAACCAGCATTGGAGAAGATGTGGAGAAAAGAAAATCCTTGTGCACTGTTGGTAGGAATGTGAATTGGTGAAACCACTATGAAAAATAGTATGAAATTTCCTCAAAAAATTAGAAAATAAAACTACCGTATGATCTAGCAATTTTACTCCTGGTTATTTACATAAATAAAATGAAAACAAGAATTCAAAAAGATATATGCACCCTCATGTTCATTGCTGCATTATTTACAATAGCCAAGTAACCTAAGTATCCATACACATATAAATGGATAAACTGTATCGTATATATACATACATACACACACACACACACACACACACACACACACACACACACACACACACGGAATATTATTCAGGTATATAAAAGAAGGAAATCTTGCCTTTTGTGACAACACAGATGGACCCTGAGGGCAGCATGCTAAGTTAAATAGGTCAGACAAAGAAAGACAACTACCACACAATCTCATTTGTATGTGAAATCTTAAGAACAAATAAAACAAAAGCCTGAACTCATAGGTACAGAGGACAGATTGCTGGTTGCCAGAGGTCAGGGGTGGGGTTTAGGTAAAGTAGATGAAGGTTGTCAAAAGGTACAAACTTTCAGTTATAAAATAAATAAGTCCTGGGGATGTAATGTACAGTATGGTGACCACTGTTAATAATACTGTATTGTATATTTGAAAGTTGCTAAGGAAGTAATCTTAGAAGTTCTCATCACAAGAAAATAAAAAACTGTAACTATGTATGGTGATGGATGTTAACTAGACATTGTGCTGATCATTTCACAATAGGTACAAATATAAAACCATTATATTGTACACCTAAAATTAATATAATGCTATATGTCAATTATACCTCAATAAAATAAATAATAGAGGACGAGGACTGTCCACTTGGACAGGCAGGCATCTGACATACATTGAGCCAAGGGAAATGTTCAGAATAGTAACAACCTATGCTGCCTAGGATCTTTGTATTTCTCTGGCTCTTAATAATTTATGCCCTGCAGGGGCTCCTGTTTATATAAATGGCTAAGTGAAGCCACCACTGGTGGCCACTGGTGGACAGTTAGGGCCTCCTGGAACACAGAAGTCTAAAACATTTCCTTCTGCCAGGAGCTCAGCCTCCTCCATTGAGATCTGTGCCCGTGCTTGCCTAGAGGAGAGTGGGAACACAGGGTCCAGGGCTGGCATTCTGGGACCCCGACAGTGTCCCCTGGGGCTCACTATGGCCTAGGAGAGGAGGGCAGCAGGTGGGTCAGAAGAACAACCTGAGCTGTCTCTGAGGGTTCAACTGAAACCTGCAATGACCGGGGATGCCATGTGACCAACTTCCACACTCAGAATAGACTCAGGCTCTTCCGGAGGAGCAAGCAAGGTGTGCAGAGAGAAGCCAACCCCCTCTCTTGGGCATTCTTGGGCTCCCCTACCAGTGGGTTGGCAGGGCAACCTCCTCAGGAGGTTGAGGCAGGAATATGGAAAGAGGAGCAGGCTTCCTGCAACCCACTGCAGTCAGGAATGAACCGGATCAGAGAGCTCTTGGAAGACCCTGCTCTGCCTGGCATTAGCTCTTAAGCTTCTGGATCAGGGGGACATCTGGGAGGGAAAGCTTGTTAATAAATCACTCTGGAAATATTTTAGTATTTTAACAATTGGTATGGTGTGTGCTTAGTGGGTTCAGGGTCTCTGACTTTTGACGTGCACTCTGGAATCTTGAGCTGAGCTTCCCTATTTGCTGCTGGGTCTCTTACACTAAGGACTCTGAAGCAGGCCCCTCTCCCCATGAGACAATCTGCCATCTGTCCCATCCTGGAGGCACCCTGTGCTCCTCTCAGATGGCTAGGTGAGCAGAATGAACTCTGCATTGCAGACAAGAGATTTCCCCACAAGCAGGACTCAAGGACAGCCTTCAGGTGGAAGTAACAGGCCTGGCTAGTAAGCTAAAATCTCGTACAATTTACAAGAAGCCCTAACATTTTCAATAATTGTGTACCTGCTCTGTGTATTAATGAAGCAATTGCTATGATCCTTTTCATCTACAATTTATGAATTCATTAGAACCCAGAGGGAAGGAGTGTCATCACCCCCAGCCTACAACCATAATCACATTCATATGTTCCCTGAACTTATTTATAAACAACAGCTTCAGAATTCATGTCAAGATGCATAAAACCATCTAAATAAAGTACTGTTTCCAACATTTGTATGAGTCTATTTTGTGGGGAATGTATTTAGACACAAAGAGGAGAAAAGGGCAATACGTGCATTGCATCTCTGTTCTTAGGTATGTTTTCATTGCATTTGCCAAAATGTTCTTGTCATAAGATTAAGAGTCAATTGACCTAGATTTCCGGGCACTAACAAATCCTGCTAATGACATCCCGTGCAGCCTTGAGCAACATGCCAAACCTCAGTGTGCCTCGCTTACCTCTATATCGGATGAAGGGTTTGAACTAGAGCTCATCTGAGCAGAGACAGTGGACTCCCTGGATGGTGCCCTCAGCCTCCCAGCATGCACGCAAAAAATGCCAAAGGCAACCTTCACTCCCTGCTTTGATATTTGTCCACTGAATTCAAAGCTGCTTCTTAGGAGGAACGGAGGCAATGTTAGTCTAGATCTTTAGAAGCATGCCAGGGTAGGCTTGCTAAAGGCAAGAGCCATGAGGATTTCCAGGGAATGGGAAAGGGTGTAGAAGGCTGAGAGGAATCTTCCCAGGCCAGTTTTAGAGGATGCGGTATGACAGAACTAGGCAAGGAGCAGCGCTTAAAGTCATGGAAGCCTTCAGGAGTGGGGCAGAGATCAGGACGCACATGTGCGTCACTAGTGTCACTAGTAAAACTGATTGTTAATATTACTGAACGATGCCGTATTAGAAGCCAGTAACTAAACAACGGCAACAAAATAAGTCTTCTGATTGTCTAAGTAGGGGATTAGGAAAAGGAGCCTGAGAAAGGAACATTCCTGTGTCTTTCAAACTGAGATAAACAGAATGCTAGTGTCCCACAAACTATTAATAAATATTAATCAGAAAAGAAGGGTCTGTGATCCAATAGGTTTGGGAAGTTGTGGCTAAAAAGTGATGAGGATTTAACAGATTCTCTAACATGCTAATACGCATAATTCTCCAAGAGTATGTGGTGTTTCCCAAACTAATTTACTTTGAGGATTTCTTTTCAGAGCACCTATTAACATCTCATTGGGTATTTGTGGTCTGTGCCACTCAGTTTGAGAAACATTAATGTAGTTCCATTTACATTTCAATGGCTGCCAAGAAATAAGCCCGGTGAGAGTGGTTTGAGTCCTCTGGCAATAAAACCCCTCAGAAGCAGACTTCTGCATGGACAGGGCTAAAGCAGAGAAAGGCCGTTATGTGGATCTAGGCAATGTCTCAGCTGGAAAAACCCCAAACTGACCTAGATGGTTCCCTAATCGTCGTAACTGACAACACATTTTAGAAACATTCACATTGGGTGCTCAGATATCTCCTGATCTTCAAGGTGCCAATAAACCCTGTGGGAAAGCCCTTGCACCCTCTTTGACAGACTGGGATGGGAATGGGGAGCAAAGAAGGCAGGAAGGGACAGGGGACACTAGGATGCGCAAGAGACAACCAGGAAGAGTGGGCTGCAGAGCCAGAGAACACTCCACCACCCATGTGAGTCTCTGGAGCTAGACACTTCCTCCGCCTCCTGGAATTCCCTTTAGCTCTTAGGAGCTGTGGGATGAGTGGAGAGAAGCAAGAAGTACACCAGGACCCAAAAGAGCTTTGTCAGAACCCTCAAGTAAAGACAATTCCTTACAGTCCAGAGAGACAAGAAACTTCAGCAATGAGGAGGCAGGAACCATGGAAATTGGTAGGAGAGCAGCTGCTCATGTATGGCATGGATATCAGATGTCTGCTGGACAGAAGCTCATGGCAAATTGTTCAAGAAGAGAGTCAAAGCTTGGTTAGTCGCCCCAGCCAACACATTGATATGAGTAACGGCAGAGGAGGACAGCAAGAGTTGAGATGCTATAGAGACAAAGGTAGGGGCTCCCAAGGAACGTGAGTCACACACCCCGATCATGACATAGACACTCACTGAAGAGATGGGTTCTTGGGCTTCCCTGGTGGCGCAGTGGTTGAGAGTCCCCCTGCTGATGCAGGGGACACGGGTTCGTGCCCCGGTCCGGGAAGATCCCACATGCCGCGGAGCGGCTGGGCCCGTGAGCCATGGCCGCTGAGCCTACGTGTCCGGAGCCTGTGCTCCACAACGGGAGAGGCCACAACAGTGAGAGACCTGCATACCGCAAAACAAAAAGAAAAAAAGAGATGGGTTCTTGACTTAGGACATCTAAAAGGCAGAAGCTAGAGGGATCTGTGGAAGCTCCCCCAGGATATTTAGGAAGGACTGGGTTTTAGGCACAAGCAAATGGAGATTCAGACGTTTGGAAATTGTTGAACTGTCACCCATGTAGCTGCTGCCATATTTGTAATTCCTGGAGAGGGAGATGTTCAGAATTCAGTTACCTGTTAATAAAGTAGAAAAATTAATACTTAGAAAGGTGCCATTTACAATAGCTATAAAAAATTTTAAGGTAACCTGAAACAATCTTTTTAAATGTTAAATCTTTTTTTTAAGGAAGTTTTAATACTCAGTTGAAATTCATTTGAAAATACCTAATTAAATAGAGAGACATACCGTATTATTTTATTGCATATAAAACCTATCATAAAATATTCATTTCTCCCCAACTTGATCCATTACCCCAATAAAAGTTTCAATAGAAGATTTTATATAATTTAATAAGCTGAAAAAATGGTCAAAGTTGGCAAGACATTCTGAAGAAGAAAGAGAAAAATGTGAAGTAGAGTTTGCCAATATGGTGAGCATGAAAAGGTATCTTCTGTGGTTTTAATTTACATTTTTATGATTACTAAAAAGGTTGAACAGATATTCATATTTTTGCTCTTTATTAGTTTTTCTCCTGTGAGACGCCTGAAAGTTATTTGCTCTTTTCTCAACTGGGTGATTTGTTTCTTCTTTCTGATCCATAGAGGTCCCTTCTAATATTCTGGATTTTAAATTGTTTTCAGTTATAGTTGGGTAGATACTCTCTGTTAGCTCGTGCTTGTTCTCTATCTCTCTTCATGGTATCTTTCAATGCACAGGTATCTGTCATACAATGGAATCATCCTTTAATGTTTCAAAATGTGCTTTCAAAATGTATTTTCTTATTATATAATCACAGAGATTTTCTTACGTTGTGTTTCATATTTTGAAAAGTTGTCTTTAACTTTTAAGTTGTTAATACGTATGTCATTTATTTTTGCTTAAGGTACAAGGTAAGGACATAATTTCATTTTCCCATATAGATAACTAATTTTCAGGATTACTTACTGAATATCTCCCCTTTCTGCCCCAAGTGTAATAGTGCCTCTAACATGCCGCAAATCTCCACATAAGTATGGATCTGTTTCTGAGCTGTTTCTGATTTATTTCTGCTTTATGTCTCTATCTCTGCATAAGTACTGTAACATGTTAATTTGCGTATCTTGTTAAAACTGTGACTACTAGAACAATTTAAATTGCCTGTGCGGCCTGTAGTTTACTTCTATTTTATAGTGTTGATGTAGGCATAGTAACCTCCTCTTCCTTTCCAAACCTTAAACCACTAATTCCTTTTCCTTGTTATTGTTCTGCTGGGAATCCCTGAAGCATGTTGAATAGATATAGTAATAGGAGGCAGTCAGTTATGTCCCTGACTATATGGAAATGTGTTTAATATTTCACCATTAAATAAGATGTGGTTGCAAGACAGTTTTACTCACACTTATTAAGTGATATCATTTTTCTTCTATTCCTAAATTATTATTTCTTTTGTTTTAAAACATTAGTGGATATTTAAAAGTATCTAATGCGTTTTCTGCATTAATATATTTTATTCATTTGTTTTCTAATGTCGAGTCAAGCTATTCTCCCTAAAATTCACTCAACTTGGTCCAAATGCATTATGTTTTTAATATATTATATTTTATTTATTACAGTATTTTTTAAATTTTGGTATCCATGCTCATAACTGAGTGAGTTTAGCTGGAAATTTTAAATGATGCTGTTCCCTGGATGGTACACCTTCAATGAGGCACACACAGATGGCATTCTTACCATTCTATAAAATAAATATTTGTTTATGCTTATACCCATGTTTAACTTTTTCATTGATCAAGATTCTTTATTATACCTCAGACCTTCCTCTAGGTTAGTCTTCCTCTTCTTGAAGCATATCCTTTGGAATTTTATCAAAAAGGGATTAGTATAATTTTTTTAGATATTTGCTTGAAAATAACTTTGTTTTTACTCTTGAAAGATACATTTACTAAATTTAGAATTCTAAGTTGAGATCTATTTACTGTCATCGTATTGAAGATATGTAAAACTACTCTTTTTGTCTTCTGTTGCTACTGTTGGTATGTCATCTATCAGTCATGGCCAGTTTTTGGCAGGTGATTTATTTTTTTCTCTGACTACTTTTAAGATCTTTTTGTCTTTGGTGTTCAGGTGTTTGATTATATTTTTAGGTGCACATCTTGAGTTTTTTTCTTTTATCATATTAAAAAATTATCAGCCTGTGTCTCATCCCTTTGTTCAGTCCTTCTCTTATTACTTGTATTTCTTTTTTTCTAGATCTTGAATAAGACATATATTTAATGTTATTCTTCTATCATTTATGTCACTAAAATCGTCTTTTTATGTTTCATCTTTCTTCCTAACAATGGACTTATTCTGATTCATTTCTTCAGTTTAGTTCACTGAGTCTTTCTTCTGGTTTGTTTAATATCCTATTTAGTTCATTCATGGAATTTCTAATTTGTTCATCCATGGAATTTCTAATTTAAGGTAGTGTGCATGCATGTGTAATTTATTTTGAGAAGTTACATTTATTTCTTTGTCAAATACACCTGCTCACTTAGGATACCCTTTATTGTTTTATTACCTTCTTTATCTCTTATAAATATTTATTATATATTTTCTATTGGATAATTCAAGTATCTACAACAAGTCTTGTCTGGGAATTTGTTTCAGTTCAGATCTGTGTTTGAAAGACGTTTTTTTAAATTTTATCTGTTATATTTAGCTGTTATGAACCACTATGTTTTCTTTACCATATTCCGAGAAATAAAAGTTTCCTAATTGCTTTTTTTAAATTACTAATTAATTTATTTATTTTTGGCTCCACTGGGTCTTCGTTGCTGTGCCCAGGCTCTCGCTAGTTGCGGCGAGTGGGGGCTACTCTTCGTTGCGGTGCACGGGCTTCTCATTGCAGTGGCTTCTCTTGTTGCAGAACATGGGCTCTAGGTGTGCAGGCTTCAATAGTTGTGGCTCATGGGCTCTAGTGTGCAAGCTCAGTAGTTGTGGCATACGGGCTTTGTTGCTCCACAGCATGTGGTATCTTCCTGGACCAGGGCTTGAGCCCGTGTCCCCTGCATAGGCAGGTGGATTCTTAACCACTGTGCTACCAGGGAAGCCCTCCTCAACTGCTTTTAAAGAAATTTTATTTTAATAAAATACTGGCTTTGTAACAGAAACTTTGTAAAATACTTAAAAGTATAATCTAACCTGTAAAAGAAATATTTTACATGCTTGTTTCAATGAGTTTTCTTAAAATATTTACATATTTAATCTCAAACAAAGTAAATACTATTAAATGACATGGAGAAATGGTAATGATACAAGATAAATGAAAATAGCAAAACTGCTTCACAATATGTCTGAAGTACTAAATGCCCAATGTAAATTTTAGAAAATAATCCCCTTTGCTTTCTGCTTACCTATTCATTTCAACCTTTTCTCTTTGGATTCAGCTGTAATTCCAGTGATCCTTAGCCTATTACTAAAGGATACTAATTGAAAAAATCCATGATACATTTGGGAATCTGTCTTTAAAGAAAAAAGTTCTCAGGGTCCCAGTGTGAAGCAAAATTTGGAAAATTCTGGAGACACAGATTAGATTTCTTATATAGAGATCCCATGATTACATACAGAGATTACAGTACTTTAATACAATGGGAAACAGATCTGAGCTAATAAAAAGCAGATCTTAACTCGCATTTAGTGGCATTTTAAAGTACTAGGAAAATATGATTTTAGTTCAAGTTATACATTGATTAGTCAAATCTTATATCCTGCCTTTTGTCCAACTGTCTGTAAAAAACAAATTAGGGTGTGTTTGCATTTAAGAAAATAAAAACAGAGATAAGTAAGAGCAGAAGCACAGTAGATGCATTCTTAGGAAAAGGAGCGTCTCCTCTTCCAAAGGCAAGATCAGAGGCACTCTGCTCCACTCTCAGTCACAACTCTTTCATTTAAAAAGGGTCAAACCTTGGGACTTCCCCGGCAGTACAGTGGTTAGGACTCCACGCTTTCACTGCTGAGGGCCTGGGTTCAATCCCTGGTTGAGTTTAGGATTCTACAAGCTGCGTTGTGTGGCCTACAAATACATAAATAAATTAAAAAAAAATAAAAAGGGTCAGGCCTGCATGGTAGAAGTTTCCGGGAAAGTAAGGCACTTATTTTCCTCTTTAAATTAGTATTTCTTGATCAGAAGCCCTGACCGTTCTTGGAACTTCCGTTTTAAAATTTAAATATGGAGCCAATAATTTTAAATGACATGAATTCTGTTAATAATTTTTTCACTCATCATATAGAGAAAAAGTGTGCATATACATTTTAGATAAAATATAGCCTGCATTACGGTTTTGCTAAGTCAATCAAATAGATGTAAACAAAATGTAAATTAAGTACAACTTTCATTATGAGTTTTAATCCCATAGATCTTTCTAAGAATAAGAAACTGTAAAAGTTACTGTTTTTCCATTTAACTTCTTCATTCTGTGTCAGTTTTAATATATCTTCTTCATGCTGACACAGCAAATGTTCTCTAGTAGTTAATGGGTATTGTAATCTTATTCATAAAGAAATTCTAAAAACTTGTATACAGTGAGCACACAGGATCCACTAGCTTTTAGAGGCAGTAACTGGTTGACTTTCTATAGACCCCATAAATCCAGTGAAACAGAAAAAGTTGTCCCATTTTGCTCCAGAATACATTTAATTAAATTCATGCCCTTTAGAAATCCGTCCCTTAAAATGGCATCAACCGGGCTTCCCTGGTAGCGCAGTGGTTGAGAGTCCACCTGCCGATGCCCCGGTCCGGGAAGATCCCACATGCTGCGGAGCGGCTGGGCCCATGAGCCATGGCCGCTGAACCTGCGCATCCGGAGCCTGTGCTCCGCAACGGGAGAGGCCACAACAGTGAGAGGCCCGCGTACCGCAAAAAAAAAAAAAAAAAAAAAAAAAAAAATTGAAAAACCCATTGTGAA